>NC_091282.1:314341940-314644970 GCF_032444005.1 Ranitomeya imitator | reverse complement strand
TGGAGCATTATATGGACCATCTATGGGGCCATAAAGAACTGCATGGAGCATTATATGGAGCATCTATGGGGCTATAAAGAACTGCATGGAGCATTATATGGGGCATCTATGGGGCCATAAAGAACTGCATGGAGCATTATATGGAGCATCTATGGGTCCATAAATAACTGCATGGAGCATTATATGGGGCATCTATGGGGCTATAAAGAACTGCATGGAGCATTATATGGGGCATCTATGGGGCCATAACGAACTGCATGGAGCATTATATGGAGCATCTATGGGGACATAACTGCATGGAGCATTATATGGAGCATCTATGGGGACATAACTGCATGGAGCATTATATGGACCATCTATGGGGCCATAAAGAACTGCATGGAGCGTTATATGGAGCATCTATGGGGCCATAAAGAACTGCATGGATCATTATATGGGGCATCTATGGGGCCATAAAGAACTGCATGGAGCATTATATGGAGCATCTAAGGGGCCATAAAGAACTGCATGGAGCATTATATGGGGCATCTATGGGGCTATAAAGAACTGCATGGAGCATTATATGGAGCATCTATGGGTCCATAAAGAACTGCATGGAGCATTATATGGAGCATCTATGGGGCCATAAAGAACTGCATGGAGCATTATATGGGGCATCTATTGGGCCATAAAGAACTGCATGGAGCATTATATGGGGCATATATGGGGCTATAAAGAACTGCATGGAGCATTATATGGGACATCTATGGGGCCATAACGAACTGCATGGAGCATTATATGGAGCATCTATGGGGACATAACTGCATGGAGCATTATATGGGGCATCTATGGGGCCATAAAGAACTGCATGGAGCGTTATATGGAGCATCTATGGGGCCATAAAGAACTGCATGGATCATTATATGGGGCATCTATGGGGCCATAAAGAACTGCATGGAGCATTATATGGAGCATCTATGGGTCCATAAATAACTGCATGGAGCATTATATGGGGCATCTATGGGGCTATAAAGAACTGCATGGAGCATTATATGGGGCATCTATGGGGCCATAACGAACTGCATGGAGCATTATATGGAGCATCTATGGGGACATAACTGCATGGAGCATTATATGGGGCATCTATGGGGCCATAAAGAACTGCATGGAGCGTTATATGGAGCATCTATGGGGCCATAAAGAACTGCATGGAGCATTATATGGGGCATCTATGGGGCCATAAACAACTGCATGGAGCATTATATGGAGCATCTAAGGGGCCATAAAGAACTGCATGGAGCATTATATGGGGCATCTATGGGGCTATAAAGAACTGCATGGAGCATTATATGGGGCATCTATGGGTCCATAAATAACTGCATGGAGCATTATATGGAGCATCTATGGGGCCATAAAGAACTGCATGGAGCATTATATGGAGCATCTATGGGGCCATAAAGAACTGCATGGAGCATTATATGGGGCATCTATGGGGCTATAAAGAACTGCATGGAGCATTATATGAAGCATCTATGGGGCCATAAAGAACTGCATGGAGCATTATATGGAGCATCTATGGGTCCATAAATAACTGCATGGAGCATTATATGGGGCATCTATGGGGCTATAAAGAACTGCATGGAGCATTATATGGGGCATCTATGGGGCCATAACGAACTGCATGGAGCATTATATGAAGCATCTATGGGGACATAACTGCATGGATCATTATATGGAGCATCTATGGAGACATAACTGCATGGAGCATTATATGGGGCATCTATGGGGCCATAAAGAACTGCATAGAGCGTTATATGGAGCATCGAAGGGGCCATAAAGAACTGCATGGATCATTATATGGGGCATCTATGGGGCCATAAAGAACTGCATGGAGCATTATATGGAGCATCTATGGGTCCATAAATAACTGCATGGAGCATTATATGGGGCATCTATGGGGCCATAAAGAACTGCATGGAGCATTATATGGGGCATCTATGGGGCCATAAATAACTGAATGGAGCATTATATGGGGCATTTATGGGGCCATAAATAACTGCATGGAACATTATGTGGAGCATCTGTGGGGCCATAAAGAACTGCATGGAGCATTATATGGAGCATCTATGGGGCCATAAAGAACTGCATGGAGCATTATATGGGGCATCTATGGGGCTATAAAGAACTGCATGGTGCATTATATGGGGCATCAATGGGGCCATAAAGAACTGCATGGAGCATTATATGGAGCATTTATGGGTCCATAAATAACTGCATGTAGCATTATATGGGGCATCTATGGGGCCATAATGAACTGCATGGAGCATTATATGGAGCATCTATGGGGCCATAAAGAACTGCATGGAGCATTATATGGAGCATCTATGGGGCCATAAAGAACTGCATGGAGCATTATATGGGGCATCTATGGGACCATAAAGAACTGCATGGAGCGTTATATGGAGCATCTATGGGGCCATAAAGAACTGCATGGATCATTATATGTGGCATCTATGGGGCTATAAGAACTGCATGGAGCATTATATGGAACATCTATGGGGCCATAAAGAACTGCATGGAGCATTATATGGGGCATCTATGGGGCTATAAAGAACTGCATGGAGCATTATATGGAGCATCTATGGGTCCATAAATAACTGCATGGAGCATTATATGGGGCATCTATGGGGCTATAAAGAACTGCATGGAGTATTATATGGGGCATCTATGGGGCCATAACGAACTGCATGGAGCATTATATGGAGCATCTATGGGGACATAACTGCATGGAGCATTATATGGAGCATCTATGGGGACATAACTGCATGGAGCATTATATGGACCATCTATGGGGCCATAAAGAACTGCATGGAGCGTTATATGGAGCATCTATGGGGCCATAAAGAACTGCATGGATCATTATATGGGGCATCTATGGGGGCATAAAGAACTGCATGGAGCATTATATGGAGCATCTAAGGGGCCATAAAGAACTGCATGGAGCATTATATGGGGCATCTATGGGGCTATAAAGAACTGCATGGAGCATTATATGGAGCATCTATGGGTCCATAAATAACTGCATGGAGCATTATATGGAGCATCTATGGGGCCATAAAGAACTGCATGGAGCATTATATGGGGCATCTATTGGGCCATAAAGAACTGCATGGAGCATTATATGGGGCATATATGGGGCTATAAAGAACTGCATGGAGCATTATATGGGACATCTATGGGGCCATAACGAACTGCATGGAGCATTATATGGAGCATCTATGGTGACATAACTGCATGGAGCATTATATGGGGCATCTATGGGGCCATAAAGAACTGCATGGAGCGTTATATGGAGCATCTATGGGGCCATAAAGAACTGCATGGATCATTATATGGGGCATCTATGGGGCCATAAAGAACTGCATGGAGCATTATATGGAGCATCTATGGGTCCATAAATAACTGCATGGAGCATTATATGGGGCATCTATGGGGCTATAAAGAACTGCATGGAGCATTATATGGGGCATCTATGGGGCCATAACGAACTGCATGGAGCATTATATGGAGCATCTATGGGGACATAACTGCATGGAGCATTATATGGGGCATCTATGGGGCCATAAAGAACTGCATGGAGCGTTATATGGAGCATCTATGGGGCCATAAAGAACTGCATGGAGCATTATATGGGGCATCTATGGGGCCATAAACAACTGCATGGAGCATTATATGGAGCATCTAAGGGGCCATAAAGAACTGCATGGAGCATTATATGGGGCATCTATGGGGCTATAAAGAACTGCATGGAGCATTATATGGGGCATCTATGGGTCCATAAATAACTGCATGGAGCATTATATGGAGCATCTATGGGGCCATAAAGAACTGCATGGAGCATTATATGGAGCATCTATGGAGCCATAAAGAACTGCATGGAGCATTATATGGGGCATCTATGGGGCTATAAAGAACTGCATGGAGCATTATATGAAGCATCTATGGGGCCATAAAGAACTACATGGAGCATTATATGGAGCATCTATGGGTCCATAAACAACTGCATGGAGCATTATATGGGGCATCTATGGGGCTATAAAGAACTGCATGGAGCATTATATGGGGCATCTATGGGGCCATAACGAACTGCATGGAGCATTATATGAAGCATCTATGGGGACATAACTGCATGGATCATTATATGGAGCATCTATGGAGACATAACTGCATGGAGCATTATATGGGGCATCTATGGGGCCATAAAGAACTGCATAGAGCGTTATATGGAGCATCGAAGGGGCCATAAAGAACTGCATGGATCATTATATGGGGCATCTATGGGGCCATAAAGAACTGCATGGAGCATTATATGGAGCATCTATGGGTCCATAAATAACTGCATGGAGCATTATATGGGGCATCTATGGGGCCATAAAGAACTGCATGGAGCATTATATGGGGCATCTATGGGGCCATAAATAACTGAATGGAGCATTATATGGGGCATTTATGGGGCCATAAATAACTGCATGGAACATTATGTGGAGCATCTGTGGGGCCATAAAGAACTGCATGGAGCATTATATGGAGCATCTATGTGGCCATAAAGAACTGCATGGAGCATTATATGGGGCATCTATGGGGCTATAAAGAACTGCATGGTGCATTATATGGGGCATCAATGGGGCCATAAAGAACTGCATGGAGCATTATATGGAGCATTTATGGGTCCATAAATAACTGCATGTAGCATTATATGGGGCATCTATGGGGCCATAATGAACTGCATGGAGCATTATATGGAGCATCTATGGGGCCATAAAGAACTGCATGGAGCATTATATGGAGCATCTATGGGGCCATAAAGAACTGCATGGAGCATTATATGGGGCATCTATGGGACCATAAAGAACTGCATGGAGCGTTATATGGAGCATCTATGGGGCCATAAAGAACTGCATGGATCATTATATGTGGCATCTATGGGGCTATAAAGAACTGCATGGAGCATTATATGGAACATCTATGGGGCCATAAAGAACTGCATGGAGCATTATATGGGGCATCTATGGGGCTATAAAGAACTGCATGGAGCATTATATGGGGCATCTATGGGGCCATAAAGAACTGCATGGAGCATTATATGGGGCATCTATGGGGCTATAAAGAACTGCATGGAGCATTATATGGGGCATCTATGAGGCCATAACGAACTGCATGGAGCATTATATGGAGCATCTATGGGGACATAACTGCATGGAGCATTATATGGAGCATCTATGGGGACATAACTGCATGGAGCATTATATGGGGCATATATGGGGCCATAAAGAACTGCATGGAGCGTTATATGGAGCATCTATGGGGCCATAAAGAACTGCATGGATCATTATATGGGGCATCTATGGGGCCATAAAGAACTGCATGGAGCATTATATGGAGCATCTAAGGGGCCATAAAGAACTGCATGGAGCATTATATGGGGCATCTATGGGGCTATAAAGAACTGCATGGAGCATTATATGGAGCATCTATGGGTCCATAAATAACTGCATGGAGCATTATATGGGGCATCTATGGGGCCATAACGAACTGCATGGAGCATTATATGGAGCATCTATGGGGACATAACTGCATGGAGCATTATATGGAGCACCTATGGGGACATAACTGCATGGAGCATTATTGTTGTGAATTCTGTTGTCAAGCTCCCTCCTGTGGTCATGAATGGTACTTCGGCTGCGGCTTCTGAGTTTCCTTCCACAGGTGACGAGGTTAATTCGTTAGCTGGCTGCTCTATTTAACTCCACTTAGATCATTGCTCCATGCCACCTGTCAATGTTCCAGTATTGGTCTAGTTCTCTCCTGGATCGTTCTTGTGACCTGTCTTCCCAGCAGAAGCTAAGTTCCTGTTTGTTTTTCTTTGTTTGCTATTTTTCTGTCCAGCTTGATATTTTGATTTTTGTCTTGCTTGCTGGAAGCTCTGGGACGCAGAGGGAGCGCCTCCGCACCGTGAGTCGGTGCGAAGGGTCTTTTGCGCTCTCTGCGTGGTCTTTTTGTAGTTTTTTGTGCTGACCGCAAAGTTACCTTTCCTCTCCTCAGTCTGTTCAGTAAGTCGGGCCTCACTTTGCTAAATCTATTTAATCTCTGTGTTTGTATTTTCATCTTTACTCACAGTCATTATATGTGGGGGGCTGCCTTTTCCTTTGGGGAATTTCTCTGAGGCAAGGTAGGCTTTATTTTTCTATCTTCAGGGCTAGCTAGTTCCTTAGGCTGTGCCGAGTTGCATAGGGAGCGTTAGGAGCAATCCACGGCTATTTCTAGTGTGTGTGATAGGATTAGGGATTGCGGTCAGCAGAGTTCCCACGTCTCAGAGCTCGTCCTATATTGTTTGTAACTATCAGGTCATTCCATGTGCTCTTAACCACCAGGTCCATTATTGTCCTTACCACCAGGTCATAACACATTATATGGGGCATCTATGGGGCCATAAAGAACTGCATGGAGCGTTATATGGAGCATCTATGGGGCCATAAAGAACTGCATGGATCATTATATGGGGCATCTATGGGGCCATAAAGAACTGCATGGAGCATTATATGGAGCATCTAAGGGGCCATAAAGAACTGCATGGAGCATTATATGGGGCATCTATGGGGCTATAAAGAACTGCATGGAGCATTATATGGAGCATCTATGGGTCCATAAATAACTGCATGGAGCATTATATGGGGCATCTATGGGGCCATAACGGACTGCATGGAGCATTATATGGAGCATCTATGGGGACATAACTGCATGGAGCATTATATGGAGCACCTATGGGGACATAACTGCATGGAGCATTATTGTTGTGAATTCTGTTGTCAAGCTCCCTCCTGTGGTCATGAATGGTACTTCGGCTGCGGCTTCTGAGTTTCCTTCCACAGGTGACGAGGTTAATTCGTTAGCTGGCTGCTCTATTTAACTCCACTTAGATCATTGCTCCATGCCACCTGTCAATGTTCCAGTATTGGTCTAGTTCTCTCCTGGATCGTTCTTGTGACCTGTCTTCCCAGCAGAAGCTAAGTTCCTGTTTGTTTTTCTTTGTTTGCTATTTTTCTGTCCAGCTTGATATTTTGATTTTTGTCTTGCTTGCTGGAAGCTCTGGGACGCAGAGGGAGCGCCTCCGCACCGTGAGTCGGTGCGAAGGGTCTTTTGCGCTCTCTGCGTGGTCTTTTTGTAGTTTTTTGTGCTGACCGCAAAGTTACCTTTCCTATCCTCAGTCTGTTCAGTAAGTCGGGCCTCACTTTGCTAAATCTATTTAATCTCTGTGTTTGTATTTTCATCTTTACTCACAGTCAGTATATGTGGGGGGCTGCCTTTTCCTTTGGGGAATTTCTCTGAGGCAAGGTAGGCTTTATTTTTCTATCTTCAGGGCTAGCTAGTTCCTTAGGCTGTGCCGAGTTGCATAGGGAGCGTGAGGAGCAATCCACGGCTATTTCTAGTGTGTGTGATAGGATTAGGGATTGAGGTCAGCAGAGTTCCCACGTCTCAGAGCTCGTCCTATATTGTTTGTAACTATCAGGTCATTCCGTGTGCTCTTAACCACCAGGTCCATTATTGTCCTTACCACCAGGTCATAACACATTATATGGGGCATCTATGGGGCCATAAAGAACTGCATGGAGCGTTATATGGAGCATCTATGGGGCCATAAAGAACTGCATGGATCATTATATGGGGCATCTATGGGGCCATAAAGAACTGCATGGAGCATTATATGGAGCATCTATGGGTCCATAAATAACTGCATGGAGCATTATATGGGGCATCTATGGGGCTATAAAGAACTGCATGGAGCATTATATGGGGCATCTATGGGGCCATAACGAACTGCATGGAGCATTATATGGAGCATCTATGGGGACATAACTGCATGGAGCATTATATGGGGCATCTATGGGGCCATAAAGAACTGCATGGAGCGTTATATATGGAGCATCTATGGGGCCATAAAGAACTGCATGGAGCATTATATGGGGCATCTATGGGGCCACAAAGAACTGCATGGAGCATTATATGGAGCATCTAAGGGGCCATAAAGAACTGCATGGAGCATTATATGGGGCATCTATGGGGCTATAAAGAACTGCATGGAGCATTATATGGGGCATCTATGGGTCCATAAATAACTGCATGGAGCATTATATGGAGCATCTATGGGGCCATAAAGAACTGCATGGAGGATTATATGGAGCATCTATGGGGCCATAAAGAACTGCATGGAGTATTATATGGGGCATCTATGGGGCTATAAAGAACTGCATGGAGCATTATATGGGGCATCTATGGGGCCATAAAGAACTGCATGGAGTATTATATGGGGCATCTATGGGGCTATAAAGAACTGCATGGAGCATTATATGGGGCATCTATGGGGCCATAAAGAACTGCATGGAGCATTATATGGAGCATCTATGGGACCATAAAGAACTGCATGGAGCATTATTTGGGGACATAACTGCATGGAGCATTATATGGGGCATCTATGGGGCCATAAAGAACTGCATGGAGCATTATATGGAGCATCTATGGGTCCATAAATAACTGCATGGAGCATTATATGGGGCATCTATGGGGCCATAAAGAACTGCATGGAGTATTATATGGGGCATCTATAGGGCCATAAAGAACTGAATGGATCTTTATATGGGGCATCTATGGGACCATAAAGAACTGCATGGAGCATTATATGGGGCATCTATGGGGCCATAAAGAACTGCATGGAGCATTATATGGGGCATTTATGGGGCGATAAATAACTACATGGAGCATTATATGGGGCATATTTGTATATGGAGCATCTTATGGGGCCATAATGAACAGTATGGAGCATTATATGGGGCTCCTAATTCAATATGGATATTCAAAAACACTTAACCTACTGATGTCTCAATGAATTTTACTTTTATTGGTATCTATTTTTATTTTTGACATTTAATGGTAGCTGCTGCATTTTCCACCCTAAGCTTATACTCGAGTCAATAAGTTCTCCCAGTTTTTTGTTGCAAAATTAGGGGGGTCGGCTTATACTTGGGTCGGCTTATACTCGAGTATATATGGTAATTTAATTCATGGACATCTATGGTTTCATTTCTTTGCATGTGTGAGAAAATTGATGACAAGTTCAATACTTATTTGACCCGCTGTGTATGTATATCTGATTTCTTTCCCCTTATTATGGAGGGGGGTGGCTGATTGAATCAGCATTTTGCCTCATAAACATGCTTATACACCATGGTTTCCTGTTCTCTATTGAGAGGTGCAGTGCAAACTTATTGATCTGCCATTTCCAGTGAACATCTATAATCAATAACAGAGTTACTTAGCACCAGATATGTGGCAGTTTTAATATTGGTGTTTTATCTGGCAGAAGGACCTTTGTGCCCCTTGAAGTGACAGGTGGGACTACTACCACTGCTCCTCCTATATCATGTGTACACAACTTTCTTTGGTCAAAATGCCACTTTTTCATTCATGTGAATCAATCCCAAGTGGTGCAGTAAAAGGGGTCTTACCATCTGAGACATTTCTGGCATATCAAACATGCCATAAATGCCTGACCGATAGTAAGCAAAAAGTGAAACTTGCACCTACAGAAAGATTGGGGTTTCCTTTCATCCTCAGCAGTTAGGAATGCAGAAGGCCACAAGTAATTGTTGCTCTCAACTTTGTACACTCCAATGCCATAACCTACAGTGTAGATGGCCACAGGCATAGATCGATATATGTAACTCATAAATCTTTTTGGAGGGACCCCATTCTCCTAACATTTATGGGAGACACAGGGATGACTGTGTGCCACTGTTACTTTCTTTAATATGGAAACTACATGCAAAAAGTCACACGCAAGCATTTCTGTGAGAAGATGGTTGGGGGCCGCACACAACGGCATAGCGGGCCGCAGGTTCGGCACCTCTGCCCTACAAATGCCTCCCTGTCTGTACCATTATTTCTGTCTAACAATTAATCCTTTATTTTTATCTTTTATGTGTTTTCAGAGCTGCACTTGTGTGATAATAAACTAGCACTAAAAGGTGCCAAAGCACTATCCCTGATGCTGTTGGAGAACATAACCCTTCAGAGGGTGAACCTGTCAGGGAATGAGTTTGATGAACCAGCCGCTTCCTATTTTTCAGAAGCACTAATGAACAATCAGAAGTTGGAATTCATGGATCTCAGCCATAACATGTTTGGAGATAGATCAGGTACGGCATATATTTAAATATCATTTTTCTTCATTTGATTCCATTTTCATAACTATGGAAAAACAAATTTACGAGTAGGGGGTGTAACAGGACATTTTAACTCGCTCACTGCTGGCAGAAAATGTACACAGGACATCGCAACTAAACCTGCAGCAAATGTTATTATGTATGTGATGCAGATAAGTCTGCGGCAATATAAATTATATCATAAATTGACCTTTTTTAGATTTCAAGCTACTGTGGATATTTAGTGCAATATATACATGATTTCTTAAAGTCTCATACACACTACTGCAATTATAATATATAGCAGGTTATTCATTTTCGGACTGAAAACTTGCTGCATATCTAACATACATAGTAATGTATAATAGTAACATAGTTAGTAAGGCCGAAGGCACTTCAATAGTAACATAGTTAGTAAGGCCGAAAAAAGACATTTGTCCATCCAGTTCAGCCTATATTCCATCACAATAAATCCCCAGACCTACGTCCTTCTACAGAACCTAATAATTGTATGATACAATATTGTTCTGCTCCAGGAAGACATCCAGGCCTCTCTTGAACCCCTCGACTGAGTTCGCCATCACCACCTCCTCAGGCAAGCAATTCCAGATTCTCACTGCCCTAACAGTAAAGAATCCTCTTCTATGTTGGTGGAAAAACCTTCTCTCCTCCAGACGCAAAGAATGCCCCCTTGTGCCCGTCACCTTCCTTGGTATAAACAGATCCTCAGCGAGATATTTGTATTGTCCCCTTATATACTTATACATGGTTATTAGATCGCCCCTCAGTCGTCTTTTTTCTAGACTAAATAATCCTAATTTCGCTAATCTATCTGGGTATTGTAGTTCTCCCATCCCCTTTATTAATTTTTTTGCCCTCCTTTGTACTCTCTCTAGTTCCATTATATCCTTCCTGAGCACCGGTGCCCAAAACTGGACACAGTACTCCATGTGCGGTCTAACTAGGGATTTGTACAGAGGCAGTATAATGCTCTCATCATGTGTATCCAGACCTCTTTTAATGCACCCCATGATCCTGTTTGCCTTGGCAGCTGCTGCCTGGCACTGGCTGCTCCAGGTAAGTTTATCATTAACTAGGATCCCCAAGTCCTTCTCCCTGTCAGATTTACCCAATGGTTTCCCATTCAGTGTGTAATAGTGATATTGATTCCTTCTTCCCATGTGTATAACCTTACATTTATCATTGTTAAACCTCATCTGCCACCTTTCAGCCCAAGTTTCCAACTTATCCAGATCCATCTGTAGCAGAATATTATCTTCTCTTGTATTAACTGCTTTACATAGTTTTGTATAATCTGCAAATATCGATATTTTACTGTGTAAACCTTCTACCAGATCATTAATGAATATGTTGAAGAGAACAGGTCCCAATACCGACCCCTGTGGTACCCCACTGGTCACAGCGACCCAGTTAGAGACTATACCATTTATAACCACCCTCTGCTTTCTATCACTAAGCCAGTTACTAACCCATTTACACACATTTTCCCCCAGACCAAGCATTCTCATTTTGTGTACCAACCTCTTGTGCGGCACGGTATCAAACGCTTTGGAAAAATCGAGATATACCACGTCCAATGACTCACCGTGGTCCAGCCTATAGCTTACCTCTTCATAAAAACTGATTAGATTGGTTTGACAGGAGCGATTTCTCATAAACCCATGCTGATATGGACTTAAACAGTTATTCTCATTGAGATAATCCAGAATAACATCCCTCAGAAACCCTTCAAATATTTTACCAACAATAGAGGTTAGACTTACTGGCCTATAATTTCCAGGTTCACTTTTAGAGCCCTTTTTGAATATTGGCACCACATTTGCTATGCGCCAGTCCTGCAGAACAGACCCTGTCGCTATAGAGTCCCTAAAAATAAGAAATAATGGTTTATCTATTACATTACTTAGTTCTCTTAGTACTCATGGGTGTATGCCATCCGGACCCGGAGATTTATCTATTTTAATCTTATTTAGCCGGTTTCGCACCTCTTCTTGGGTTAGATTGGTGACCCTTAATATAGGGTTTTCATTGTTTCTTGGGATTTCACCTAGCATTTCATTTTCCACCGTGAATACCGTGGAGAAGAAGGTGTTTAATATGTTAGCTTTTTCCTCGCCATCTACAACCATTCTTTCCTCACTATTTTTTAAGGGGCCTACATTTTCAGTTTTTATTCTTTTACTATTGATATAGTTGAAGAACAGTTTGGGATTAGTTTTACTCTCCTTAGCAATGTGTTTCTCTGTTTCCTTTTTGGCAGCTTTAATTAGTTTTTTAGATAAAGTATTTTTCTCCCTATAGTTTTTTAGAGCTTCAATGGTGCCATCCTGCTTTAGTAGTGCAAATGCTTTCTTTTTACTGTTAATTGCCTGTCTTACTTCTTTGTTTAACCACATTGGGTTTTTCCTATTTCTAGTCCTTTTATTCCCACAAGGTATAAACCGCTTACACTGCCTATTTAGGATGTTCTTAAACATTTCCCATTTATTATCTGTATTCTTATTTCTGAGGATATTGTCCCAGTCTACCAGATTAAGGGCATCTCTAAGCTGGTCAAACTTTGCCTTCCTAAAGTTCAGTGTTTTTGTGACTCCCTGACAAGTCCCCCTAGTGAAAGACAGGTGAAACTGCACAATATTGTGGTCGCTATTTCCTAGATGCCCGACCACCTGCAGATTTGTTATTCTGTCAGGTCTATTAGATAGTATTAGGTCTAAAAGTGCTGCTCCTCTGGTTGGATTCTGCACCAATTGTGAAAGATAATTTTTCTTGGTTATTAGCAGAAACCTGTTGCCTTTATGGGTTTCACAGGTTTCTGTTTCCCAGTTAATATCCGGGTAGTTAAAGTCCCCCATAACCAGGACCTCATTATGGGTTGCAGCTTCATCTATCTGCTTTAGAAGTAGACTTTCCATGGTTTCTGTTATATTTGGGCGTTTGTAACAGACCCCAATGAGAATTTTGTTACCATTTTTCCCTCCATGAATTTCGACCCATATGGACTCAACATCCTCATTTCCTTCGCTAATATCCTCCCTTAAAGTGGACTTTAGACAAGACTTTACATAGACACAAACCCCTCCTCCTCTCCGATTTTTACGATCCTTTCTAAACAGACTGTAACCCTGTAAGTTAACTGCCCAGTCATAGCTTTCATCTAACCATGTCTCGGTTATTCCCACTATGTCAAAGTTACCTGTAGATATTTCTGCTTCTAGTTCTTCCATCTTGTTTGTCAGGCTTCTGGCGTTTGCGAGCATGCAGTTTAGAGGATTTTGTTTTGTTCCAATCTCCTCGCTGTGGATTGTTTTAGAAATGTTCTTACCTCCCTTCTGAGTATGTTTTCCTGGGTCTTCTTTGTTCAAGTCTAATGTTTTTCTTCCCGTCCCCTCTTCTTCTAGTTTAACGCCCTCCTGATGAGTGTAGCGATGAGTGTTATCTGCCCATATCTGTGCACATAACCCTTCTGTTCCAGTGTCTTGGTAATTTGTAGTATATCAATAAAATATATATATTTTTAAAGAGAATGTGTCATCAGAAAATGACCTACTACTTAAACAGGTTTCGACTTTTAAGAAAGGGGTAATCCAAAACTAGCAATGATTTAATCCTAATTGTCTGTTTATTTAATGTAATAATTTAATTGCTTTTCTATTACACGAAAATAAAAAATTTACTACTAGTGATGAGCAAATATACTCATTACTCGAGATTTCTCGAGCATGCTCGGGTGTCCTCCGAGTATTTTTTAGTGCTCGGAGATTTAGTTTTTATTGCCGCAGCTGAATGTTTTACATCTGTTAGCCAGCATAAGTACATGTGGGGGTTGTCTGGTTCCTAGGGAATCCCCACATGTACTTATGCTGGTTAACAGATGTGAAACTTTCAGCTGCAGCAATAAAAACTAAACCTCCGAGCACTAAAAGATACTCGGAGGATTCCCAAGCATGCTCGAGAAGTCTCAAGTAACGAGTATATTCCCTCATCACTATTTACTACCTTTCTTTCTCTACCCTAGCTAATGACTTTACTTTTTTACTTCCTGTTTGATGACATTTTGTTTGAGAATCCTCATTGCATGCTGGGATACTGAAACAAGACATCATCAGTTGGCAGAGGTTGCAATCACTGCCGCAGCTTCTTTCCCCACTCTGAAACGAAGTATCACCAGTGACGTCCATTTGAGAGGCTAATCCCAATTTTACTGAGCATGCGTCAGTTGTTAATTGCAATGTATGCTCAGTAGGATCTTGCCACTGTACATTATTCATTTAATACACAGTGGCTGTACGCTCTCTCGACGACGCTGGTGAGAAGTGATGACCTGGAACAGAAAGCACTGTCAGTGCAAATTGTAAGGAGATAACCCAGCAAGAAGGAAAAGTCGTGAAAAGCCCCATCCCCGAAACAGATGTCAGTTTTCTGGCCTCTGACTCCTGATGACATCTCATATGAGTATCCCAGCATGCATTGGGGATTTTCATATGAAAAGTCACCAAAAAGGAAGTTGGTTAAAAAAAATGCAGATAGAGTAGAGAAGAATGGTAAGGAATTATTCATTCTTTAATTTACCGTTTTTTTACAGATCATAAGACAAAAAAAAATTTGAGGCAAAATGGAGATGCATCTTATAATCCGAATGTAGCTTACTGGAGGGAGACTGCAGTGGCGCGGGGCACCAGAGGGCAGGATCACTGTTGCTGGAAGCTAGCAGCAGGAGTGGGACAATGCTGTGGGCCCTATGCTGGGGAAGAGGCGGTGTTCGGCTGTTCGAGGCTGTGGCAGGGGCCGGGCTTTTACAAAATGTCGGGAGTCCCTTCATTTTCCATCCTTTTCACAGTAGTGGAAAATGGCTGCCTATGGAGGCACATGTGCAGATTGAGATCTCTACTCCCTAGATCTCAGGCTACACATTCGTAGCCTCCAGCAGCCATTTTCCCAAGGTCCACCGCATTGAAAAGTATGGGTGGTGCAGGGACCCTGGTGTGGGGTCCTCTCCCATTCTTGATAACCAGCCAAGTTAAGCAGACAGCTGGGGGCTGGTGTTTTCAGGGTGGGTAGGCCCATAGATATTTGGCTCTCCTCAGCCTAGAAAAAGCAGACTGCAGTGGCCTCAGAAAAGGTACATCAATTATATGTGCCAATTCTGGCGCTTTGCCCAGCTCTTCCCGCCTGCTATGGTGCGTTGGCAAGCCGGGTAATATTTTAGGGCCGATGTCAGCTGTGTAATGTTTGTTGATATCAAACCCAGAGGTTAGTAATGGGGTGGCATCTATCAGACACCCCTTTACTAACCCCATGAGTAAAAAGAAAAAAAAGCACAGAGAAAAATCTTTATTTGAAAAAAAAAAAAAACCTCCCCAACAATTTCTCTTTCCCCCACTTATTTAAAATAAATAAATAAAAGGCACACTAGTCCACCGTAGTCCAAATTGTGGTCCCACAACAATCCCTGTCTTCTTCATCCAGTCTTTAGAGCTCTGTTCAGAGAGGGCTTCTCCTGTTCTTGCACCTCAGGTGCTCTGCCAATGTGACATGGCACCTTCAAACCATTCCAACAAAATCTGAACCCCAATATGGCGCTTCTTTCCTCTTGAGCTTTGCTCTGTGCCTCAAAAGTATTATTCTATTTGGAAATTAACATGGTAACATAGTAACATAGTTAGTAAGGCCGAAAAAAGACATTTGTCCATCCAGTTCAGCCTATATTCCATCATAATAAATCCCCAGATCTACGTCCTTCTACAGAACCTAATAATTGTATGATACAATATTGTTCTGCTCCAGGAAGACATCCAGGCCTCTCTTGAACCTCTCGACTGAGTTCGCCATCACCACCTCCTCAGGCAAGCAATTCCAGATTCTCACTGCCCTAACAGTAAAGAATCCTCTTCTATGTAGGTGGAAAAACCTTCTCACCTCCAGACGCAAAGAATGCCCCCTTGTGCCCGTCACCTTCCTTGGTATAAACAGATCCTCAGCGAGATATTTGTATTGTCCCCTTATATACTTATACATGGTTATTAGATCGCCCCTCAGTCGTCTTTTTTCTAGACTAAATAATCCTAATTTCGCTAATCTATCTGGGTATTGTAGTTCTCCCATCCCCTTTATTAATTTTGTTGCCCTCCTTTGTACTCTCTCTAGTTCCATTATATCCTTCCTGAGCACCGGTGCCCAAAACTGGACACAGTACTCCATGTGCAGTCTAACTAGGGATTTGTACAGAGGCAGTATAATGCTCTCATCATGTGTATCCAGACCTCTTTTAATGCACTCCATGATCCTGTTTGCCTTGGCAGCTGCTGCCTGGCACTGGCTGCTCCAGGTAAGTTTATCATTAACTAGGATCCCCAAGTCCTTCTCCCTGTCAGATTTACCCAGTGGTTTCCCTTTCAGTGTGTAATGGTGATATTGATTCCTTCTTCCCATGTGTATAACCTTACATTTATCATTGTTAAACCTCATCTGCCACCTTTCAGCCCAAGTTTCCAACTTATCCAGATCCATCTGTAGCAGAATACTATCTTCTCTTGTATTAACTGCTTTACATAGTTTTGTATCATCTGCAAATATCGATATTTTACTGTGTAAACCTTCTACCAGGTTTAAAAACTTGAAGTCAAAGCAACATTTGGTGGAAAAAGTGGTTGTTTATTATTGACTCAGCCCAATTTTATACAATTTTGTGAATTATTTGAGAGTTCAAAAGATTCATTACACCCCTAGATGAATTCCTCAAGAGGTGTGATTTTCAAAATGGAGTGACTTGTGGGGGTTTCTGTCTGTTTTGGCGCGTCGGACGCTCTTCAAATGTGACAAGCCATCAGCAATCTATTCCACTCAATTTTGCACTCCAAAAGTCAAATGGTGATCTTTCATTTCCAAGTCCTATCGTGCACCCAAAGAGTAGTTTTACACTACATATGGGGTATCGGAGCACTCAGAACAAATTGCACAACAAATTGTAAATCTATTTTCTCTTGTTACCCATGTGAAAATGTATTTTTTCATTTTCATGGCTTAACGTTATAAAATTGTGTGAAGCACCTGTGGATTCAACGTGCTCACCACATCGTTAAATAAATTTCTTGAGGGGTCTAGTTTTCAAAATGAGGTAATTTTGCATTCCAAAAGTCAAATGGTGCTCCTTCATTCCAAGCCCTGCTGTGCGCCAAGTAGTTCTCCACCGTTAGCTTCTTCTGATCACTACATCCCCATCAGAAGAAGCTAACATGAAACGCGCGTCGGGACCCTCCCTGCTAACCAGGTCATGTATACCCCTTGAATTTAGCTGATTTGCTTCCTCCTTCATGCCTAGCTGACTATTACAAACCTTCAGTAGCATGCTTGCACTTTAACCACTGCACCTTAACCTACCGTATATACTCGAGTATAAGCTGACCCGAGTATAAGCCGACCCCCCTAATTTTGCCACAAAAAACTGGGAAAACTTAATGACTCGAGTATAAACCTGGGGTGGAAAATGCAGCAGCTACTGGTAAATTTCAAAAGTAAAAATAGATACCAATAAAAGTAAAATTAATTGAGACATCAGTAGGTTAAGTGTTTTTGAATATCCATATTGAATCAGGAGCCCCATATAATGCTCCATAAAGTTTGATGGGCCCCATTAGATGCTCCATATTAAAATATGCCCCATATAATCCTGCATAAAGGGTAGTAAGGGCCCCATAAGATGCTCCATAGAGATATTTGCCCTATATAGTGCTGCACAAACGTTTTGGCCCCATAAAATGCTCCATACAGATAATTGCCCCATATAATGCTGCACATGGCCCCATAAGATGCTCCATACAGACACTTGGCCCTTATAATACTGCACAAACGTTATGGCCCCATAAGATGCTCCATACAGTCACTTGCAGCGCTGGAAGAAGCAGGGACATGCAGGGACCGCGCCAGGAGTAGGTGAGTATAATTACACAACCCCCGCTTCCCCTCCCCTGCCGACCCCGGGTATGACGCGAGTATAAGCCGAGAGGGGGACTTTCAGCCCAAAAAAATGGGCTGAAAATCTCGGCTTATACTCGAGTATATATGGTAATTTTATGCCATCCTTATTTGATTGCTGCCACATTTAGTAGCTTGTTTTTGCACCTTACAATATGATTTTGTCTCTGCAAGTATTCTAAAGCATGTTTTGCACTAACATTGAACATTATTTAGCACTATGCACTTTATTGTTATTTATTGTCTTTGGATATAGAGATAGCAAGCAATCTTATAACTATATATGTAGACAATTTTGCTGTGAGGAGCCACAAAGGTTTTTACATAGAGCCATAAGCTATATGGGCATCTAAATAGAGCTGTATGGGAAAACTCTTTTCCTTATTTATGTGTCTATGCTTTATGAATGCTATATTGAATACCAAATTTGGCTGACATATGAGTCCAAAAGCACTGTTTGCAAAGTGAAATATATTGAATTATATAACATTGATTAACATTCAAGAAAGCTTTGCTCCATATATAAGGTAGCCCTTTTTGAGGAACCCTAGAGAAAATTTTTTTCTTTATATGCTCTGGATATTTATCCATTTTTTTGAATATGTTTATGGCATGGGAATAGTAATTCCTGTGTTCTCGGGTCCATATGTGTGTATTCACCCACTGAATCTTTTTAAATAGTTGTGTGTCAATATTTG
Organism: Ranitomeya imitator; assembly: GCF_032444005.1. NCBI lineage: Eukaryota > Metazoa > Chordata > Amphibia > Anura > Dendrobatidae > Ranitomeya > Ranitomeya imitator. The sequence goes on along the minus strand of NC_091282.1, from coordinate 314,626,042 downwards.
TTAAATAAAAATTTTTTTTTAATTTTTACTTGGCATATGCTTCAGTTTATTTGTAGGTAGTATGTTATTTTGGAAGCGCCATTTGTGACTTGGTCATTTCATTTTGGTTATATGACAATGTACGAAAGTTGCTCAGGCACCTTCGAACAGATCAAGGTGCCTTAAGTGCTAAGTGCCTCCCAGATATTAGCTGGGGACACCTCAGGTGTGTTTGCTGACTCTTTAAGAGTCATGGAGAGTGCAGGAACGCCCTAAGCCTAAGCGTGCTGACTGGAGACGTGCATGGCAAGCACAGGCACTGGGACATGGGGGCGGGAGCAGAGGTAGCAGCTGGGCGGCCGGGGCAATGAGTATAACAGCGTCCCTACCAGGAAGGAGGAGAGGAAGCATGCGGGGTTGCCGGCATTAGATTTGTGAAGTACTGTACCTGAAGGGTTAATAAACTTCTTGAATGTGGTTTTGAGCACTTTGAGTGTTTTTAAAAATGGTGTAACTTTTGGATAGTTTCTGTCATATACGCCCCTCAAATTCACTTCAAATGTGATGTGGCCCCTAAGAAAATTGGTTTGTTGGAAAAATGAGAAATTACTAATTAAAGGGAACCTGTCACCCCCAAAATCGACGATGAGCTAAGCCCACCAGCATCAGGGGCTTATCTACAGCATTCTGTAATGCTGTAGATAAGCCCCTGATGTATCCTGAAAGATGAGAAAAAGAGGTTAGATTATACTCACCCAGAGGCGTTCCTGCTGTGGTCCGGTCCGATGGGCGTCGCGGTCCAGGGTCTCCTATCTTCTTACGATGATGTCCTCTTCTTGTCTTCACACTGCAGATCCAGCGCAGGTATACTTTGTCTGCCTGTTGAGGGCAGAGCAAAGTACTGCAGTGCGCAGGCGCTGGGAAAGGTCAGAGAGGACCAGCGCCTGCGCACTGCAGTACTTTGCTCTGCCCTCAACAGGGCAGACAAAGTACACCTGCCCCGGAGCTGCAGCTTGAAGACAAGAAGAGGACGTCATCGTTAGAAGATGGGAGGCCCGGACCGGACCTCGACGCCCACCGCAGCGGGACCGCCTCTGGGTGAGAATAATCTAACCTCTTTTTCATATCTTTCAGGATACATTAGGGGCTTATCTACAGCATTCTAGAATGCTGTAGATAAGCCCCTGATGCTGGTGGGCTTAGCTCATCGTCGATTTTGGGGGTGACAAGTTCGCTTTAACTTGTAACCCTTCTAACTTATGTTATGCTTCAAAAATGATGCTGATGTAAAGTAGACATATGGGAAATGTTATTCTTTAACTAGTTTGTGTGACTATCTGATTTAAGGGCATAAAAAATAAAAGTTTGTAAATTGTTAAATATTTGCCAAAATTCCAATATTTTCACAAATATATCAACCTACATGTATCACTAACATAAAGCACAATATGTCACACAAAAAACACCTCAGAATCACTGGGATATGTTGAAGCGTTCCTGCGTTATTACCACATAAAGTGAAGCTGTTCAGAATTGTAAAATTTGTCCTGGTCAGGAAGGGGAAAACAGGCTTGCTGCTGAAGGGGTTAATGTCAGTAGGGGCTCCGATTTTAACCTATTTAGTACTTACAGTAGTAGAATAATATCGATTGGCTTTTCTTAAATTGGCAAAACCACTTTCTTTTATAAACGTACTAAAAAATCAAGATGGGAAAAATCTTCCACTATAATGTGGGTGGTCTTGTGCATATTTTTTTTAATTTTTAGATTATGAAATTTATGGTTCCGTAGACAGTAATCTAAAATGGAAAAATCCAGTATGTGAAGCAATAATATCATTTTCCTTTAGGTGAAATTTTAGGAGCAGCCATTGCTGAAAACACAGGGATGCTGGAACTAAATCTCAGCTGGAACCATTTTCGAAAAAAAGGAGCTGTAGCCATTGCTAAGGGATTAGGGGTAGGTATTCAATTCTCTGTTCTGAAAATCGGTAATGGCATTCGTGAAATAAATCATTATTCAAATGATATCATAGTTTATAACGCTAAAATAAATTGCAAGTGCAATATGTTTCTATCATTCTCCCGACTGTATATAGGGCTCACTAGATACTAGTGGCTCAGTAACGTTTGTCGGGGGGTGGGGGTTGCTTTCTCGATATATATGTTGTTACAAATGCTATTGTTGTTTATCTTGTAGGCCAATATTTTTCTGAGAGTACTAGACCTATCATACAATGGGTTTGGAAATGAGGGAGCAGCCGCACTAGGAGATGCCCTGAAGGTTAATAATGTATTAGAAGAAGTAAACATAAGGTAACGGCTTGTCTGCGAAGCGATAGAAGTATCGGGCAGTTACGGTACATTTAGTAACTGGTTGCTGTGAACCATGGATACTGTCATGACAGTGTAGCGAGGAAGGTAGCTTTTCACAGAGGGCAAAGTGTCCACGGCACATCTCATCCATTAAAAGCAGTGCAAACTGAAAGCATCACTTGCAGTCTATTAGATAACGATTTTAATATTTTTATGTAATATATTATATTTTTGTATCAAATGTATTTTAAGTAACATATGGAAAATATATTTTTACATATTTATAAATCTTGAAATGTATAAGCTCAGATCTATAATGTTGTGCTAATAAATAGGTGCCAGTGAATTTATACACAGCATTTAGGTTTTGTGTTATTTTTTTGAGGCTATAAATGCAAAGGGCAGATTTTTGCTACTAGTCAGATAGGATGTTATGGCATTCATAGCGGTTTTCTTTATTATTTAATATGAATCTAGGTGTAGCATTTTAGTGACATTTTCCTTTTAATAGACATTATTTGTAACAACTGCAAAAGCTGAATGAAATGATACTTTGATATCTGTGATCTGATGACTTTTTCCAGAGAAATCCATATTTTTCTAATATACAAATGAGCTGTTAAGATCTATGGCGGACGTAACTCTCCCAGAGAATCTGCTTCCAGAGTTTATTATAAATAAAAGGGGGAGTTACCAGTGTGAGACATGTAGATCAGACTGTCAGTCATTACATGCCTCGCACTGGTAACTGCCCCTTGAAATCTAGGCCCGGCCCACAGATCTTAGAGAGAGAAACGCATTACTCCGGAATAAGTCATCAGATGGCAGATATTAACCCCTTTCTGGCATTGGATGTACTATTCCGTCCATGTGACCTGGGAGTTAATTCTCATGGATGGAATAGTATGTTCAATGCGATCAGAAATGCTTCCAGGGGAGTGCAGCTGACAGCCCCTCTGCCTTTGGATCGGAGACCCCGTGGCATGAGACGGGGTCCCGATCGCTCCCATGGTAACCTGATGTCGTCATGATGACATCTGGGTTACCACAGCTGAGAGACTTCCTGTCATGTGCAGGGCATGTCAGGAAGTCTCTAAGGTCAGTGTGCAGGAATTGCAGCACTGACAGCTTCTATAGCATGCAGATCTGCATGCTATAGAAGCAATCAGCCTGCACAAAATGAGTGTCCCATAGTAGGACAGAGTGTAAAAGTTAGAATGAATTAAACAAAAAATGTAATAATTGTAAAAATATAAAAAAATAATAACAATAATTATTATTTTTTATATAAAAGTTTTTATTGTATAAAAGCACCAAAACATAAAAAAATGATATAAATGAGGTATCACTGTCATCGTACTGACCCGAGGAATAAAACTGCTTGCTGGTTTTTGTTCATTCTGCGATCAAAAAATGTCATGTGCCCAAAAATGGTACCAATAAAAACATCAACTCGTCTCGCAAAAAACAAGACCTCACATGACTCTGTGGGCCAAAATATGGAAAAATTACAGCTCTCAAAATGTGGTGATGCAAAAACTATTTTTTGCAATAAAAAGCATCTTTTAGTGTGTGACAGCTGCCAAACATAAAAGCTCGCTATAAAAACCCGCTATAAATAGTAAATCAAACCCTCTTTATCAACCCCTTAGTTAAGGAAAAATAATACATAATAATATAAAAAAAGGATTTATTTCCATTTTCCCATTAGGGTTAGAGTTAGGGCTAAAATTAGGGTTGGGGCTAAAGTTAGGGTTAGGGTTGGGGCTAAGGTTAGGGTTTGGATTACATTTATGGCTGGGATTAGGATTGGGATTAGGGTTAGGGGTGTGTCAGGGTTAGGGGTGTGGTTAGGGTTATTATGCTTAGGGTTGGGATTAGGGTTAGGGGTGTGTTGGGGTTAGGGGTGTGTTGGAGTTAGGGGTATGGTTAGGGCTGGGATTAGGGTTAGGGGTGTGTTCTGGTTACGGATGTGGTTAGGGTTAGGGTTGGGATTAGGGTTAGGGGTGTGTTGAGGTTAGAGTTGGAGTTAGAATTGGGGGGTTTCCACTGTTTAGGCACATTAGGGGCTCTTCAAACGCAACATAGTGTCCAATCACAATTCCAGCAATTTCTGCGCTGAAAAAGTAAAATGGTGCTCCTTCCCTTCTGAGCTCTGCCATGCGCCCAAACAGTGGTTTACCCCCACATATGGGGTATCAGCGTACTCAGGACAAATTGGACAATAATGTTTGTGGTCCAATTTCTCCTGGTACCCTTGTGAAAATAAAAAATTGTGGGCTAAAAAATAATTTTTGTGGAAAAAAATTATTTTTTATTTTCACGGCTCTGAGTTATAAACTGTAGTGAAACACTTGGGGGTTTAAAGTTCTCACAACACATCTAGATAAGTTCCTTGGGGTCTAGTTTACAATATCGGTTCACTTGTGGGCACTTTCTGCTGTTTAGGTACATCAGGGGCTCTGCAAACACAACGTGACACCCGCAGACCATCCCATCAAAGTCTGCATTCCAAAATGGTTGATTCCCTCCTTCCCTTGCGAGCTCTGCCATTCGCCAAAACAATGGTTCCCCCCACATATGGGGTATCAGCATACTCAGGACAAATTTGCGCAACAACTTTTGGGGTCCAATTTCTCCTGTTACCCTTGTGAAAATAATAATTGGTGGCGAAAAGATCATTTTTGTGAAAAAAATATGATTTTTTTTATTTTTACGGCTCTACATTATAAACTTCTGTGAAGCACTTGGGGGGTTCAAAGTGCTCACCACACATCTAGATAAGTTTCTTAGTGGGTCTACTTTCCAAAATGGTGTCACTTGTAGGGGGGTTTCCTTTGTTTAGGCAAATCAGGGGCTTCCCAAATGCGACATGACGTCCAATCTCAATTCCAGCCAATTTTGCATTGAAAAGTCAAGCGGCGCTCCTTCCCTTCCGAGCTCTGCCATGCACCCAAACAGTGGGGGTATCTGTATACTCAGGACAAATTGAACAACAACTTTTGGGATCCAATTTCTCCTGTTACCCAAATTGGATCTGAAGTAAATTTTTTGTGAAAAAAAAGTTAAATATTCCTTTTTTTAAACTTTCCAAAAATTCCTGTGAAGAACCTGAAAGGTTAATAAACTTCTTGAATGTGGTTTTGAGTACCTTGAGGGGTGCAGTTTAACCCTTATAACTTCCTAACAAAAAAAGTTTGGTTCCAAAATTGTGCTGATGTAAAGTAGACATGTGGGAAATGTTACTTATTAAGTTTATTGTGTGATTTAAGAGCATGAAAATTCAAAGTTGGGAAATTGCGAAATTTTCAAACATTTTTGCCAAATTTCCTTTTTTTTCACAAATAAACGCAAGTCATATAAAATAAATTTTACCACTATTATGAACCACAATATGTCATGAGAAAACATTGTCAGAATCACCAGGATCCGTTGCAGTGTTCGAGAGTTATAACCTCATAAAGGACAGTGATCAGAATTGTAAAAATTGGTCTGGTCATTAACGTGCAAACCACCCTTTGGGGTAAAGGAGTTAAATTATAAATTTGTTTAACATTCTATGACCTGCATGCCCATGTAGTCCACATAGGAGAGTTGCTCCTACTGACACATTCTCTTTAATCCTTGTTAATTTTTGGAGGTTTTTTCATTACATTGTTTTTTATGAGCATTTTTCATTTGAAGGAGGCATCATAAAAATATTTTAATAAAAATATTTTGTCTGCTTTCTTTTTAAGCAATAACCGTGTTGCCCTACAAGGAGCTGTACGTTTTGCATTGAGCCTTAAAGAAAACAAAACTCTGAGAGTGTTAAAGGTAAGTAATATACAGTATGTATAGGCAAATACTTTAGGAATAATTTTACTAAAAGTTCACTGGACATATTTAAATCCAACATAATTTAGATCTACAGCTGCCAAGTGATTAGTATCTGGATTACATAACGGTACATAATTGTGGACTTCTGGAGTATTCTGTATTGCAAGCAGTGTAATACAATGCATTTTTATTGGAGTCTATGTCATGATGTAGCAACAGTCTATGCCATTGTGTAGTGAGAGATATCACGTAGCCTTATGTCTCATGCAGGTTTTGGAATCCATATTCCATAAATATATTGCACTTTCATACATGATTTTTCATGTTTACTTTATATCAGGGGTGTCAAACTGCATTCCTTGAGGGCTGCAAACAGGTCATGTTTTCAGGATTTCCTTGTACTGCACAGGTGATAATTTAATCACCTACACAAATAATGAGTTGGTGATTAAATTATCACCTGTGCAGTACAAGGAAATCCTGAAAACATGACCTGTTTGCAGCCCTCGAGGAATGCAGTTTGACACCCCTGCTTTATATGTTATTATTTGATTATAATTTATTTGTTTGTTTATCTATATTTTTTTAGATGGCCAGAAATCCAATACAGAGCGATGGATGCTTTGCCATTTTAAAGTCAATTCAAGCAAACTCTGAGTCATCTATAGAGTCACTTGATTTTTCTGTAAGCAGAATATACAAATAATCCATTATCAGTTAAAAGGAGGATTTAATTTTCTTAACTTGTTCATAAAACAAGACATAGTGGATGCTGTGAGAAATACATTTTTCTTTTAGACTTTATTTACATTAGTTCTTGTAATATGCACAATATCTTTAGGATAAAGTACTTTATGACATTACTATAAGATGTATCACTTGTAGTAATGAGCGAATAGCATTGTTGCTCGGGTCTCCCCGAGCATGCTTGGGTGGTCTCCGAGTATTTGTTAGTGCTCGGAGAGTTAGTTTTTGTCAATGCAGCTGCATGATTTGCGGCTGCTAGACAGCTTGAATACATGTGGGGATTCCCTAGCAACCAGGCAACCCCCACATGTACTCAGGCTGGCAAGCAGCCGTAAATCATGCAGCTGTGTAAAAAAAAAAAAATCTCAGCGCACTAACAAATATTCGGAGACCACCTGAGCGTGCTCAGGAAATCCTGAGCAACAAGTATACTCACTCATCACTAATCATTTGATATCTGCACATTTAAAGGAGGCTGTCCCATTCAAAAAAATCTTGATCCCTGGGTGCAGTTTGTTAAAAACAAAAAGTAAACATCCTATATTTACCCTCCCTTGTTTAGCACTGAGTCTGCCATTTCTCCGAATGTCCGGCTGTGGTGTTGACATCACGGCAGCCAAATGGTGAGCTCAGCGGCATTGCCCATCTAAATGGAACAACCCGCTAAAAGCCACTGAGCGCATCGATTGGCTGCCTCGCTTTCGACGTGATACCAGTGGCATACCCAATACTGGACACTGGAAGCCGTGGCAGGAACTCAGTGCTGGACCTGAGGAGAATGAGTAAAACACAGTTTTTTTTTATAACATATATAACAATCTACGCCCGGGGACCAAGATTTTATGAACCATGACACCCCCTTTTTAAGTTTTGAGCTTTTTTAACCCCTTCATAACCCAGCCTATTTTGACCTTAAAGACCTTGCCGTTTTTTTGCAATTCTGACCAGTGTCCCTTTATGAGGTAATAACTCAGGAACGCTTCAACGGATCCTAGCGGTTCTGAGATTGTTTTTTCGTGACATACTGGGCTTCATGTTAGTGGTAAATTTAGGTCAATAAATTCTGTGTTTATTTGTGATAAAAACGGAAATTTGGCGAAAATTTTGAAAATTTCGCAATTTTCACATTTTGAATTTTTATTCTGTTAAACCAGAGAGATATGTAACACAAAATAGTTAATAAATAACATTTCCCACATGTTTACTTTACATCAGCACAATTTTGGAAACAAAATTTTTTTTTGTTAGGAAGTTATAAGGGTTAAAATTTGACCAGCGATTTGTCATTTTTACAACGAAATTTACAAAACCATTTTTTTTAGGGACCACCTCACATTTGAAGTCAGTTTGAGGGGTCTATATGGCTGAAAATACCCAAAAGTGACACCATTCTAAAAACTGCACCCCTCAAGGTACTCAAAACCACATTCAAGAAGTTTATTAACCCTTCAGGTGCTTCACAGCAGCAGAAGCAACATGGAAGGAAAAAATGAACATTTAACTTTTTAGTCACAAAAATTATCTTTTAGCAACAATTTTTTTATTTTCCCAATGGTAAAAGGAGAAACTGAACCACGAAAGTTGTTGTCCAATTTGTCCTGAGTACGCTGATACCTCATATGTGGGGGTAAACCACTGTTTGGGCGCACGGCAGGGCTTGGAAGGGAAGGAGCGCCATTTGACTTTTTGAATCAAAAATTGGCTCCACTCTTTAGCGGACACCATGTCACGTTTGGAGAGCCCCCGTGTGCCTAAAAATTGGAGCTCCCCTACAAGTGACCCCATTTTGGAAACAAGACGCCCCAAGGAACTTATCTAGATGCATAGTGAGCACTTTGAACCCCCAGGTGCTTCACAAATTGATCCGTAAAAATGAAAAAGTACTTTTGTTTCACAAAAAAATTCTTTTAGCCTCAATTTTTTCATTTTCACATGGGCAACAGGATAAAATGGATCCTAAAATGTGTTGGGCAATTTCTCCTGAGTACACCAATACCTCACATGTGGGGGTAAACCACTGTTTGGGCACATGGTAAGGCTCGGAAGGGAAGGAGTGGCATTTGACTTTTTGAATGAAAAATTATTTCCATCGTTAGCGGACACCATGTCGCGTTTGGATAGCTCCTGTGTGCCTAAACATTGGCGCTCCCCCACAAGTGACCCCATTTTGGAAACTAGACCCCCCAAGGAACTTATTTAGATGCCTAGTGAGCACTTTAAACCCTCAGGTGCTTCACAAATTGATCTGTAAAAATGAAAAAGTACTTTTTTTTCACAAAAAAATTATTTTCGCCTCAATTTTTTCATTTTCACATGGGCAGTAGGATAAAATGGATCATAAAATTTGTTGGGCAATTTCTCCCGAGTACGCCGATACCTCATATGTGGGGGTAAACCACTGTTTGGGCACTCGGCAGGGCTCGGAAGGGAAGGCGCGCCATTTGACTTTTTGAATGGAAAATTAGCTCCAATTGTTAGCGGACACCATGTCGCGTTTGGAGAGCCCCTGTGTGCCTAAACATTGGAGCTCCCCCACAAGTGACCCCATTTTGGAAACTAGACCCCCCAAGGAACTTATCTAAATGCATATTGAGCACTTTAAACCCCCAGGTGCTTCACAGAAGTTTATAACGCAGAGCCATGAAAATAAAAAATAATTTTTCTTTCCTCAAAAATGATTTTTTAGCCTGGAATTTCCTATTTTGCCAAGGATAATAGGAGAAATTGGACCCCAAATATTGTTGTCCAGTTTGTCCTGAGTAGGCTGATACCCCATATGTGGGGGTAAACCAATGTTTGGGCGCACGGCAGGGCTCGGAAGGGATGGCACGCCATTTGGCTTTTTAAATGGAAAATTAGCTCCAATCATTAGCGGACACCATGTCACGTTTGGAGAGCCCCTGTGTGCCTAAACATTGGAGATCCCCCAGAAATTACCCCATTTTGTAAACTAGACCCCCAAAGGAACTAATCTAGATGTGTGGTGAGGACTTTGAACCCCCAAGTGCTTCACAGAAGTTTATAACGCAGAGCCATGAAAAAAAAAAAAAATTATTTTCTCAAAAATGATCTTTTAGCCTGCAATTTTTTATTTTCCCAAGGGTAACAGGAGAAATTTGACCCCAAAAGTTGTTGTCCAGTTTCTCCTGAGTACGCTGATACCCCATATGTGGGGGTAAATCACTGTTTGGGCACATGCCGGGGCTCGGAAGTGAAGTAGTGACGTTTTGAAATGCAGACTTTGATGGAATGCTCTGTGGGCGTCACGTTGCGTTTGCAGAGCCCCTGATGTGGCTTAACAGTAGAAACCCCCCACAAGTGACCCCATTTTGGAAACTAGACCCCGAAAGGAACTTATCTAGATGTGTGGTGAGCACTTTGAACCCCCAAGTGCTTCATAGAAGTTTATAATGCAGAGCCGTGAAAATAATAAATACGTTTTCTTTCCTCAAAAATAATTATTTAGCCCAGAATTTTTTAATTTTCCCAAGGGTAACAGGAGAAATTTGACCCCAATATTTGTTGTCCAGTTTCTCCTGAGTACGGTGATACCCCATATGTGGGGGTAAACTACTGTTTGGGCACATGCCGGGGCTCGGAATTGAAGTAGTGACGTTTTGAAATGCAGACTTTGATGGAATGCTCTGCGGGCGTCACGTTGCGTTTGCAGAGCCCCTGATGTGCCTAAACAGTAGAAACCCCCCACAAGTGACCCCATTTTGGAAACTAGACCCGGAAAGGAACTTATCTAGATGTGTGGTGAGCACTTTGAACCCCCAAGTGCTTCATAGAAGTTTATAATGCAGAGCCGTGAAAATAATAAATACGTTTTCTTTCCTCAAAAATAATTATTTAGCCCAGAATTTTTTATTTTCCGAAGGGTTACAGGAGAAATTGGACCCCAAAAGTTGTTGTCCAGTTTCTCCTGAGTACGCTGATACCCCATGTGTGGGGGTAAACCACTGTTTGGGCACACGTCGGGGCTCAGAAGGGAAGTATTGACTTTTGAAATGCAGACTTTGATGGAATGGTCTGCAGGCGTCACATTGCGTTTGCAGAGCCCCTGGTGTGCCTAAACAGTAGAAACCCCCCACAAGTGACCCCATTTTAGAAACTAGACCCCCCAAGGAACTTATCTAGATATGTGGTGAGCACTTTGAACCCCCAAGTGCTTCACAGACGTTTACAACGCAGAGCCGTGAAAATAAAAAATCATTTTTCTTTCCTCAAATATTTTGTTTTAGCAAGCATTTTTTTAGATTCACAAGGGTAACAGGAGAAATTGGACCCCAGTAATTGTTGCGCAGTTTATCCTGAGTATGCTGGTACCCCATATGTGGGGGTAAACCACTGTTTGGAAACACGTCAGGGCTCGGAAGTGAGGGAGCACCATTTGACTTTTTGAATACGAGATTGGCTGGAATCAATGGTGGCGCCATGTTGCGTTTGGAGACCCCTGATGTGCCTAAACAGTGGTAACCCCTCAATTCTACCTCCAACACTAACCCCAACACACCCCTAACCCTAATCCCAACTGTAGCTATAACCCTAATCACAACCCTAACCACAACCCTAATTCCAACCCTAACCCTAAGGCTATGTGCCCACGTTGCGGATTCGTGTGAGATATTTCCGCACCATTTTTTAAAAATCCGCGGGTAAAAGGCACTGCGTTTTACCTGCGGATTTTCCGCGGATTTCCAGTGTTTTTTGTGCGGATTTCACCTGCGGATTCCTATTGAGGAACAGGTGTAAAACGCTGTGGAATCCGCACAAAGAATTGACATGCTGCGGAAAATACAACGCAGCGTTTCTGCGCGGTATTTTCCGCACCATGGGCACAGCGGATTTGGTTTTTCATATGTTTACATGGTACTGTACACCTGATGGAACACTGCTGCGAATCCGCAGCGGCCAATCCGCAGCCAAATCCGCACCGTGTGCACATGGCCTAATTCTAAAGGTATGTGCACACGCTGCGGAAAACGCTGCGGAAAAGCAGCAGTTTCCCATGAGCTTACAGTTCAATGTAAACCTACGGGAAACAAAAATCGCTGTACACACGCTGCGGAAAAACTGCACGGAAACGCAGCGGTTTACATTCCGCAGCATGTCACTTCTTTGTGCGGATTCCGCAGCGGTTTTACAACTGCTCCAATAGAAAATCGCAATTGTAAAACCGCAGTGAAATGTGCAGAAAAAACGCGGTAAATCCGCCATAAATCCGCAGCGGTTTAGCACTGCGGATTTATCAAATCCGCAGCGGAAAAATCCGCAGAGGACCAGAATACGTGTGCACATACCGAAACCCTAACCCTAGCCCTTACCCTAACCCTAACCCTACCCCTAACCCTAGCCCTAACCCTACCCCTAGCCCTACCCCTACCCCTAACCCTACCCCTAACCCTAACCCTACCCCTAACCCTATTCTAACATTAGTGGAAAAAAAAAATTTCTTTATTTTTTTATTGTCCCTACCTATGGGGGTGACAAAGGAAGGGGGGTCATTTATTATTTTTTTTATTTTGATCACTGAGATATAATCTATCTCAGTGATCAAAATGCACTTTGGAACGAATCTGCCGGCCGGCAGATTCGGCGGGCGCACTGCGCATGCGCCCGCCAATTTGGAAGATGGCGGCGCCCAGGGAGAAGACGGACGGGACCCCGGCAGGATCGGTAAGTATGATGGGGTGGGGGGGGACCACGGGGGGGGGGATCGGAGCACGGGGGGGGAATCGGAGCGCGGCAGGCGTGGAACGGAGCACGGGGGGCTGGAACGGAGCACGGGGGGCTGGAACGGAGCACGGGGGGGCGGAACGGAGCACGGGGGGGTGGATCGGAGTGCAGGGGGGGTGATTGGAGCACGGGGGGGTGATTGGAGCACGGGGGGAGCGGACGAGAGCACGGGGGGGAGCGGAGCACTGGACGGAGGGGAGCCGGAGCAGTGTACCGGCCAGATCGGGGGGCTGGGGGGGCGATCGGTGGGGTGGGGGCACACTAGTATTTCCAGCCATGGCCGATGATATTGCAGCATCGGCCATGGCTGGATTGTAATATTTCACCCGTTATAATGGGTGAAATATTACAAATCGCTCTGATTGGCAGTTTCACTTTCAACAGCCAATCAGAGCGATCATAGCCACGAGGGGGTGAAGCCACCCCCCTGGGCTAAACTACCACTCCCCCTGTCCCTGCAGATCGGGTGAAATGGGAGTTAACCCTTTCACCCGGCCTGCAGGGACGCGATCTTTCCATGACGCCACATAGGCGTCATGGGTCGGATTGGCACCGACTTTCATGACGCCTACGTGGCGTCATGGGTCGGGAAGGGGTTAAGCTTATTTTTAAATCAGACCAACAACTTCACATACAGTCATGGCTAAAAGTGTAGACACCCTTAAAATGTTACAGAAAGTGAAGTATTTCTAATTCCCAGAACATTATTGCAATTATACATGTCTTGTCATGCACATGTTTACTTCCTTTGTGTGTATTGGAACAACACAAAAAAAAACAGAGAATCAAAAGGCAAATTGGACATAATTTCACAAAAATAAAATGGTCCAGACAAAATTGTTGGCACCCTCAACTTAATATTTAGTTGCACACCCTTTGGAATAAAAAAAACTGCAATCAGCCACTTCCTATAACCATCAACAAGCTTCTTACACCTCTCAACTTGAATTTTTGACCTATTCTTCTGTTGCAAACTGCTCCAGGTCTCTCATATTTGAAGGGTGCTTTCTCACAACAGCAGTTTTAAAATCTCTACACAGGTGTTCAATGGCATATAGATCTGGACTCATTGCTGGTCACTTCAGAACTCTCCAGGCTTTGCTTCTTGAAGTAGGTTTGGGGTCATTGTCCTTCTCTACATTGCCAACCAAAATACTTTGGTAATCTTCAGATTTCTTGATGTCTTGCACACAGTCAGACCACCCAGTGCCAAAGGCAGCAAACAACCCGAAAACATATTTAAATTGGCACCATATTTGATTCTTAGGTACTGTGTTCTTCTCATTCAAGGCATCATTACGTTTTCAGTAAACAGTAGAATAATAATGTGCTTTCCAAAAAGCTCTATCTTGGTCTCATTTGTCCACAAGACGCTTTCTCAGAAGAATTTTGGCTTACTCATGGAAATTTGGCCACACTGCAGTCTAGTTTTTATGTCTCTGTGTCAGCAGTGGGGTCCTCCTGGGTCTCCTGCCATAGTGTTTCATTTGATTCAAATTTCAACGAATAGTTTGCACTGACACTGATGCACCCTGAGTTTGCAGAACAGCTTGAATTTCTTTGGAACTTGATTGGGACTGCTTATCCACCATCCAGACTATACAGCATTGCAACCTTTCAGCAATTTTTCTGTGCCGTCCAAATCCAGGGAGATTAGCTATAGTGGCATGGGTTGTAAACTTCTTGATTATGTTGCGCACCTTGGACAAAGGAACATCAAGATCTATGGAAATGGACTTGTAACCTTGAGATTGTTGATACTGTTCAACAATTTTGGTTCTCAAGTCCTCAGACAGTTCTTTTCTCCTCTTTCTGTTCTCAATGCTTAGTGTGGCACACACAGACACACAATGCAAGTCAAGTTCTCCCTTTTTTACCTAGTTTCAGGTGTGATTTTCATATTGCCCACACCTGTTACTTGTATAGGTGAGTTTGAACAAGTTTTGGAAAGATGCCAAAATTTTGTCTGGTCCATTTTGGGAGTTTTGTGTGAAATGATTTGCAATTTTCTTTTTTTTTTCTCTGTTTTGTTTTGTGGTGTTCCAATACACACAAAGAAAATAAACGTGTGTAACAAAAGAAATGTAATTATCATTTTCTGGGAGAAATACTTCCTTTTCTGAAACAATTTCAAAGGTGCCAACCCTTTCGGCCATGACTCTATAGCAAATTACACATTTTAGCAAATATTCACTATTGATAAGCTGATCCATATGGCCTTACTGACCTGACCTATGCCAAGGATGATTTTTATTTCTTAAAGGGAACCTGTCACCCCGAAAATCGCGGGTGAGGTAAGCCCACCGGCAACAGGGGCTTATCTACAGCATTCTGTAATGCTGTAGATAAGCCCCCGATGTTACCTGAAAGAGGAGAAAAAGACGTTATATTATACTCACCCAGGGGCGGTCCCGCTGCTGGTCAGGTCGGATGGGCATCTCCGGTCCGCTGCGGCGCCTCCCATCTTCTTTCCATGATGTGTCCTCTTCTGATCTTCAGCCACGGCTCCGGCGCAGGCGTACTTTGCTCTGCCCTGTTGAGGGCAGACAAAGTACTGCAGTGCGCAGGCACCGCGCCTCTGACCTTTCCGGCGCCTGCGCACTGCAGTACTATCCTCTGCCCTCAAGAGGGCAGAGCAAAGTACACCTGCGCCGGAGCCGTGGCTGAAGATCAGAAGAGGACGTCATGGAAAGAAGATGGGAGGCGCCGCAGCGGACCGGAGACGCCCATCCGACCTGACCAGCAGCGGGACCGCCCCAGGGTGAGTATAATATAACGTCTTTTTCTCCTTTTTCAGGTAACATCGGGGGCTTATCTACAGCATTACAGAATGCTGTAGATAAGCCCCTGATGCCGGTGGGCTTACCTCACCCGCGGTTTTCGGGGTGACAGGTGCCCTTTAAATATGTCAGGACAGTATGTGATACTGTTACTTGTACGATAGGAACCTATGGGCGATGTCAATGTATGTGACTAAAAATTGTCAAATTCTGACAGTCTGCAGTATACACACTGCCTGGACTCCCTTCTATGTGACTGTAAAGAAGGAAGAAAGACTGAGACCCTTTGTGCTTCATATCATTAGTGGTATTGCATCCAGTGTGTGTAATGTATGCTATTTTTGTATTTATTTTTTTTAAATATTTTAGGATATCGTTGTAAATAAACAGTTTGATGATCTGTACTCTGTAGTGAAGACAAATATGCCAAATTTATCTATCAAGCTTGGTGGAAATTCTGACATGTTTAAAAGAACTACTGTTAAGGTAAGATCAGAAACAGGGTTTAGTAATTAGTAAAATATTTACTGTACTTTAAGTAATGTAAAAAACTATTTGCAAAGTAATTTATTGAATCTACACAGTACTATACTGCAATAAATAATGATTTTTGGTATTTGGTACTCATCGTAAAATCTATTTCTCGCAGCCTTCATCGGAGAACACAGGAACCATGGGTTAAATATGCTGCTGTAAAGGACTACTTGTGGCGAGGTTTGCTTTGCGGTCCCAACAGCACTCGGTTATGGCACCACTGAGTGTGTGAGCGATCTGGGGGTTTGTTGTCAACCCTTATTTAGGCCACAAGAGGTTTGATGGTGCGGGGACCTTGACAACATGCGAACATTCATCAGGGAGACCAGAGTCCAGTATAAAAATATATAAAAACATCTCTACTGGCATTCCTTAAATAGAACTGCAACAACTGATAGCAGGCAATACATTTTTTATACAGTTCTTCTTTATGATACAGAGGCCTTCTTCTTATACGTAATACGCAGCATTTCGATGGTATTGATATTATACATTAGTGTCAAAGTACTCAACCTTTCTAGCTCTGGCCTTCACTTCCCTTATCCTCTACTAAATGTGTACCTTCGTGTCCCCTCCTGGTCACATTAGACATGGTGCCTTTTGTAGCCCCCTCCTCCTAGCTACCTTGGGGAATTACACCTCCCACAGCTCTGTTATGCTACAGCTGCACTCACTGCACGTGAAAAGGAACTTTCTTATCACTCTTTCATTCTCCGCAGTATTATAGATGTGGCTGGGATGTTCTGTTTGTTGAATCCTGTCATAAATCACACTCTGTGAGTATCTCCAGGCTCTTTATTCACATCATGTCTCAACCTCCATTACATGAATTCCGAGTACAAAAACATCCAACAAGTTCCAAACAAAGAATATAGAACACACATAAAAGTAGTGAGACCCCTAGAGGCCACATGAACATATAACATATTGCTACATCCTTTCTCTTTTAACTAGAGGAACAATAAAAGATACTAAACTAATGTATACTATGACAAAGTTAGAAATTAACCTAGTACGTCCAGTTAGATATAATCTTTGAGGTGCGCCGACTTTTTGCTAATTCTGCCAGCTCTCGTAATATAAGATGTGTCACTTTCTACATCTGGTACATCTGGTAGTTCTTCTGATATTGTCTGTCTCTGGCCAGAGTCCTCACCCTGATGGTCAGCTGTCACTGTTGGTGCCTGACTTGTACTTGCTGCCTCGTTGTCTTGGGTGTCTGGATACTGTTCAAAAGGCCATGAATCATCTCTTTCTTGCGTTTTCCTCAAATATCTTCGATTCCTCCTTAGTCTTCTTCCGTCGTCTGTTAGAATTTCGTAAGACCGAGGTCCCAGTTTCTGGACAACCTTTGCCTTTTGCCAGTGTTTGTCAAATGTGGTGCTTGGCTGCAGCCGAATGTTGTAATTTCTCTGGAGCTCAGGCAGATCCTTTGCAGATTTATTGTAATAGAAAGCTTGCCTAGCTTGATTCTTCTGTAATTTAGCTTCGATGTTTCCCAGCAGCTTTGGCTCTAACAGAGGACACGCAGTTGGTACTAGTGTCTTTGTACGCCTACTCATGAGCCTCTGTGCCGGACTGCTGTCTAGGCCTTGGGTGGGTGTGTTTCTATGATCCAGTATAGACAGATATACATCAGCACCCGCCTGGTTTGCTTTCTGCATGAGTCTTTTGGCCGTTTTTACTGCTGACTCTGCTTTCACATTACTCTGAGGATATCTTGGAGAAGACGTCTGGTGTTCAAATTCCCATTTCTTACTGAAAGTTTTGAATTCTTCCGATGTAAACTGTGCCGCATTGTCAGAGAAAACGATATCTGGAATGCCATACCTGGCAAAATGGGCCATGAGTTTTTTAATCACTGTCCTCGCCCTTGTGTCCTGCACCAAATCAACCTCCCAGAAGTTAGAGAAATAGTCCACTGTAATCAGGTATTCTTTGTCATTCCATGTGAACAAGTCTGTTCCTATTTTTGACCAAGGCCTATGTGGAATTTCATGAGGTTGCAATGTCTCCTTTGGTTGCTTATCATTGCAGGATGCACATATTTCACATTGTGCTATGTAATTTTTTATGTGGTCATTCATTCCTGGCCAATAAACTGATTCTCGTGCACGACGTAGGCATCCTTCCATGCCTAAGTGAGAAGAGTGCAATGTCTTCAATATGCCTCTTCTGAGAACTTCAGGTATAACAGCCCTGTCTCCTTTAAAGATGATTCCTTGCTGCACTGACAATTAATCTCTTATGTGGAAGAATGGTGAGACTTCCCTCGGAGCATGCTGCTTGTATTTTGGCCAGCCCTGCAAGATGACAGTCTTTAAACTCTGGAGACTTTTATCCTTCTCTGTAAAAGTCTAGATTTGCTTGACCTTTTCTTTTGACACTGCAAGGTAGTTACACATATTGATGGTTTCAATGTCTTCCTCCTCATCATTTGTGATAGGAAGGTAAGCTCTGCTTAGCGTATCTGCAATCAGTAAGTCTCTTCCTGGACAGTACCCGATGTCAACATCATATTTCTGAAGTCGCAACAGCATGTGCTGTAGTCTCTTTGGGGCATTTAGTAATGGTTTCTTTGTAATGCTCTCCAATGGTTTGTGATCCGACTGCACTGTTACCCGTCGACCATAGGTGTACTGGTGAAACTTCTCCATCCCAAATACCACAGCCAGTAGTTCCTTCTCAATCTGCGCATATCCCTGCTCTGTTGTTGTAAGCGCTCTGCTTGCAAATGTAATTGGCTGTTTGTTCTGCATTAATGTGGCTCCAAGGCCTTTTTCCGAAGCATCACATTGTACCACCACTTCTCGATCTGGATCGAAATACTTTAGGGTTGCTGAGATAATTCACCATGCCCAAAAATCGTTGTACTCCAGAAACATCAGTAGGGGTAGGCAAATCTTGTATTGCTCTCACCTTTTCAGGATCCACTTTGACCCCAGTTGAAGTCAGTCGATGACCAATATAGGCCACTTCTGTCATTTTCAATTTGAATTTGTCCAAATTCAGCTTTATGTTTTTTTCTCTGCATCTGTCCAAAAATTGTATCATCTTCTGATCGTGATCCTTGATTGCAGATTCCATATTTTCACCTTCTCCCACTACTAGGATATCATCCGCTATTGTCTTCACTCCAGTAAGTCCTTCCAAAGCCTGCATCAATTTCTGCTGGAATATCTCTGGAGCAGGTTTTAGTCCCATGGGCATTTTCAGCCATTTAAAGCGTCCAAATGGTGAAGAAAATGTTGTCAATAAACTTGAATCTTCAGTCAGGGCCACATGCCAGAATCCATTTTTTACATCACATACAGAAAATATTTTAGCCTTTGATAAATCTGGCAGAACATCATCTAATGTTGGCATTGGGTAATGATTTCGTTTCAGCGCCTTGTTGAGTGGCTTAGGATCAATACATATTCTTAACTTGCCCGATGGTTTCTGCACTATGACCAAACTGCTGATCCAATCTGTGCTCTTATGGACTGGTGCTATCATGCCTCTTCTCTGTAGATCTTGCAGTTCTACTTTCAGCGGTTGCATTAACGCTACAGGCACTCTTCTTGTAGGTAATCTGGTGGGCTGCACTGTGTTGTCAATTTCTAGCCTATATTTACCTTCAAAGCATCCATCACCTTCAAATACATCAGCATACTCAGCTTTTATTTTCTGCATGTCCAAGTTGTGCTCTGCATTTAGTTTTGGATTTTGTATATCCTGGGCAACTTCAACAGACATAATGTTCTGAGACTGTACTTTTATTAAGTCCATTGCCTGAACTGCTTTTACTCCCAGTAATGGTACATGGTTACCACCCCGTAACACGGTAAATTCAACTCTATAACTCTTTCTGTTACATGGGTTTCGTATTTTTAGCTTACATGTCCCCATTGGTTTCAGAACACTTTTGTTGTACATCACCAGTACCTTGTCAGTTGGCTCAATAGAAACCTGATTGTTTAGCAGATCAAATGAAATTACATTGCAGCTTGCTCCACAATCCAGCTGAAATCTAATGGGCTTCTCATCCAACAAGAATGTTGCATAAAGCTGCTTGGCATCCTTCACTACTGACTGCCCGACTACATTGACTTTCTCTGTTGTAGACTGCATTTGTAGCCATGTAATGTCCTCTGCACTGTCAGTGTCTGGTGTCACAGTGTGGAGCTGTCTGTACTGTTTGCCTCTTCCTTGCCTGCAGACAGCAGAGGAATGATTCTTCTTGCCACATGACCTGCAGGTTTCCCCATATGCTGGACACTTGGTTTTGTCTCTCTCATGTCTTTTCCCACAATACTTGCAGTGGACAGTGTTTGTAGGGTAGTCTGGTCCTGTCTTTCCTTTCATAGATACTGCATGTACCTTGTCCTCATCATCATTCTCACTGGTGCCTGCCATCATCTTCAGGCTGTGCTTTGTGAGCTCAGCAGCCCTGCAGATTTGCATACTTTTCTCTAAAGTCATGCCTTCCTCTCTCAGTAATCTTTCTTTAAGATGACTGTCCTTTATGCCACACACCATTCTGTCCTTGATTAGACTGTCCCTGATCTCTCCAAAGCCACATGTTTCTGCAAGTCTCCTCAGCTCTGTCAGATATCTGTCCACATTTTCACCATCCTCCTGATGTCTTGTGAAAAACTTATATCTTTCCACTGTCTCATTCTTCTTTGGGTCACAGTGTTTATCAAATGCCTGCACAATGTCTGCTAGGAGGAGGTTGTCTGTGTCTGGGAGCAAGGTGTGGGCTAATTCTCTGCCATTTTCCCCAATTAGGTAATAAAACAGCTTTACTTTCTGTTTGTCATCAGTGGGGCCCACAGTCAGATCCACATACAGTGTAAACTCTTCCTTCCAATGTCTCCAAGTCTGGGACAGATTACATGAAGTGACATCCAGTCTCTGAGGGGGCTTCAGACCAGTCTCCATTTTTCTGTACTTTCAGGGAATCTGTACTTACAGTTGCAGTGATCTGTGCAGTTCCAGCCTCATATAAGCTCTAAGAATTTGCAGGTTCTGTGCCCGGCTGCCACCATGTTCTGTTTGTTGAATCCTGTCATAAATCACACTCTGTGAGTATCTCCAGGCTCTTTATTCACATCATGTCTCAACCTCCATTACATGAATTCCGAGTACAAAAACATCCAACAAGTTCCAAACAAATAATATAGAACACACATAAAAGTAGTGAGACCCCTAGAGGCCACATGAACATATAACATATTGCTACATGGGAGAAACTTATTCTTGAACTTGCTATCTTTAATTTGTATGGACTAAACACACTCTCCAACTTACGGCCTTTTCCTTATCGGCAATAATTCTTATTCCTTCAGTAACTTCTCTCCAACTCTCTCCTAACTAACAGGAACTAGGTTCCCATGTGCCCATTTAACTTCTCCCACCAGTGGTTGGCCTCTAATAGTTAACCCTGTCCACACGCTAACTAACTGCTGGAACACAATATATAAGACCTCATAAAAAGAGGTCTAAGCAATACATTCAAATAAATGATTTCAGCAGGGGTGCCCACGGCCGACAGCTCTTCTGCTCCTTTCCACTGCCACCTGGAGGCTGACACTATAAATACTGTGCATCTTAGAAAAAATCTAGAACTGGGGAAAAAAGGCTTTTTTTTCTGCGCTGCCAAGTAGAGTAAGTTTGTTTCCAAGTAAAACAAACTTCTTCCTCAGTTGGTTTGTCCTAAGGAAAAAGTTTGCTTTACTTTGAACCGCGTTGACAATAACCCGTATTCCTATACCCTGGTTCCTTCTCCTTTCTATGGAATTATTGTTAGTACACTTGACTATTTGTGTGTCTGCAGCAGCCTCATCCAGCTCATTGTGTGTTGTGGTTTAGAACCTGACCACGTGAGCAATTCCCTGTATACTATCGTTCTGGTCACTTGGATACGACGCTATTGCACTTTTGCGCCTCTGTTTTTTCCAGCTCTTGTACATTATTAGAAAATAAATCTGACTACTCCCCTCCAGGCTACACCTGGTCAGCTGACACCCAGTTATTCAGTTAGTGCAAAACAAATAGGAGGAACAAAACCAAGCCCCCCCCCCCCTCCAATGGAGGTGAAGAGAAAGAGATTGTACAGTGAGTACCAAAATTCTTTCTTTCTCGGTCGCTTTATTCAAAGACACAGGAACCAGGGGTTAGTCTGCTGCCCCTGTAGGCTGATACTAACAATACATTCTAACAGCTCAGCTCCCTTGCCTTAGCCACCCAGGGCACGTTTCCGGTGACGCACGCAACGTGCGTTCCAGGGTGGAACACATTTCCGGTTTCAAGGAAAAAGCACAGGATGATCTGTGGTCGTGGCGTGTGTTCCAGGGTGTAACGCAAGGGATCAGGGACAGTGATTTCCTAATGGCTGGCCAGGTAGGATACTGTAAATGCAGCTCTTGCTGTGGGCACTGATGTGTACAGTCTGATCATGGGGTCCAATCCTTCCTGTTCAGAGACACTGTCCGAGCAGTCCCTGGGCCTTGTAATTCTCAATGATTATCATTTGGTGCTAAATTCTCCATAGTATTCAGGGGATTATAGCCCTATGCTTCTACCAGGATAAAGACCCGAAGATGTGCTATGTGTAATGCCAAATTGCCCAAGAAACAGAAGAAGCAATTATGTGCAAGTGTATTGCTAAGATCCTAAAAGAAGGAACAGTCCTATTTCATGGAGGTTGAGGTCCATAATAAGGGAGGAAATGCTAAACACAGTTTCCAGCCTAGTTGCCCCTCAGACAGAGCAGGTCATGCCCCATCATAAAAGAGCCAGATAGGAAATGGAGTTGTCCTTTGAAGAGGATGAAGCTTCATATTATTCTAACGTGGATCTAGAGGGAGGAGAGGAGATGCACCAGGTTTTCCCAGAGGAAAGGAAAAATTATTATTTTTCATATGATTATACGGATGAAATCCTACGAGTAGTCTGGAGTACAGTGAAAACTGAGGAGGCGCAAGTAGCTCACTCAGCACAGGATGAGATGTTTGGGGTACAGAAAACTCAAAGAAATAGGGCTTTTCCAGTTAACAAATACATTAAGGCTATGATAATGGAATAGTGGGAGGACATAGAGAAGAGGCTTGTTATTCCTAAGGATTTCAAAGCCCATCTTCATTTTGAGCCAGAAGAAATTAAGGTCTGGGAGGAAATTCCAAATATTGATGATATTGATAACCCAATAGCCAGAGTGGCAAGGAAAATGTCAATCCCATTTGAAGATTCCTTTTGTTTCAGAGACTTCATGGATAGGAAGGCCGATGGATTACGGAGAAAGGCCTGGAAAGCATCAGTTGCTATTATAAGGGCCAATATAGCTACTACCTTAGTTGCCAGGTCTATGAGTTTGAGGATTGTTGAATTGAGTGCCCAGATATAATCCAATATACCTAGGGAAATGGTCCTGAAATCCCTTCTATTGCTGAAAATAGCGACAGGGTTAATGGCGAATGCGTCAGAAAGATTCGCTGCCAGAAACAATGTTGTGTCCAATTCAGCTAGGTGAGCCCTCTGGCCGGAAACCTGGTCAGAATATAGCTATTCTGAACACAATTTATGCTTAATTCCTTTGTCAGGTTTGCAGGTATTCAAACCAGTTTTCCAAAGACATACTGATAGGGAATTTAGATTGTGAGCCCCAACGGGGACAGCGATGATAATGTGTGCAACCTGTAAAGCGCTGCTGAATATGTTAGCGCTATATAAAAATAAAGATTATTATTATTATGAAATCCTAGAAAGGGCTTCTGACAATAAAAAAGGTTTCCAGAAGAGAGGCCAAGGAGAGTCACTTCCTTTTGTAGATCCCGTCTATCCCAAAGACAGAAATTAAGGGGGAAGAGTAAAATCAGCAGATGAAACTACTGCAAAGGAGGTAAGGGTAGAGGTGCCCTGTTTAGTTCAGGCCCAAACAGAGGAAGGCTTTGACTCCAGAAAAGTAGGGAGGAGGCTTTGTTTCTTTCTGGGGAAATGGATTACGCAGAATCAGTGGGTTCTTCAGATGATTGTTGAAGGGTACCGGATAGAGTTCACCCAGCTCCCACCAACCACAAAAACTTCACCTAACAGCTCCTCAATCCCCAAAATCCCAAAGACTCAGAATAGACATCAGGAATCTAATAACATCCAGGGCGGTCATTTCAGTTACCCAGTCAGAGTGGTATCATGGTCAATACTCAAGTCTCTTTTCTATATATAAAAAAACCTTTCACTTTTTGTAATGAAGAACTGAAATAAATTAACTTTTTGATGATATTCTAATTTTGTGAGAAGCACCTGTATGTTTCTTGTACTTTCAGAATTTTTTATCTTACTTCATTTAGTTGTAGAAACAGGGAACACGTCCATATTGTCAGCTTTGAATTAGACTCTTCTAATTTACTTAGAGCCCTTTTAGAGGCTGATCGGCACTCCACACATGCTGATAAAAACATTATGGGGAAGAATTAATACAACTGCTCTGTTACAATAAAGCCTCATGTTGTTAGCACCTTTGGGCAATGGGCAGCCGGCAATGATGGATTTTTATGGATCATATATTTGATCAGCCACAAAACAAGTGTTTTGCTTGCTCCTTGAGCTAATAGCGGTATTATTACACTGTCCAATATTCAGGAACAAGCGTTGTGATGTGAACTATTGTCAGTCCACCAATATGGGTCTTAACATATTGTCATAATTATCTTTAGGGTAGCACTATTTGAAAAGATTTTAATATATGAAATATCTTTGGCTGATGATCAGTAGAGCCATATGTTCATTTTGAAGCTATCTGTACTTGACAGTTGGTTGTTTTGTTCAGGCAGATCCAATGATCAAAATGAAAGAATATATGAAGAAAAACAACCTGCAGGCAACTGAATTGTTTGGAAAAGTAGATGCGGAAAAGAGCAGCCTAGTGACTTATGAAGACTTTGAACGCAACTTAATGGCAAGTTTCCTATTCAGTGTCCCCAAGGCAGAAAATAATTGAAAGACTCGAAGTGACAACAGAAGCATCTTATAAATTTTGCATGAAGCAGGTCTGGCAGGTGACAGTTATACTGTTACATGGCACAGACTAGTGGGTAGTCATGCCCCATTGCCCCTATAAACCAATTAGCTCATCTTCTAAAGTATAACAAAAGTACTTGTGGGCTAGTTATAGATTCCCCGGTAAGAAAAGCTACTAGTCCCCTTTTACTTGTTTATCTATGATATGAAAAAACACTGAAGATATATTTACAAATGGCAGATTTGTTGCAAACATTTCTGCAACTGAAAATCATGTGTCAGGAGCTTCTTGAAGTAGGTCGGTATGGTCTAGGTGTATGACATGGTTTGGTGTGAATAACTTAAGAGCCCTGCACAGGACCCTATAGTTACCCACTAAGAAGATATTTGGGATGAATTATAGCCCTGATTGCAAGCCAGGCCCTTCTGTCCATCATCAGCATCTGACCTCACATGTGCTTTTCTAGACAAGTGGGCAAAAATTCCCATAGACCCATGAAAAAATCATCTAGAAAGTCTTCCCAAAAGAAAACAGCAAAAAGGGGCCAAATCAAATCTAAATCAAAACAAGCTTATATACAGCACTCTGTACTTCCCACAACAGCCAGACTTCTGCATCCCACTGGCAGTAGTGCCACATTTCTAGGCAACTGATCCATGCTAGTGATGTTACTACCAGCCATGGATCATAACCATGCACCATTTGATCATAGCAAGATGTTTTTCAGTCAAGGCCCTTCAGTCCATTGCTTGAGTACCAGCATAGCGCAGTCCTGTAATTCTCTGTTGTATGACCACAGCTTCCTGTTGCAGCAAATCAAGACCCAGCCACTTATTCCACTCATAGCCTTAGAGTCAGCATACAGTTAGCACAACACAATCCGTTCTGTCCATCCACTGTTCTGTGGAACCTACTTCAATCCTTTCCTGGTTCTTCGTGTCTTAATCCGTGGATGCTTCACCTGCTACTTGTGAATCTACGCCTTGTCTAGACTCTTGACTACTCTTGACTATGCTCCCACCTAGACTTGATTATTATTATTATTATTATTATTATTAATTCTGATCTCTAACTTTCTCCTGATTATGGACTTACTCAGAGATCAGTGCAAATGGTTCGGAGATGACATTGTAATGTACAGGCTGGCCATGGCTCTCTCTGCTGAAGCGTGGCAGCTTCATGTATTTCTATGAGGCAGTCATTCTCAGGTCAAGAAAGCATTAGTCAATCCATGCATTACAGCTCAATTTCGAACTGGTTTGCACGGATGTCTGCATGAGCCCTAAGCCCTCGTCTACTCTTATCCCTTGATCTGTGTCATCCTGACTGTACACCTGGTAACGGTCTTTGGTTCCATTCCTGATAATGCCACTTTTCTGGATTCATCATTTCCTTAGTTCATCCAAGGCCTTTTACTGGTATTTCCTGGTTCGATCTGAAGTGTATTTCTAGTTATTCCTTGTATGTTTTAGTTTTTAGCTTTTTTATCTCCTAGTTTTGTACAGCCACTGTTCCTGGTAATCCTGGTTCTGTCTGAGTTCTGTTCCCAGACGCTCTTTGTGCTTTCATTCAAGGCCCGTTTCTGGTTCTGTTCTTGGTACCATCCAATTCCTGTTCTGGTAATAATTTCTGGTATATCTTGGCTTGATTAAGGCCAGCTCGTCGATGGTTCTGCTATCATCACCTGATTCTCCTCCTGTTTTGTCTCTGGACCATGTTCCTGGTATCTTCTAGTTCCAGCTTTTGGTCTTTCCTTGGTTTTTATGTTAATATTTTCATTTCTTAGCCTGTTCCTCAGCTCCTTCCTTCTGTCCCATTATTATATTAGTGCCTTGTGTTCACATTTCAGTCTTGTGACCATGGTCCTGCTTAACACTGCACATTCCTTTCCTAGCTCCACAGGCCTATTACAATCTCCATGGCTGGTCTTGTTTCTATTCTGAGAACCTCAACCTCAGTGTTCCCCAGCAGCAATTACCTCCTTATGGATAATAGTGGGAATATATCAGTGAATCCCCTAGTGTAGGCATATCAAAATTATTTGCATCTTAAGTATCCAATTTCTTGTCACAAGAGTTTGTGAGTGTGTATGTATACAGGGGAGTATCAACTGGTGACCGAGCCCACGCAGTCAGAGAGTCCATTGATGCCAGCACCGTTTTCTGCTGAATGTGCATCCAAGGATCAACATTCATCTTAAATGTATTGCGGCACAGAGAACCATCAGCAATGGCAGCAATTGCAACGCCTATACAGGCCGCCAAACAATCAAGGGTTAACAGCTGACATTGGAGGGCCCAAAGCGCCCTAAGCCGGCTACGCATAATGTCACTGCCATGCGCCACCCTGATTCCCTGTGCTGGCAATAGATGAGAAGACTCCACTCATCATGGAGCGATGATAGAAGAGAGGAATTGTTTTTTTATGTGCTGGGAGAAGAGTGTGAGGACAAGGGACATAATTAAGTTTGGGGCCAGGACAAGAGACATTATTACAATCTGTGCACACAGAGGCTGGCTAGACATAGCGAGTTGTCCAGCTTCAAAGCAGCGCTTACATGCTCTATAGCAAAGAGCTTGCAAGTGAGCGCTCTTTGTCTAGTAAACCAGACACTCCTGATTTATTTCAGGGGTGGTTGGTAATCTAGGAAATGAGTAGTACACAATAGAATTAGAAATTTTTCTGTTCTTGAGAATAGAGGAGATTTTAATAATAGGTACCGTAAATTGTAAATTTGCTTGTTTTTAAAAGCACTAGTATAGAGTAGCTCGATACTCTTTACCAGACCAAAACCCAGCCTTCTAAATGCACCCTGAAATGTATTTAGTGGATTGTCATGAATAGGGGTCAGTTGAAAGGGAGTATGACTGCCGGATCAGTTCTACATAGTAATTCTTTTCTTTTTCAGAACACAGGGATTGCTCTGACTAAAGAAGAAATTCAGCAGTTGATCAACTTCCTGGACAAAGACAAGAGCGGCATGATTGATATCAGGTGTCTATTAAATGTTGTATAGCTGTTACAGTATAATGTATTGGTTTTTTTTTGGCATATAGGGCCTATATCACGTCATGTATGTATTGATAATTTGGCAAGTTGCTTATGGGAAAAATTTCTCAAACAAAACACTTTTTTTTTAATTATAATCAAAATTATTCAACCCCTAATGAAAATGAAATTTATCAAAATGTGCAAACTTTGTGCTGTTAGCAATTAACCAATCAAACAAGAACATTTGAAATACCTCAACACAAGTAAAATGACAAGTGCTTTCTACAAACGCAATACAAAATACCAGTTTTGAAGAATGCTGTATTCTCAGGATTATTCAACGCCTTCATAAGTGTCTTTAGAACTTAGCAGAGCATCCTCTCAGTGTTATACCAGCTCCAAACATACTGCATAGCCAGATGTCAGCTTCTGGCAGTGTTATTAAGGAATCTTAGCCTATTCCTCATGGGCAGTGTCATCCAGTTCGTTAATATTCTTGAGAGTGGTCCAAAAAGATAGCAAAGGCACTGAATATTGAATTATTGAGTTGGAAGTTCACAAGTTCAAAGTTAGAGGAACACTGGCTACATAACCTGAATGTGACGAAAGACGAATCGATCACTAGCTGTTACCAGAGTCCTGAGGACGAAATCTGAAGACTATCAAGGGCAAGATAAATTCAATCATATATCATGAAATCCCAGGAAAAATGTCTTGCCTTCTGTGAGCAAGCTGAAAATTGGATATCGTTAGACCTTCCAAAAGTACATTGATACCAAGCATACCTCACTGTTGTGAATTCTGTTGTCGAACTCCCTCCTGTGGTCGTGAATGGTACTTCGGCGAGTTCTGTCCATGGACTCCCTCTGGTGGCTGTGAGTGGAGCTGCTGCTTCTGAGGTTCCTTACACAGGTGACGTGGTTTATCCTTTGGTTGGCTGCTCTATTTAACTCCACTCAGATCGTTACTCCATGCCAGCTGTCAATGTTTCTGCATTGGTTCAGTTTGCTCTTGGATCTGTCTGGTGACCTGTCTTCTCCAGCAGAAGCTAAGTTCCTGATAGTTATTATTTGTTCATTGTTTCCTTGTCCAGCTGGTTATCATGATTTTGTCTTGCTAGCTGGAAGCTCTGGGATGCAGAGTGGCATCTCCGCACCGTTAGTCGGTGCGGAGGTCTTTTTGCACACTCTGCGTGGTCTTTTGTAGTTTTTTGTGCTGACCGCAAAGATACCTTTCCTATCCTCTGTCTGTTTAGTAAGTCTGGCCTCCCTTTGCTGAAACCTGTTTCATTTCTGCGTTTGTGACTTTCATCTTTACTCACAGTCAATATATGTGGGGGGCTGCCTTTTCCTTTGGGGAATTTCTCTGAGGCAAGGTAGGCTTTATTTTCTATCTCTAGGGCTAGCTAGCTCTTAGGCTGTGAAGAGGCGTCTAGGGAGTGTCAGGAACGCTCCACGGCTATTTCTAGTTGTTGTGAGAGGATTAGGGCCTGCGGTCAGCAGAGCTCCCACATCCCAGAGCTTGTCCTGTGTCAGTTTAACTATCAGGTCGTGCCGGGTGCTCCTAACCACCAGGTCCATAACACCTCACTGTTCTGGTTTATATTAACAATTTACAACAGTTAAAGAGTCATATACAGGCAACCCCATATGCAACACACAATCATACCAGTCCCCATGCCCATCTCTTCTTCACCTAAATGTCATTAATTAATACCTTATGCAGACATATGA
The DNA here is from genome assembly GCF_032444005.1 of Ranitomeya imitator. NCBI lineage: Eukaryota > Metazoa > Chordata > Amphibia > Anura > Dendrobatidae > Ranitomeya > Ranitomeya imitator. The sequence goes on along the minus strand of NC_091282.1, from coordinate 314,596,401 downwards.
TGGAACTAAATATACAGCAGGCTCTGCTTAGCATATAATTTGGCCAATTTATGTATACCCGGCAGCCAACGACAAGGCGATCTCCGGGTGCTGGTAATCTATCTAATGTGGATCCTCTCTTAGACTGAAGCTTGTATCTATGGGTAGGTAGGATCCTGCTGCAATAAAAACTGCCACAGTTTTCTGTTTGGAAGGGACAGTCAGTCTTTTGTTACTTGTATATTGACTCTCTGACAGAGCACTCCACTCCTATCACCCAGAGGCGGTTTTAATTGCAGCCAGATCCTACCTACCCATAAATGCAGGCTTCAGCCTAGGAGAGGATTCACATTAGATTGGTTCCCAGCAACTGTGGATTTCCATACCATTATAATTATTTTTCTAGCACAGAAAAACAGAAATAGAAAAAATAGACTATTGTAGGACCCATCAATTAACTCCGCTATAATACCCAGCAGGTACACTTTAGATGAAAATACCCTAGTGAGTTCAAGGTATTCACGAAGAAACAAAAGTAGCTCAGACCATGACAGCTTCTTGACAATAAAAACAGTCCTTAGCACTGAGGAATAAAATGTATCTTCCACCTGTCCCTGTTTCTCCACTGTCAAATCCAGTATATCTGCCACCCATTTCACATAAGCCTTATCATATGACTTAACAACAGGTGACTAGAGAAGAGAATATGCTTGTGGTAGGGTTTAGGTAAATCAAATGTCCCCAAGAACCCTTCCCATTTTGAAAAGCGTAGGGACACGCTCTTTCCAAAATTAAGCATGCATAGGAACTTTGCGGTATCAGAAATCCCATATCTAGCTTGGAAATGCTCAAAGGTAAGCGATTCGGAGGTATCTGAGAAAATATGAAAGTCGATTTTCACACCATACCTCTCCTAGAGGACCACATCAGGTAATGAATATAAATGTGGAAGGTGAGGATTAAAGCAAAGCAGCACCTTGGGCGACACCGCTGGCATATCTGAGCCCCTCGATATATTCTGTGCTATTGCCCACTGTCTTTAGAGGAATTGGAGCTGAGAAGACTATATTATATATATATATATATATATATATATATATATATATATATATTATATCTACAGACTAGATTAGTAAACGCTTCATAAGAACCCATTAACACTCCTGCTTGTGCAGAGGCGTCATTGCTCATGTCAATGTCTATCCACCAATGGGTGTAAACTAACTGAGCGGCCAGGAAGTAAAATGATAAGTTAGGAGCTGCCAGGCCTTCATGATGTTTTGGCGCTTACATACTAGATAAACTTATTCTCCTTGCCACTAAAAGTTACACACCAAACTTTCCAAGAGGCAAATTGTTCCTTTAGTAATCACAACTGGGGAGGAATTAAATAAATAACAATTTTAGCAATTATATAATTTTAAAGAGATTTATGAGCCTAGTAAGAGCTAGAGGGAGTTGTTGTTTGGACTTAACCATATCTGCTATTAGAGAATCAAGGTTTAATGCAATAAATTGTGCTATCTTTTGAGAAACAATAATCCCCAAATACTTAAAATTATCAGCCACTGGTATACAAACAGCTTTAGTCTGGCTCATACTACTATATGACTACTTTATGCCAGAAATTTACTCAAATTCATCCACCAACCCTGGGAGGGAATTCAGAGAAGGACCGATGTCTGCCAGATATACTAAGGTATCATCTGCAGATTAGAGACTTTTTCTGTTAAGGGCCCTCGTATTAAACCCTTGATGTCCCAAGCCTTAGTGGCCACTGCTAACAGCAGAGGAGACAAGAGGCACCCCTGTGTAGTCCCCCTTTGCAAAGGAAAACGTTGTGACACCTCCAGGTTACTTTGAATTCTTACTCTAGGTGAATCATATAATCGTTTGGTCCCAACTTTTGTACTTGATTAAACTTGAGGGGCGACAATAGTGATTATAAATATTGCCAATCGACAGAGTCAAAAGCTTTACATACAGGTCCTTCTCAAAAAATTAGCATATAGTGTTAAATTTCATTATTTACCATAATGTAATGATTACAATTAAACTTTCATATATTATAGATTCATTATCCACCAACTGAAATTTGTCAGGTCTTTTATTGTTGTAATACTGATGATTTTGGCATACAACTCCTGATAACCCAAAAAACCTGTCTCAATAAATTAGCATATCAAGAAAAGGTTCTCTAAACGACCTATTACCCTAATCTTCTGAATCAACTAATTAACTCTAAACACATGCAAAAGATACCTGAGGCTTTTATAAACTCCCTGCCTGGTTCATTACTCAAAACCCCCATCATGGGTAAGACTAGCGACCTGACAGATGTCAAGAAGGCCATCATTGACACCCTCAAGCAAGAGGGTAAGACCCAGAAAGAAATTTCTCAACAAATAGGCTGTTCCCAGAGTGCTGTATCAAGGCACCTCAATGGTAAGTCTGTTGGAAGGAAACAATGTGGCAGAAAACGCTGTACAACGAGAAGAGGAGACCGGACCCTGAGGAAGATTGTGGAGAAGGACCGATTCCAGACCTTGGGGAACCTGAGGAAGCAGTGGACTGAGTCTGGTGTGGAAACATCCAGAGCCACCGTGCACAGGCGTGTGCAGGAAATGGGCTACAGGTGCCGCATTCCCCAGGTAAAGCCACTTTTGAGCTACAGAGAAGCAGCACTGGACTGTTGCTAAGTGGTCCCAAGTACTTTTTTCTGATGAAAGCAAATTTTGCATGTCATTCGGAATTCAAGGTGCCAGAGTCTGGAGGAAGACTGGGGAGAAGGAAATGCCAAAATGCCTGAAGTCCAGTGTCAAGTACCCACAGTCAGTGATGGTGTGGGGTGCCATGTCAGCTGCTGGTGTTGGTCCACTGTGTTTCATCAAGGGCAGGGTCAATGCAGCTAGCTATCAGGAGATTTTGGAGCACTTCATGCTTCCATCGGCTGAAGTGCTTTATGGAGATGAAGATTTCATTTTTCAGCACGACCTGGCACCTGCTCACAGTACCAAAACCACTGGTAAATGGTTTACTGACCATGGTATTACTGTGCTCAATTGGCCTGCCAACTCTCCTGACCTGAACCCCATAGAGAATCTGTGGGATATTGTGAAGAGAAAGTTGAGAGACGCAAGACCCAACACTCTGGATGAGCTTAAGGCCGCTATTGAAGCATCCTGGGCCTCGATAACATCTCAGCAGTGTCACAGGCTGATTGCCTCCATGCCACGCCGCATTGAAGCAGTCATTTCTGCCAAAGGATTCCCGACCAAGTATTGAGTGCATAACTGAACATTATTATTTGTTGGTTTTTTTGTTTGTTATTAAAAAACACTTTTATTTGATTGGATGGGTGAAATATGCTAATTTATTGAGACAGGTTTTTTGAGTTATCAGGAGTTGTATGCCAAAATCATCAGTATTAAAACAATAAAAGACCTGACAAATTTCAGTTGGTGGATAATGAATCTATAATATATGAAAGTTTAATTGTAATCATTACATTATGGTAAATAATGAAATTTAACACTATATGCTAATTTTTTGAGAAGGACCTGTACATCCAGTGACCTAACAAAACCGGGAGAGGGATCACCACGGGCAGCTGCTATATTTAAGGATAACCATTGAATGTTAATGTCTATCGCTTTACCTGACATGAATCCAGTTTGGTCAGAATGTATTAATGTCAGAAGAAGTCCTTGAAGATTTTGGAGTGGCGATCACGGTTGCCTGAATTTAACCCCTTAGAAAATATTTAATGAGCATTGAAAAAGATAGTTACAACACAGAAACTCATTAATATTAGTGAACTGGAGGCCATTGCCCACAAGAATGGGTTAAGATTCCTCAGAAAGGCTGCCAGAAGCTGTGTCTGCCTGTGCATCATGTTTGCAACACGTCATAAGAGCCAAAGGGGTTCTACTAAGTACCAAAGACACTTGCAATGAAGGGGTTGAATAATTCTGAAATTATAACATTCATTTAAAGTTATATTTTGTGCCAAATAGCTATTTAAATTGTTCTTGTTTGATTGGTTTACTCCAAACAGCAGAAAATTTGTACATTTTGCTAATAAGCCTAATTTCCAACGTGGTTTGAATAATTGTGATTGCAACTATATACTTTCTTTAGGAAATAGCGGAGATAAGCAAATCAATTCACATGGCCTTGGTTCACCAGCCAGATCAGTAATCCAAGGCCGCTGGAAGGGAGCCCTGTAAAACACGTCCTAACTGCTGACATCTTTGGTGCTTTTAATTTTCCGGCCTGGTGCAACATCATTGTTGGTTTATAAATAGCAAATCAAAAAATTGTCCATTGTATAAGTATTTTACATTGAAGGGCACTTCAAGTATCTGAATACATTTATAACTGATCATATGTATTAGAAAAATATTGGTGAGATCAGCAGTCACCCAATGAGACCACCCTCATTGTGAGGCCACCCAACTATCAAGAATTCTGGGAAAAAAAGACCAAACATGTTGAAACTCTACATGTCTTATCTGTTGTTATCTGTGTGGAGCGTTTGAACACTTTGCAAATAAACCTAATTTGCAATGGGGGTTAAATAATTTTGATCGCAATTGTACCGGCAAAAAAGGCCATGCTAGTTATTTTGGAAATCTACTTGATAAGCAGATGGAACCGTGCTGAGCTCCCCATTACCTGTTTATTTGCTCACCGTAAAGGGAACTTGTCAGCAGGATTGTGCACAGTACCCTACAGACAGTGTCAGGTTGGCGCCGTTATACTGATTAAAATGATTCCTTGGTTTATGAAATCTGTCTTGTGGTTGTTGTGTAATCTTTCTTTGTAGTTTTCAGTTAATGAGATTTTCTTGCTCCGTGGCAGCCTGTGGTGCGGACTTTATGTGGTGCTCTGCTTACATATTCATCTGTATGGCTTATGACATGTCACTGATCCCTGCACAATAGCATAATTCGGAACACGATAAATGCTACTGCGCAGGTGCCACCACCATTTTGCTAGAGGAAAAAAAATATCTCCACTAAGATGGTGCCACCGCAGTAGCATCTATCGTGTTCTGAATTATGCTACTGCGCTGGCACCATTTTGAGGAAGACATTTTTTTTCTCTCTAAAATTTATATGACTAAATAAAATTAATATATAGATATTATAGATCCGATCATGCAACAGCGCTGGCGCCTGCATGATGAAGGTAATTTTTTTCTAAACGATAAGATATGCAGTATGTAAAATAGGGATCACGTCACTGACGGATCAGTGACTTGTCAGAAGCCATGCAGATGAATAGCGCCACATGAAGACCCCCCCACAGGCCACCCAAAACACGGTCATATCATTAACTGAAAATAAAGATTAAATAACAACCACAAGACGGATTTCATCACCCAGGTACTATTTTAATCAGTATAACGTGGCCGATCTGATACTATCTGTAGGTTACTGTGCACAATCCTGCTGATAGGTTCCCTATAGTAACTCACTGATGTAAGATGGCTACTTCTGTGATGTTCTGTAGAAAATCCCATGTTTTCATCTCTGATAAATCAGCAGGTTATTGATATATTGATATTAGATTTGCCTAGTTACTTATCTCTGGTTTAGCACGATGCAGATATGGAAAACCAGCTGGTGCTAGAAAGGGACATCCCTATCATGGTAGTTTATGTACTGGATATATTGTCTAATCATTAGCAGATTATTTTTCATATAGACAATCTATTATACAGTTTTCTTAGTATGGTGTATTGTATTGTTATAAAATCTTATTTTGTTTCTTTACAGTGTTTTTCACCAATCCCTGACTTCTGGAATGTGAACAACTATAAAGTTAATGTTTTCTTCAGCACTCTCATATTTACTTCTGTTGTTGTTTTTGCTTTAACATTTAAGAGCCCGGTTTATCAAGGCTTTTAGGCCAGTATTCTGTCGTAAAAGCTTTGAAAAGTTACATAAGTTTGTCGCAATTCGATGCTTCAATAACATTTTGTGGCTCTTGGCCTTCTCACTCGATTTTAGCCCAGCTCTGACAAAGTGGGACATTCATGACAAGCAGCAGTATTTGCCATGCCACACATCTTACTTCAGAAGGGACTTGTGGTGAGGAAGACACAGACTTGTATGCCACTCGTTTGACGCTCCTGATTCATGAAGAGGCATACACCTCTTAAAGAATTAGTAGCGTCTGACTCCAGCACACCACCTCGTATAGAGTGGCGTGAAGAACACCAGTATTGATTAATCGGGCCCTCAGTTTCTGTTGCGTGTTCATATCTTTAAGTGATTTATCCACTTAAATTTGGTGTCTTATTCTGAAGAAATTGACATTCAATATTGGATCAGCGGAGGCCTGATTCAAGTCGTTGTTTGAAGAGGACCACGACCCTCAATGTTCCATTCATTGCTTAGACTGCACATGCCATGCTATTCATTTAGGTTGCATTTGGTCCTATTCACATACTGCCGCTTAAAAGTATCGCTTGTGCAGTTAGATAATGGCAAAAAATGACTGAAAAAGGCTTACAAAGCACCCAAAACAGGAGACACAGAAGCAGCCAAAAGTGTGCTAATCAATAGGCCTTAAAAATCCCTAGTCTGAAGGCCCGTATAACCAGGACCATAAGGCCATGTTCCCACGTACCTTAAAAGCTAAATTTTTTTCCCGCTGTATTTTTTTTGGACAAAAAATCTACTGTATTTGACTGTCCAAGAAAAGAGGATGACATCTCATGAAAACTCCTGCCCACTGTGTGTTTAAAGACACTGTTGAAATGTGACCTTATTGGCTTTAATGAGTAGCTTTAATTTTAAAAAATGCATGTAAAAAGCTCGGTTCTGTTTCTAAATAAAGCCTCAGGAAATACAATGCTTGTCCTGCTTCTCATATGAGCAGTGGTTACACATCTGATATAATAAAGATAAAATATTTTGTCATGTAGGTTCAGTGGTTACCTTACCTCTTTTTGGGCTAATTTCCACAAACCGTGTTCCATATTGTGACTTTGTTAATGACCATGAAAATATATTTTATGTTACTTTTAGGAAGATTGTGAATGATTTATTTTTATCCTAAAATATTATATACACACACCAAATTCTTCTTCTGTTTGGTGATATGCCGTATATTAGAATGGATATGATGCAGGAAAGTAGCTTGCCGTCTCAATAACCTCAATAAACGCAGACATGTCTTTGTAGTTTTCTTTATCAGGTTATAAAATATTTCATTTTATTATGAATGCCAGGGACTTAGGATCTATTCATGTGGGAGAGAAAAATATTAATAAAAGTATATGCTATATTTATTAAAGGCATAGTTTCCATGTAAAAGGTGTGTTGACATCAGATACTCTTCCATCTCATATTCCCATTAACCCTATGCCTGATCAGACACAGTCCATGATTATTAGGAAATACGATAGACCACTGCTTCCCGCAGCATGTGTTTTCTGCTCTGCACTATTGGTTTAGTGGTGGACATGAGCATCTTTTATTATCATTGATCTCATAGAATGCAGTGGCTTTAAGGTCCGTCACCTCCACGTATGTTTCCATGTCAACATCCAGCGTAGGAAGATGACTCATGGACGGAAAATCAAGTTTGTGTGCACAATCATACAGGTCTGTTCATCCCAGTGTCTCTGTCCAAGAATATGAAGATCTATTCCATTCTGCAGAATGCCTCCAGGTTTTTGTACGTTCCATATGGTTTCTCATGAGACTGTATGGTAAGAAGGACCTGTCAGCTCTACTATCAAGTCTAGTTTATTAAATACTTGTATTATCTACAAAATACCAACTCTGGTACTTATTTTCTTATAGACCTGCCAGAAATGGAAAGTGCTGGACTGAATTCCACCAGGACAGAATGAAAAGTTAGTGTTCTTGATAGCACTAATATTATACTACAGTATTACGCTGTTAACCAGCATGTAAACATTTTGAAGGGCAAACATAGGTCTAAAGCAATGGCTGGAGATGAGACAATCGCTTTGAATCAAATTCCCTTTAACCCTTTAAGGATCAGACGATTTTTTTTATTTTTGCGCTTTCCTCCCCTAGAGGCATTACTTTTTTTTTTAGTTTTCCATCGATATAGCAGTGTGAGGGCTGGATGTTTGAGGGTCCAGTTGTACTTTTGAATGACACCATCTATTTTATCATATGATGTACTGGAAAGTAGGAAAAAAAATTCAAAGTGTGGCAAAATAGCAATTAAGTGCAATGCTGTAGATAAGCCCCTAATGGCGGTGGCTACGACTTGTATGCAAAAATGAGGCGATAGATTCCCTTTAAATCTGTGTGCTATATACAGCAAATTCACAGTATTGCTATATATAACATAAATCAGTCTCCTATGAACGCCAGTCACAGGCAGGATTTCACAGGACTACAGAGATGACCGATACCCCTGGCTGTCATAGGAACAAATCGGCGTCGCCAGAGCGATGATGGGATAGAAAGGCGCGCCCCCTTGCCGCGAGCATTAAATATTGCTGTCACAGATTGACAGCAGAATTTAACAGGATAAAAGCCACGAGCGGAGATTCACTCCACCCATGGCTGTTCATGACTTATTTAGCCATCATCTGCAAGGAAAGATGGGCACTCGGATTCTGAGCCTGCATCAAAGGCAGGGAGCCAACTTATAATAGACTTATTCAGTCGTGTCCTTATGGGGTTAAATTGTGGGATTAATTTCTGACAAATTACATAAACTGGTGCCTGGCCACCATTTTCGTAGATTCTAAAAGGTTGGCGTTTAAAAAAAAAAAAAAGGTAGATAATTAAATACTTACCCTGGCCTTCACCTTACTTGCCATGCAGCCACTCTCCAGTCTGACTTTCAGTGCCAATTGTCAAGTGAGGCTTGTATTTACCTCCTGGACCAGCTGCAGTAGCTAGTGCAGAGGATTAAAATGTGGTTCAGGGGGGGAGTAAAGTTTGTTTTTTCTGCACCCTCGGCCCATACACAATAAGTTTTAAAATCCACCCTGAGCTGGAGGCTACAGCTTTCCTACTATATTACTGTTGCCATCTTGTTTGACCTTAGTTATTAGATATATACTCAGTATTAAATATTAACTGTACTTTCAAGTGCGGTAAGTTTTCATAATAAATTGCCTGTGTTAGGCCTGTTTCATACGTCAGTGTCTCCGGTACGTGAGGTGACAGTTTCCTCACGTACCAGAGACACTGACACACGTAGACACATAAAAATCAATGCATCTGTTCAGATGTCATTGATTTTTTGCGGACCGTGTCTCCGTGTGCCAAACCCGAGACATGTCAGTGTTCGTGGGAGCGCACGTATTACACGGACCCATTAAAGTCAATGGGTCTATGTAAAACACATACCGCACACGGACAACGTGTGCCGTGCAGGAGACAGCGCTACATTAATCGCTGTCCCCTCCACTGGTGCTGAAGCCGCCATTCATATCTTCCCTGCAGCAAGTACATAGATCTTTATTTTAAACACTATTATTCATATCTTCTCTGCAGCAAACGCTGCTGCAGGGAAGATATGAATCGCGGCTTCAGCACCAGATGTTGGTACATGTGGTACCCAGCACGGTGCGTGTGGTACCCAGTGGGCACACGGGCGGCGCACGTGTGCCACACTGATATGCCACAGAAACGTAGGGGCACACGGACACGGATAATTCCGGTACCGATTTTTTCCGGTACCGGAATTATCTGGACGTGTGAAATCGGCCTTATATACATGAAGAATGTCATTAGTGCTGGCACTTGTTGGCTAGTATCTTGCATTTTCAACAGTTTTCCTTTCTGCAGACTCTTCAATTTTCAATCCACTCTGAGCTGGTGGGAGAAGACAAGCTACTGTGCTCTCTCCCACATACAGTATAGCACATATGGAGAGATTCCCGCTCTTTCCTTTTTTAGTACACAAACCTCATGTTATATGTATGTGAACCAAGCTCTCATCGGAGGTAAAAAACTTGTTAGAGAGCTTAGTATGAACCTTCTGTGACTCTTTTGCTGTGCCTGCTTCTTACTCTGTTCCATACGTCTTCTCCCCCCTCCATAGAGCATGTTGTGCTGTGTCACACGACTCAAGTGAGCTGCCAGACAGATTTGAACTGTTTTTAAAGTTGTGATGCCGCGATCACTAACGGGTTGGGTAATACGTGCTTGGCAATAGCATAAACGTAGACAGGCATTTTTTTTTTCACATACACAGTCTATTTTTTATTCAAGCATCATAAACCGCTGTAGGCCATGTTACCCATCACAGACCTCACATAGACCTTAGTGTGGCACCCCTAGGGGTATTTGCCACAAAAATAGTTACTGACAGTAAGTACAAATACTAAAATAGCAAGACTGCACTACCACCTCCGGCCAGAAGGGGGAGCTCCAGAGACTCCCCTTGATCCATTCTGGTCTGAGAGAAGAAATGGCAGTTGGGCCAAGGAGCTGATAGAGATTCAACTGTATGACCTCTCACTAACAGCCCTGTGACTGTTACCAGGCCTAAATCACCGGCCTGAGGAGAAGAGGGATAGAGAAAAAGGACATTGTGAGAACCGGGTAGCATTAATCACTACCCAGAACAGGCGCAAAGACGGATACCGGATCCGTGGCTGTATTCATTATATATAATACAGCAACCGGAAAAACGTGAGGTGATATCAGCTTCACTAGGGCCGGACGCAGCAACAGACACAGAGTTCAGCGGTACTCCCAGAGGGGGTAAACCGATAAAAGGACTCGGGTTGCCCGTCGAACCAGGACCCGGAGGGGACAGATTGGGCCGGCAGCCAGTTCACATACAGCAGCAGGGCCACACAGAAATTGCGCACAATAAGAGGTGAAGACCCCGGCAGGGTCAAAGTAACTCAGAGTTCCCATACAGACTCCGGTGACAGGACTGGTTGTAAATCCTTTTATGTTAAAGTAAACTGGTTAAACGTTTCAGTGCCTCAGTCTTTCATTTTTTACAATAGCCATCTATCCAGGATCGAGATCATCACCGCTGGGAGAACCTGCTGCTGATCAAGTAAGTGCCTGTCCCCTCATGATACCCCTTACACTGTGCATTGCCTGAGGCCACAGCACCGGGTCAAGCCACCCGTGACATCCCCCTCAAGAGACAGACTCCATTGGTCCGGTGCTGGGTATCCCGGTCTCCTGGGCGTCACAATTGGCGTCACGAACAGGATCTAGCCAGCCCGTATACCGGGTATTGTGTGCCGTGATTGGAGCCCAAAACTGTGAAAACTGGGATGAAAAATCTTGAAAATTGACTTTATTAAAGAAAAATCCATTCCCCATTGAAAACTATTGAAAGTGACTTTTCCCCATTGGTTATAATGGAGTAAAGATGGCCGCCATCCCCTGAGGTAATCACTTCATAACCGTTAGGCACGAGACTGTTAATTGAGCTACGCCATCACCTGAGCCCCAGTCTAACTGAAAAACTTCAGAATCCGCCATTACAGAGCGCGGTGGGTGGGAGCAGCAGGGGGCGTGTCATTGTGGGCGGCACCAAGCTGAGCGCTCTGACATCAGAGCAAGGGGAAAATCGATCCTGCTGCACAGCGGAACGAATCTACACTATCCCGACGGAAGCGGAGGACCGGAAGGGTCCGGATTAACTAAGGGGGCACAGTATGTCGCAGCACGGAGACGCCGCAGCACTCGACAACGCTAATGCAGCTGAAAGACAGAGTGTCAATAGAGAGTCCGGCAGCACAGCGGTGCAAGGAGTGGCACCCATCATGCCGGTGCTGATGCCATATACCCCGGGTGGCCCATGGCTTCCAATGTATGAAGGTGAGCCTAATACCCTTGACGATTTCAGAGAAAAGATGCTGGCCCATTTTGACATGTTCCCTGTGGGTGAAGTTCAGCGTGTTAGTCTCCTGATGATGCAGTTAAGTGGCCATGCTAAGCGAGAAGTCACAGCATGGGCAGCTGATCTAAAAGGCACTGTTGAACGCATATTTGCTGGATTAAAAGCTACATTTGAAACCACGGCCAGCAGCAAAGCTAAAATACGATTCTTTAGTTGCAAACAAAAAGCTAATGAGGGCGTGAGAGACTTTGCCTTAAACCTGCAGGAAGCCCTTAAATCACTTACACTGGCTGAACCCATTTTTAACACCGGAGCGGATAAACTGCTAAGAGATCAATTTATTGAGGGACTCTACACCCCTTCTCACCGGGGGCATGTGAGCATGCTTGTTTTTAAGAACCCTGAATTGACATTTGCCCAATTAAAGGAGAGCGCTATACGTCTCCAGCTGGCAGAGGCACCTCGGGATCAGGATCCTGCGCAACTCATGGCAGAGGCTCCTCAACAACATGGAGTACCAGTGACATCAGCTATGTCCGGGGCCATTGCTAAGCCCCTGGGGCCCAGTACTAATGAGGCTCTTCAACAAAAGCTTGACTCTTTAGCTGATGTTGTTGCTTCAATGGCTAAAACCATGCAGGAGATGAGAGGACACAAGATGGAGTTGGCAAACTGTAGAGAGGATGTTCCATGGATGAGACCCCGGAGATACCCGACATGGAGAGGACGACCCCGCGACCGCTACCAACCGGATGGACAGCCCATTTGCCGCCGTTGCCAGCAGCCGGGCCACTTTGCACGAGATTGTGATTTAAACGGGAATCCCCTGGGAATGCGGGCCGCTTCGCAGGAATGAACTTTCAAGGCCCAACACCCTGGCACGACAGGTACATCGGAGGACGACCCATTATCCCTATCGTGCTGGACGGAATTCCCCTCAACGCTTTGCTGGACACAGGTTCCCAGATTTCATCTATACCGTATATCCTTTATAAGAGGTACTGGGCTGATGCAGATATTGATAAAGGGCCCTCTGATGTTGAACTAGATATATGGGCCAGTAATGGTAAGTTGGTACCGAAACTAGGATTCAGGGAGATGACCATAAAGATTGGTAAAGTAGAACTGAAGAAACAGGGTATAATTGTTGTTGATGTTGACCGGCGGAACTGTGAACCAACTGTATTGATAGGAATGAATGTGTTAGAGAACTGCTTTTCCGAAGTCATTTCTGTCTTACAGCAAATTGCTGAAACTGCCCAATCCTGCCAGCAGAGAGTTCTCCGGAGGGAAATAAAAGTATTGATGTTAAGGCAACAGGTAGAAGTTGCAGGTGGAGAAATCGGCAGTGTGAGGGTAAGTGATCCAACGTCTATTGTAATCCCACCAAAAACAGAAATGCTGGTATGGTGTAGAGCAGCCATTGGTACTAAGGGACGAGATTATCAAGCCTTAATAGAACCAGTGTACACCGACAGCAGGCCCACTATACTCACAGCACGAGGGATAGTCGAGGTACACCGGGGACGAGTGCCGGTACGACTTTTGAACTGTGGAGAGGAAGAGGTCACTTTGCCAAGGTATGCTACAATGGCAAAGCTATATACTGTTGACAACAATGCCATCACAACCATTGAGCCCTTAGAACCAACCTGTCAGGTGGAAGGCAATGGCTCAGATGGAGAAATGGAGGATTGGTGCCAACAGCTACACGTGGGCATAAATTCAACACCTACCCATCAAAAACAAGGGGTGTATAGGCTAGTGACGGAATATGAACAAGTCTTCAGTAAACACCCATTGGACTTCGGACGGATAGAAGGGGTAGAACACACAATCCCCACAGGTGACCATCCCCCAATAAAAGAAAGATATAGACCCATACCGCCCGCTCACTATCAATGTGCAAAAGATATGCTGAGGGAAATGAAACAGGCCGGGGTAATAAGAGACAGCTGTAGCCCCTGGGCGGCCCCTCTAGTGATTGTCAAAAAAAAGGACGGAACCATGAGAATGTGCGTAGACTACCGGAAGATTAATAACATCACCCATAAAGACGCCTACCCCTTGCCTAGGATAGAAGAGTCCTTAACTGCTTTGAAATCTGCTAATTATTTTTCCACCTTAGACTTAACAAGCGGGTATTGGCAAGTCCCTGTGGCTGAGAGAGATAAGGAAAAGACGGCATTCACCACACCAATGGGTCTATGTGAATTTAATCGCATGCCGTTCGGACTCTGCAACGCATCCGGTACCTTCCAGCGGCTGATGGAATGCTGCCTCGGACACAAGAACTTCGAGACCGTCCTCCTGTACCTAGATGATGTGATCGTCTACTCAAAGACTTACGAACAACACTTAATAGACCTGGCAGAAGTGTTCGAAGCCTTATCCAGGTATGGCATGAAAGTCAAGCCATCCAAATGTCACCTTCTCAAGCCAAAGGTACAGTACCTGGGACACATCGTGAGTTTGGAGGGAGTAGCACCAGATCCCGAGAAAATAAGCGCCATAAGGGATTGGCCAAGACCTACCAGCGCAAAAGAAGTGAGACAATTCCTGGGATTGGTGGGTTACTATCGCAGATTTATAAAAGGATTTACCAAGTTGGCAGCACCCTTGCAAGACACCTTGGTAGGGCAGACGAAGAAACCTTCAAACCGAAACCCTCCTTTTCAGTGGAACGACGAAAGGGAAGACTCCTTTGAACAACTAAAGAAGGCACTAACCGGAGAAGAGGTTCTGGCATACCCAGATTACCATAAACCTTTCATCCTCTACACCGATGCCAGTAATGTGGGACTAGGAGCGGTGCTGTCACAAAAGCAAGAAGGTCGGGAGAAAGTCATCGCCTTTGCAAGTAGAAAGCTCCGGCCTACTGAAAGAAATTCAGAAAATTACAGCTCCTTCAAATTGGAACTACTGGCAGTAGTTTGGGCTGTGACGGAGCGTTTCAAACACTATCTGGCCGCTGCAGAATTTATTGTCTATACTGACAACAATCCGTTGACCCACCTGGACACAGCCAAATTAGGTGCGTTAGAACAGCGATGGATAGCCCGGTTATCTAATTACAACTTCATAATCAAGTATCGAGCAGGTCGCAAGAATGGAAATGCCGATGCCCTATCCCGGATGCCACACTTGAGAGATGTAGAAGAGGAAACGGGGGAGCTTGAAGAAATTGAACTACCAGCCTTCCATCGTCCCAAGGCAAAACATCATCAGTCAAGTACCTATCAGAAACAACAAGAGGTGAATTTTAATCCGTTAGCACACCATAGATGGGCTGACACCCAAGACAGCAATCCGGCTGTGAAGTTGGTGAAGGAACTGTTGACTGAGCAAAGTGCATATCCCTATGAGGATGCCCCAGAAGAGACGCATCAACTCTGGAAAGAGAGAGGCAAAATGTTCCTGTATCAAGGGAAGCTCTGTAGAAGATACACCAATCCGAAAACACATGAATTGGTTTGGCAGATTATTGTGCCTAAACAAGATGTGAAGATGGTCCTCGAAGCTTACCATAATGGTGCTGGTCACTTCGGTTGGAAAAAGTTAGAAGTACTTCTAAGAGAAAGATTTTATTGGGTCGGGATGAGAAAATCAATCGAACAGTGGTGCAGAAATTGTGGCCCGTGTAACCTCAGAAGAAACGATCAAAAGAACCAAAGAGCACCACTGCAGCCCATAATCACCAAACAACCACTTGAACTTGTAGCCATGGACCACGTGAAGTTGACACCAAGCCGGTCCGGCTATGTCTATGCCTTGACCATCGTGGACCATTATTCACGTTTCTTGGTAGTAGTACCCGTAAAAGATCTGACAGCAAAAACAGCAGCCAAAGCGTTCCAAACGTACTTTTGTAGACCCCATGGATATCCGGAACAGGTTCTCACCGACCAAGGTACAGCCTTTGAATCAGAGATCTTCAGAGAATTCTGTAATATGTATGGTTGCAAAAAGATCCGGACGACGGCCTATCATCCACAAACAAACGGCTTATGCGAGAAGATGAACCATATTGTAATAGACCTACTAAAGACTTTACCTGAGACAGAAAGGAATCAATGGCCAGAGAAATTGCCTGACTTGGTGGATCTGTATAATCATGTCCCGGTGAGCTCCACCAACTGCACCCCAGCTTACCTTATGCGTGCAAGACCCGGCCAATTACCAATCGATCTAGAAATGGGAATTCTGAAACCAGACGCAGAAGTTCAAGACTCCAATTGGGATATCATACGGCAAAAGCAGTATCGCCAAGTGCAAGAGAGTGTGGAAAGAAGCCTTCAGCAAACTAGAGAAAGACAAGAGCGAACTTTCAACCAGAATGCTCTAGCGACCCCATTAAGACCGGGTGACCAAGTGCTCAAGAGAAATCGTCGAACCAATAAACTGGACAATCAGTGGGAAGCCGTACCCTACACAGTTTTACCAACAAGAGTGGATAATCCTAAAATGTGTCTCATTAGCAAAAACGGAGGCTTAACATCTGTACTAGTGTCAAGAGACAATCTTAAATTATGTCCGGAAGCATTGAAAGAGCCAGACGTTGTCCAGCCAGAACCAGAAGTTATTCAACCCATACAGGTTCAACCAGTAAAGGAAAAAGAAGAGGAAGTGTATCACACCTGTATAGGAGACTTTCCCAAAACCCTACTAACATACCATGGTGCAGTAGTGGTTCCCATGGTGGCCTTTTACCCAACACCGAACCCAATACCAGAAGTCCCAAGACAGGAAGAGGCTGACCCCGTACTACAGGAGGTTCCAAGCCAGGAAGAACAGATTCCTGGTCAGAGTAATCCCATTCACGGTGGACTTGCCAACTCCATAGTCGTGGAATTATCTTTAGCAGAGCGGGCAGATACTACATCCGCAGTAGACAGTAGTACACCACATGAAGAGACACCGCTATTACGTAGATCACAGTGTAGTACCCAGGGTCAATTACCGGCCAGGTATGCAGATTACCAACTATAAAGCTCATAATGTGAATTGTATATATGTTATGCTGTATATAGTTAAACAGAAAATGTAGTATAGTCATTGCTATCAGTCTGCAACGTTTAAGCCCAGTGCCTACAGAGACTTGTCTGTATGAACTTATTGCATATTCTTGAACTTTTTATCAGCCCGGAGGCACTAAATCAAAGCTCCAGAAAGACTGCTTTTTGAACTTTGCTTTTTGCTCTTTTTGAACTTTCTTTAGACTTTATATTGATAACTCCGTTGGAAAAATGGAACTAAATTCCTGGACACTAAGTACAGTGCCGTTCCTAATACCTTCAAGGATAGAACTGTATTAATGGACGCTATTTGAAGTGACTTTTTACAGAACTCTATTTTTGTTTCCTTGAGTGGTTTTTGTAACTTTTCATTTTTAAGACTCTGTACATATTAATTGTTATTTCAAAATGTTATTGTCCCACAGTCCCGGAGTACTGTTCTTAACTAAGGGGGAATGTGGCACCCCTAGGGGTATTTGCCACAAAAATAGTTACTGACAGTAAGTACAAATACTAAAATAGCAAGACTGCACTACCACCTCCGGCCAGAAGGGGGAGCTCCAGAGACTCCCCTTGATCCATTCTGGTCTGAGAGAAGAAATGGCAGTTGGGCCAAGGAGCTGATAGTGAGAGGTCATACAGTTGAATCTCTAACAGCCCTGTGACTGTTACCAGGCCTAAATCACCGGCCTGAGGAGAAGAGGGATAGAGAAAAAGGACATTGTGAGAACCGGGTAGCATTAATCACTACCCAGAACAGGCGCAAAGACGGATACCGGATCCGTGGCTGTATTCATTATATATAATACAGCAACCAGAAAAACGTGAGGTGATATCAGCTTCACTAGGGCCGGACGCAGCAACAGACACAGAGTTCAGCGGTACTCCCAGAGGGGGTAAACCGATAAAAGGACTCGGGTTGCCCGTCGAACCAGGACCCGGAGGGGACAGATTGGGCCGGCAGCCAGTTCACATACAGCAGCAGGGCCACACAGAAATTGCGCACAATAAGAGGCGAAGACCCCGGCAGGGTCAAAGTAACTCAGAGTTCCCATACAGACTCAGGTGACAGGACTGGTTGTAAATCCTTTTATGTTAAAGTAAACTGGTTAAACGTTTCAGTGCCTCAGTCTTTCATTTGGACAATAGCTATCTATCCAGGATCAGGATCGTCACCGCTGGGAGAACCTGCTGCTGATCAAGTAAGTGCCTGTCCCCTCATGATACCCCTTACACTGTGCATTGCCTGAGGCCACAGCACCGGGTCAAGCCACCCGTGACATCCCCCTCAAGAGACAGACTCCATTGGTCCGGTGCTGGGTATCCCGGTCTCCTGGGCGTCACATTAGCACTTCATAAAATGCGGACCTCTTTGTCCAGTTACCGTGGATGACTGCACGCCAAACAGTTCATTAATGTCCATGGAACACAACAGGCACCAACACACGGCATTAGGTTGCAGTCTCTAAACATGCTGGACCTTACTCCATCCAGTTACCATGGGTGACCGCACAGTTCATTAAAATGACCCCCTGTCAGTGCACACAGTTCCCCATACTCTGGGTTACTTTCCAGGAGCTCCTGCTTAACACGCTGACTACTGTCATACTCTCTCTCCCAGGGAAGCTGCCGAACTGGGATCAACGTCCTGGACAATGCCCTGCTCACCAGGACACCTGATAGCCCAGATCCTCAGAAGGGCAGTAGCTCCCCCAATGAACTGCAGACTCTGCTGGCCTCTCTGTGCTCTATTCAGGAAGTCCTAGTCCCAGGATCTTCCAACACAGGATGCGCTATTCGGGAAATCCTACTCCCAGGATCTTCCAACACATAGGCTTCTAGGTCCAATGCCTTACCATGTGCTCTTCAGGAAGTCCCCACCTGGGACCTGCCAACACATTGACCTTCCAGGACCTTACACACTCTTCCCCCATGTGCTTCCCAGCAATCCGGTCCACACACACGACCTTCCAAGCAGAGACAGACCATGTGACCACACAATGGTCTCATTATATACTTGTAACCACTCCCATAGGTGGGAGGTGTGTGTGGTTAATCAGACCCGCCCAGCTGTCTGACTAATCCTGTAAGCTTCCCTTTAAAGCTACACAAACACAACTCTTAAAGAAATACGAGTTCCAGAACAACAATACTGGCTTACAGCGCAGACTCCCTCTGCAACACATACCGGCCATTTGCAATCATGCCGGACCCTGTTTCACTAACCCAGTTATGACTCCATGCGTATCCTGAGGAGCCCACACAGAGCCCCCTAGCTGCAGCATGGGTCACTGCATCACAAAGTCTATGATGAGTATGTGAGGCAGGCGTGAGAGGAAAAAGGGTCTCATACGAATCTTGGTAATATACATAATTCCTTCCCCACTTATAAATCACTAGTACTATTGATATTTACAAAGTTTGCTGAATGTACAGTTTTCCTTTAAGTAAAAAATGTGATCCAGAATTCGCTCTTCTGCAACACAGCTGCATTGCATTCTATTGATATGGTAGATTTGCCTCTTCTGGAGTCATTTCTTGTACAGTGGGTGAAATAAGTATTTGATCCCTTGCTGATTCTGTAAGTTTGCCCACTGACAAAGACATGAACAGTGTATAATTTTAAGAGTAGGTTAATTTTAACATTGAGAGAGAGATTATCAAAAATAAAATCCAGAAAATAACATTGTATAAATTAATTTGCATTTTGCAGTGAGAAATAAGTATTGGATCCCCTACCAACCTTTAGGAGTTATGGCTCCTAATCAACTCGTTGCATTAAAGACAGCTGTCTTAGGCTAGGTTCACATTGCGTTAGTGCAATCCGTTTAGCGCATACGTTAACGGAATGCGCTAACGCAATGTACAAAAAGGGATTGCGTTTAGCGATCCCGCTAGCGCAGATGCCCGATCTGCGCTAGCGAGAACGGACCCAAAAATGCTGCAAGCAGCGTTCGAGGTCCGTCAGAAAATAACAGGACATCGCCAACGCATGCCAAAAATGGCATATGTTAGCGATGCGTTAGATACATTGCGGTCAATGGGTGCGCTAACGGATCCGTTACATTGCGTTAGTGGCGCTATGTAACGGATTCCGTTAGCGGACTGCCACTAACACAATGTGAACCTAGCCTTACATAGTCACCTGTATAAAAGGCTCCTGTCCTCAGACTCAAGTAATCAGTCAGACTAACCTCTACAACATGGGAAAGGCCAAAGAGCTTTATAACGATGTCAGAGGCAAGACCATAGACCTGCACAAAGCTGGAATGGGCTACAAAACCATACGTAAGACGCTGGGTGAGAAGGAGACAACTGTTGGTGCAATAGTAAGAAAGTGGAAGAAGTACAAAATGACTGTCAATCGTCACTGATCTGGGGCACCATGCAAAATCTCACCTCATGGGGTATCCTTGATCATAAGGGAGGTGAGAAAATCGGCCTAAAACTACACAGAGGACTTGTTAATGATCTCATAGCAGCTGGGACCACAGTAATCAAGAAAACCATTGGTAACACATTATGCCGTAAAGGTTTAAAATCCTGCAGTGCCGGCAAGGTCCCCCTGCTCAAGAAGGATCATGTGCAAGCCCGTCTGAAGTTTGCCAATGAACACCTGGATGATTCTGTGAGTGATTGGGAGAAGGTGCTGTGGTCAGCTGAGACAAAAATTGAGGTGCTTGGAGGAAAAGAAATGCTGCCTATGACCCAAAAGAACACCATCCCCACTGTCAAGCATGGAAGTGGAAACATCATATTTTGGGGGTGTTTCTCTGCTAAGGGCACAGGACTACTTCACCGCAGCAATGGGAGAATGGATGGAGCCATGTACTGTAAAATACTGAGTGACAACCTCCTTCCCTCCTTCAGGACATTAAAAATGGGTTATGGCTGGGTCTTCCAGCAAGACAATGACCCAAAACATACAGCTAAGACGACAAAGGAGTGGCTCAAAAAGAAGCACAATAAGGTCATGGAGTGGCCTAGCCAGTCTCCAGCCGTTAATCCCCTAGAAAACTTATTAAGGGAGCAGAAGCTCAGAGTTGCCAAGTGACTGCCTCAAAATCTTAATGATTTAGGAGAAAATTGCTCCTGACTAGGGTTGAGCGAAACGGATCGTTCATTTTCAAAAGTCGGCGACTTTTGGCAAAGTCGGGTTTCATGAAACCCGATCCGACCCCTGTGTGGGGTCGGCCATGCGGTACGCGACTTTCGCGCCAAAGTCGCGTTTCAATGACGCAAAAAGCGCCATTTCTCAGCCAATGAAGGTGGACGCAGAGTGTGGGCAGCGTGATGACATAGGTCCTGGTCCCCACCATCTTAGAGAAGGGCATTGCAGTGATTGGCTTGCTGTCTGCGGCGTCACAGGGGCTATAAAGAGGCGTTCCCGCCGACCGCCATCTTACTGCTGCTGATCTGAGCCTAGGGAGAGGTTGCTGCCGCTTCGTCAGAAGCAGGGATAGCGTTAGGCAGGGTCCATTAACCACCAAACCGCTTGTGCTGTAGCGATTTCCACTGTCCAACACCACCTTTTGTTTGCAGGGACAGTGGAAGCTACTATTTTTTTTCCTCAGCGCTGTAGCTCATTGGGCTGCCCTAGAAGGCTCCCTGATAGCTGCATTGCTGTGTGTACGCCGCTGTGCAAACCAACTGCTTTTTTCAAAGCACAAATCCTGTTGTTCCTTCCTTTCTGCACAGCTATCTTGTTTGTTTGTCCACACTTTTGATTTAATTTGTGCATCAGTCCACTCCTTATTGCTGCCTGCCATACGTGGCTGAGATTACTGCAGGGAGATAGTAATTGTAGGACAGTCCCTGTTATTTTTTTATTTTTTTTAATTCTCCCTAAAAAAATAAGTTGTGGGAGATTAAGATTGGCATTTCTGCTAGAGTGCCATCCCTGTGTGTGCCATTTCTCTCACATAGTGGGCCATAGAAAGCCTTTTTATTTTTCTGTTGTTTTTTTGGGGGGGTTTATAAATTCTCCCTGAAAAAAAAAAATCAGTGGGAGATTAATATTGGCTTTTGGGCTTGTGTGCCAGTCCTGAGTGTGCCATCTTCTCTCTCAAATAGTGGGCCATAGAAAGCCTATTTATTTATTTTTTTTAAATTTGGTTTCTAAATTCTCCCTGAAAAAATAACAAAAACCGTGGGAGATTAATATTGGCCTTTCTGCTTGTGTGCCAATCCTGACTCCTGGGTGTGCCATCTCTCTCTCTCAAATAGTGGGCCATAGAAAGCCTATTTTTTTTTTATTTGGTTTCTAAATTCTCCCTGAAAAAATAAAAAAAAATATTGGCCTTTCTGCTTGTGTGCCAGTCTTGACTCCTGGGTGTGCCATCTATCTCTCAAATAGTGGGCCATAGAAAGCCTATTTTTTTTTTATTTGTTTTCTAAATTCTCACTGAAAAAATAAAAAAAAAAACAGTGGGAGATTAATATTGGCCTTTCTGCTTGTGTGCCACTCCTGACTCCTGGGTGTGCCATCTCTCTCTCTCTCAAATAGTGGGCCATAGAAAGCCTTTTTTTTATTTTTTTTATTTGGTTTCTAAATTCTCCCTGAAAAAATCAATTTTTTTAATTTGGTTTCTAAATTCTCCCCGAAAAAATAAAAAAAAAATCAGTGGGAGATTAATATTGGCCTTTCTGCTTGTGTGCCAGTCTTGACTCCTGGGTGTGCCATCTCTCTCTCTCAAATAGTGGGCCATAGAAAGCCTATTTTTTTTTTTTATTTGTTTTCTAAATTCTCACTGAAAAAAAAAAAAACAGTGGGAGATTAATATTGGCCTTTCTGCTTGTGTGCCACTCCTGACTCCTGGGTGTGCCATCTCTCTCTCTCTCAAATAGTGGGCCATAGAAAGCCTATTTTTTTTTTTTTAATTTGGTTTCTAAATTCTCCCTGAAAAAATCAATTTTTTTTATTTGGTTTCTAAATTCTCCCTGAAAAAATCATTTTTTTATTTGGTTTCTAAATTCTCCCTGAAAAAATACAAAAAAAATCAGTGGGAGATTAATATTGGCCTTTCTGCTTGTGTGCCAGTCTTGACTCCTGGGTGTGCCATCTCTCTCTCTCAAATAGTGGGCCATAGAGAGCCTATTTTTTTTTTATTATTTCTTTTCTAAATTCTCCCTGAAAAAATTAAAAAAAAATCAGTGGGAGATTAATATTGGCCTTTCTGCTTGTGTGCCAGTCTTGACTCCTGGGTGTGCCATCTCTCTCTCTCAAATAGTGGGCCATAGAAAGCCTATTTTTTTTTTATTTGGTTTCTAAATTCTCCCTGAAAAAAATCAATTTTTTTTATTTGGTTTCTAAATTCTCCCTGAAAAAATCATTTTTTTATTTGGTTTCTAAATTCTCCCTGAAAAAATACAAAAAAAATCAGTGGGAGATTAATATTGGCCTTTCTGCTTGTGTGCCAGTCTTGACTCCTGGGTGTGCCATCTCTCTCTCTCAAATAGTGGGCCATAGAGAGCCTATTTTTTTTTTATTATTTCTTTTCTAAATTCTCCCTGAAAAAATTAAAAAAAAAATCAGTGGGAGATTAATATTGGCCTTTCTGCTTGTGTGCCAGTCTTGACTCCTGGGTGTGCCATCTCTCTCTCTCAAATAGTGGGCCATAGAAAGCCTATTTTTTTTTTATTTGGTTTCTAAATTCTCCCTGAAAAAAATCATTTTTTTTAATTTGGTTTCTAAAGTCTCCCTGAAAAAATAAAAAAAAAAATCAGTGGGAGATTAATATTGGCCTTTCAGCTTGTGTGCCAGTCCTGACTCCTGGGTGTGCCATCTTTCTCTCTCAAATAGTGGGCCATAGAAAGCCTATTTTTTTTTTTTTTTTTTTTTGGTTTCTAAATTCTCCCTGAAAAAAAAAAAAAAAAAAAGTGGGAGATTAATATTGACATTTGTGCTTGAGTGACAGTCCTGCGTGTGTGGCATCTCTCTCATTTGGTGCCACCGAAAACAGAGTGTGTAACATTGTGCCTGATTTTCCTTGCGGTCTCACCCACCTGTAAATGGATATCTAAATCATACTGAAATTATAGCTCACCGTGTAAGTTGTTTGACAGCAACAAATACTGTTACTTTGGTTACGTTTTTAAAACAATGAGGAAGTCTGGTGGAAGAGGTCGTGGCCGTGGGCGTTCATTGTCAGCTGGTAATGATGGTAGTGGTAGTGGAGCATCAGGTGGTCGTGGGAAAAAAAATATTGCACCTAAGTCTGGAGCTGTGGAGCCAGGTTCGTCATCTGGCTACAGAAGGCCTCGAACGCTCCCTTTTCTGGGAGTAGGAAAACCGCTTTTAAAGCCGGAGCAGCAAGAGCAAGTTTTGGCTTACCTTGCTGACTCAGCCTCTAGCTCTTTTGCCTCCTCTTTTGAAACTGGTAAATGTAAAAGCAGCGCGTCGTTAGTGGATGTTCACGGTCAGGGACAAGTCGCTTCCTTGTCCTCTTCAGCAAAAACAACAACAGAGAAGGATGCAGCAGGCGACACAACGGGTTACTCCATGGAGCTCTTTACACATACCGTCCCTGGCTTAGAAAGTGAAACAGTTAACATGCCATGCCCATTACAAGTTGAATCTGACATGGAGTGCACTGATGCACAGCCACAGCCAGACTACTATGCTGGTCCTTTGACTCAGACCACAACATTGCCCTCGCAGGGTACTGATCCAGAATCAGACCCTGATGAGACTATGTTGCCCCGTCACGAACGCTCTACCACCGACTTACACGGTGACACAGACAAAGTTGCGCACGAGCTAGAAGAGGAGGTTATAGATGACCCAGTTGTTGACCCCGATTGGCAGCCATTGGGGGAACAGGGTGCAGGCGGCAGTAGTTCAGAAGCGGAGGTGGAGGAGGGGCCGCAGCAGGCATCAACATCGCAACAGGTTCCATCTGCCGGGCCCGTAGATGGGACAAAACGCGTGGCAAAGCCAAAACCTGTTGGAGGACAGCATGGCCATCCGGTTAAAGCTCAGTCTGCAATGCCTGAAAAGGGATCCGAGGCTCGAAAGAGTGCAGTCTGGCATTTTTTTAAACAACATCCAATTGATCAGCGCAAAGTCATCTGTCAAAAATGTTCAACTACCTTAAGCAGAGGTCAGAATCTGAAAAGTCTCAATACAAGTTGCATGCATAGACATTTAACCACCATGCATTTGCAAGCCTGGACTAACTACCAAACGTCCCTTAAGGTTGTAGCACCCTCGGCCAATGAAGCTAGTCAGCAACGCTACATCCCTGCCGTCACTGTAAGGCCACCATTTTCCGCACCACCTGCAGTATCTGTGCAGGTTTCTTTGCCAGGCCAAAGCAGTCAGGGTCAGGGAATCACCAGTTTCGTAGTAGGAAACACTGCATCTAGGGCACCGGCGGAAACAATACCGTCTCCAACCGTCTCTCATTCTGCCATGTCCACCGGCACACCCGCTAGTTCCACGATCTCCAGCTCTCCAGTCCAGCTCACCCTACATGAGACTCTGGTTAGAAAAAGGAAGTACTTATCCTCGCATCCGCGTACACAGGGTTTGAACGCCCACATAGCTAGACTAATCTCGTTAGAGATGATGCCCTACCGGTTAGTTGACAGCGAAGCTTTCAAAGCCCTGATGGACTACGCTGAACCACGCTATGAGCTACCCAGTCGACACTTCTTTTCGAGAAAAGCCATCCCAGCCCTCCACCAGCATGTTAAAGAGCGCATCGTCCATGCACTCAGGCAATCTGTGAGTACAAAGGTGCACCTGACAACAGATGCATGGACCAGTAGGCATGGCCAGGGATGTTACGTGTCCATCACGGCACACTGGGTGAATGTGGTGGATGCAGGGTCCACAGGGGACATCAATTTCGGGACAGTTCTGCCTAGCCCACGGTCTAGGAAACAGTTGGCTGTAGGTGTTCGCACCCCCTCCTCCTCCTCCTCGTCCTTCTGCAGAAGCGAGAGCTCATCCACAGACCGCAGTCGCCAACCACTCCATCCGCAGCTGCCACTGTTGCACACCAGTTGTCCCATTATGGGCCAGCTACTGGCAAGCGTCAGCAGGCTGTATTGGCTATGAAGTGTTTGGGCGACAACAGACACACCGCGGAAGTTCTGTCCGAGTTCTTGCAGAGAGAAACGCAGTCGTGGCTGGGCACAGTAGATCTTGAGGCAGGCAAGGTAGTGAGTGATAACGGAAGGAATTTCATGGCTGCCATCTCCCTTTCCCAACTGAAACACATTCCTTGCCTGGCTCACACCTTAAACCTGGTGGTGCAGTGCTCCCTGAAAAGTTATCCGGGGTTATCCGACCTGCTCCTCAAAGTGCGCGGACTTTGCTCACATATCCGCCGTTCGCCCGTACACTCCAGCCGTATGCAGACCTATCAGCGGTCTTTGAACCTTCCCCAGCATCGCCTAATCATAGACGTTGCAACAAGCTGGAACTCAACACTGCACATGCTTCAGAGACTGTGCGAACAGAGGCGGGCTGTTATGTTTTTGTGGGAGGATACACATACACGGGCAGGCAGTAGGATGGCAGACATGGAGTTGTCAGGTGTGCAGTGGTCGAAGATACAAGACATGTGTCAAGTCCTTCAGTGTTTTGAGGAATGCACACGGCTGGTTAGTGCAGACAACGCCATAATAAGCATGAGCATCCCCCTAATGCGTCTGCTGATGCAAAGTTTGATGCACATACAGGATCAGGCGTCTGCAGCAGAGGAAGAGGAAAGCCTTGATGACAGTCAGCCATTGTCTGGTCAGGGCAGTGTACAGGACGAGGTAGCGGGTGAACAGGAGGAGGAGGATGAGGAGGATGATGGGGATGAGTATTTTTTAATGAGGAAGCTTCTCCGGGGCCACTGGAAATTGGTGGCGTGGCAAGGCCGGGCTCTGGTTTTTTGAGGGACACAAGTGACGTAGATTTGCCTGAAACTGCCCCTCAACCAAGCACAACCGCAGATTTGACAACTGGAACTTTGGCACACATGGCGGATTATGCCTTACGTATCCTCAAAAGGGACACACGCATTACGAAAATGATGAACGATGACGATTACTGGTTGGCCTGCCTCCTTGATCCTCGCTATAAAGGCAAATTGCAAAATATTATGCCACATGAGAACTTGGAACTAATATTAGCAACCAAACAATCAACTCTTGTTGACCGTTTGCTTCAGGCATTCCCAGCACACAGCGCCCGTGATCGTTCTCACACGAGCTGCAGGGGGCAGCAGACCAGAAGTGTTAGAGGTGCAGAAATCAGAAGTGGCGTTGGACAGAGGGGTTTTCTGACCAGGTTGTGGAGTGATTTTGCTATGACCGCAGACAGGACAGGTACTGCTGCATCAATTCAAAGTGACAGGAGACAACATTTGTCCAGTATGGTTACTAACTATTTTTCATCCCTTATCGATGTTCTACCTCAACCGTCATTCCCATTTGATTACGGGGCATCCAAATTAGACACCTGGCCAGAATTGGCAGAATATGCATTGCAGGAGTTTGCTTGCCCGGCAGCTAGTGTCCTATCAGAAAGAGTATTCAGTGCTGCAGGTTCAATATTAACCGAAAAAAGGACTCGTCTGGCTACCCAAAATGTTGATGATCTAACCTTCATTAAAATGAACTACAACTGGATTTCGAATTCTTTTGCCCCACCTTGCCCGGCCGACACCTAGCTTTCCTATGATAAGGTATTGCCTGTGGACTACTCTGAATGACTTTACCAATCTCGTAATTTGCAGCAGCTGATTGTCCAGCATACGACATGTTTACACCTCCCTAAATGGCCAAACTCCCCACACGGGGCCGTGGTATCGCCACTTGGCGCAAGCACCCGTGAAAGTGCTGTTTGTCTGAAGAGGTGGGTGTGCCCGCTTTTGGTCGACGGCACTGCCACTGGGTCCCTCATAGTACAATAAAGTGTCTCTGGCAGTGGTGGTGCGCACCCAACGTCAGACACACTGTTGTAACATGAGGGGCCCTGGGCCTGTACCGCCGGCCACAAGAGAGTTCCCCCACCCCCAGCTCAAACATTGCTCTACCACTTGCACAATTATCTCTCACAGTTCCACCAATGTTTAGTCTATGCGCTGACATCCGTAAATTCCTGCCACTGACAATACCATTGTGTTGACATGTATGATGGTACTTAACATAGTCAGGGGCAGTGTCCTATATTTACCCAAGTAAATACTTTGTGCCAAATTACTAGGTCTGAAACTACGCAGAGGAGTGTGTTTTCGTTTTGTTGTAATGCGAGACATTAACATGTATTTATTGTTTGGGACTACTAACTGGCAGACACTCATTACAATCGGCCTCCGCTGACAACACCAATGCTGCCTGTGTACCCCTGCAAGAGAATTCAAAGTGTCTACAGCCAAATTTTATTATGTTAGGCCTACTACGCCTGTCTGCGGTCCCTCCTTCCACTAGGCCTCCAGTGACCTGTCTACTGCTGCCCGTGTACCCCTGGAACCAATTTTAAAGTGCCTACAGTCCAATTTTATTATGTTAGGCCTTCGAAGCCTGTCTGCGGTCCCTCCTTCCACTAGGCCTCCAGTGACCTGTTTACTGCTGCCCGTGTACCCCTGGAACCAATTTTAAAGTGCCTACAGCCCAATTTTATTATGTTAGGCCTTTGAAGACTGTCTGCGGTCCCTCCTTCCACTAGGCCTCCAGTGACCTGTCTACTGCTGTCCGTGTACCCCTGGAACCAATTTTAAAGTGCCTACAGCCCAATATTATTATGTTAGGCCTTCGAAGCCTGTCTGCGGTCCCTCCTTCCACTAGGCCTCCACTGACCTGTCTACTGCTGCCCGTGTACCCCTGGAACCAATTTTAAAGTGCCTACAGCCCAATTTTATTATGTTAGGCCTTCGAAGCCTGTCTGCGGTCCCTCCTTCCACTAGGCCTCCACTGACCTGTCTACTGCTGCCCGTGTACCCCTGGAACCAATTTTAAAGTGCCTACAGCCCAATTTTATTATGTTAGGCCTTCGAAGCCTGTCTGCGGTCCCTCCTTCCACTAGGCCTCCAGTGACCTGTCTACTGCTGCCCGTGTACCCCTGGAACCAATTTTAAAGTGCCTACAGCCCAATGTTATTATGTTAGGCCTTCTAAGCCTGTCTGCGGTCCCTCCTTCCAATAGTTCTCCACTGACCAGACCAATGCTGACCGTGTACCCCTGGAACCCAGGTGAAAGTGCATGGAGCCTACTGTTTTTCTTTGTTTTATATTTAGAAAGCCCAGATGAACTACGCTGTACCACGGTTCAAGCTACCCAGTCGACATTTCTTTTGCGAGAAAAGCCATCCCAGCCCTCCACTGGCATGAAAAAGTCTGCATTGTCATAGCACTCAGGCAATCAAACAGTAGAAAGGTGCACCTGACAAGAGACGCATGGACCAGTAGGCATGTCCACAAAAAGTTACGTGTCCATTACGACGCACTGGGTTAATGTGTTGGATGCATGGTCCACAGGGGACAGCCTACAAAGTCTGTCTGCAGTCCCTAATTCAAATTGTCCTCCGCTGACCACACCACTGCTGCCCGTGTACCCCTGGAACCAATTTTAAAGTGCCTACAGCCTAATTTTGTTATGTTAGGCCTACTACGCCTGTCTGTGGTCCCTCCTTCCAATACTCCTCCACTGACCACACCACTGCTGCCCGTGGACCCCTGTAACCTATTTTTAATTGCATAGAGCATCCTTTTTTTAATAGTAGGCTTACAAAGTCTGTCTGCGGTCCACTATTGAAATTGTCCTCCACTGACCAGAGCAATGCTGCCTGTGTACCCCTGTAACCTTTTTTAAACTGCATTGAGCCACATTTTTGGTTTAAGGCCTACTACCTGTGTCTGTCTGCGCCACTCAATACAGCTGTCCTCCTTTGAAAAAAGCTGAGCGTCAATAGTCTTGTTTTCAGCCTCTAGGAATTTGAAAACTGCATTGGGGCTATTACTTCGGTAGGGCCTACTAACGGTGTCTGCCGCTCCAAGGTGTTCCCCAGGTTTCCTCGCCATTGCTTCGGTCTTCCGACTCTCGTTTAGTAGTTGTTGAAAACAACACTGCATAAGGCCTACAAATTGGGTATGGGGTGTAGAGACGGTGTGTTTCACTCCAAGCTGTTCCCCAGGTTTCCTCACCATTGCTTCGGTCTTCTGACTCTCGTTTAGTAACATAGTAACATAGTAACATAGTTAGTAAGGCCGAAAAAAGACATTTGTCCATCCAGTTCAGCCTATATTCCATCATAATAAATCCCCAGATCTACGTCCTTCTACAGAACCTAATTGTATGATACAATATTGTTCTGCTCCAGGAAGACATCCAGGCCTCTCTTGAACCCCTCGACTGAGTTCGCCATCACCACCTCCTCAGGCAAGCAATTCCAGATTCTCACTGCCCTAACAGTAAAGAATCCTCTTCTATGTTGGTGGAAAAACCTTCTCTCCTCCAGACGCAAAGAATGCCCCCTTGTGCCCATCACCTTCCTTGGTATAAACAGATCCTCAGCGAGATATTTGTATTGTCCCCTTATATACTTATACATGGTTATTAGATCGCCCCTCAGTCGTCTTTTTTCTAGACTAAATAATCCTAATTTCGCTAATCTATCTGGGTATTGTAGTTCTCCCATCCCCTTTATTAATTTTGTTGCCCTCCTTTGTACTCTCTCTAGTTCCATTATATCCTTCCTGAGCACCGGTGCCCAAAACTGGACACAGTAATCCATGTGCGGTCTAACTAGGGATTTGTACAGAGGCAGTATAATGCTCTCATCATGTGTATCCAGACCTCTTTTAATGCACCCCATGATCCTGTTTGCCTTGGCAGCTGCTGCCTGGCACTGGCTGCTCCAGGTAAGTTTATCATTAACTAGGATCCCCAAGTCCTTCTCCCTGTCAGATTTACCCAGTGGTTTCCCATTCAGTGTGTAATGGTGACATTGATTCCTTCTTCCCATGTGTATAACCTTACATTTATCATTGTTAAACCTCATCTGCCACCTTTCAGCCCAAGTTTCCAACTTATCCAGATCCATCTGTAGCAGAATACTATCTTCTCTTGTATTAACTGCTTTACATAGTTTTGTATCATCTGCAAATATCGATATTTTACTGTGTAAACCTTCTACCAGATCATTAATGAATATGTTGAAGAGAACAGGTCCCAATACTGACCCCTGCGGTACCCCACTGGTCACAGCGACCCAGTTAGAGACTATACCATTTATAACCACCCTCTGCTTTCTATCACTAAGCCAGTTACTAACCCATTTACACACATTTTCCCCCAGAGCAAGCATTCTCATTTTGTGTACCAACCTCTTGTGCGGCACGGTATCAAACACTTTGGAAAAATCTAGATATACCACGTCCAATGACTCACCGTGGTCCAGCCTATAGCTTACCTCTTCATAAAAACTGATTAGATTGGTTTGACAGGAGCGAATTCTCATAAACCCATGCTGATATGGAGTTAAACAGTTATTCTCATTGAGATAATCCAGAATAACATCCCTCAAAAACCCTTCAAATATTTTACCAACAATAGAGGTTAGACTTACTGGCCTATAATTTCCAGGTTCACTTTTAGAGCCCTTTTTGAATATTGGCACCACATTTGCTATGCGCCAATCCTGCGGAACAGACCCTGTCGCTATAGAGTCCCTAAAAATAAGAAATAATGGTTTATCTATTACATTACTTAGTTCTCTTAGTACTCGTGGGTGTATGCCATCCGGACCTGGAGATTTACCTATTTTAATCTTATTTAGCCGGTTTCGCACCTCTTCTTGGGTTAGATTGGTGACCCTTAATATAGGGTTTTCATTGTTTCTTGGGATTTCACCTAGCATTTCATTTTCCACCGTGAATACCGTGGAGAAGAAGGTGTTTAATATGTTAGCTTTTTCCTCGTCATCTACAACCATTCTTTCCTCACTATTTAAGGGGCCTACATTTTCAGTTTTTATTCTTTTACTATTGATATAGTTGAAGAACAGTTTGGGATTAGTTTTACTCTCCTTAGCAATGTGCTTCTCTGTTTCCTTTTTGGCAGCTTTAATTAGTTTTTTAGATAAAGTATTTTTCTCCCTATAGTTTTTTAGAGCTTCAATGGTGCCATCCTGCTTTAGTAGTGCAAATGCTTTCTTTTTACTGTTAATTGCCTGTCTTACTTCTTTGTTTAGCCACATTGGGTTTTTCCTATTTCTAGTCCTTTTATTCCCACAAGGTATAAACCGCTTACACTGCCTATTTAGGATGTTCTTAAACATTTCCCATTTAATATCTGTATTCTTATTTCTGAGGATATTGTCCCAGTCTACCATATTAAGGGCATCTCTAAGCTGGTCAAACTTTGCCTTCCTAAAGTTCAGTGTTTTTGTGACTCCCTGACAAGTCCCCCTAGTGAAAGACAGGTGAAACTGTACAATATTGTGGTCGCTATTTCCTAGATGCCCGACCACCTGCAGATTTGTTATTCTGTCAGGTCTATTAGATAGTATTAGGTCTAAAAGTGCTGCTCCTCTGGTTGGATTCTGCACCAATTGTGAAAGATAATTTTTCTTGGTTATTAGCAGAAACCTGTTGTCTTTATGGGTTTCACAGGTTTCTGTTTCCCAGTTAATATCCGGGTAGTTAAAGTCCCCCATAACCAGGACCTCATTATGGGTTGCAGCTTCATCTATCTGCTTTAGAAGTAGACTTTCCATGGTTTCTGTTATATTTGGGGGTTTGTAACAGACCCCAATGAGAATTTTGTTACCATTTTTCCCTCCATGAATTTCGACCCATATGGACTCGACATCCTCATTTCCTTCGCTAATATCCTCCCTTAAAGTGGACTTTAGACAAGACTTTACATAGACACAAACCCCTCCTCCTCTCCGATTTTTACGATCCTTTCTAAACAGACTGTAACCCTGTAAGTTAACTGCCCAGTCATAGCTTTCATCTAACCATGTCTCGGTTATTCCCACTATGTCAAAGTTACCTGTAGATATTTCTGCTTCTAGTTCTTCCATCTTGTTTGTCAGGCTTCTGGCGTTTGCGAGCATGCAGTTTAGAGGATTTTGTTTTGTTCCAATCTCCTCGCTGTGGATTGTTTTAGAAATGTTCTTACCTCCCTTCTGAGTATGTTTTCCTGGATCTTCTTTGTTCAAGTCTAATGTTTTTCTTCCCGTCCCCTCTTCTTCTAGTTTAACGCCCTCCTGATGAGTGTAGCGAGTCTTCTGGCGAATGTGTGTTTCCCAGGTTTGTTGAGGTGTAGTCCGTCTCTGGCGAGGAGTCCATCGTACAAGTAATTCACACCGTGGTCCAGGAATCCGAATCCTTGTTGTCTGCACCATCGTCTTAGCCAGTTGTTTGCATCAAGGATCCTGTTCCATCTCCTGGTGCCATGCCCGTCTACTGGAAGGATAGAAGAAAAAACTACCTGTGCATCCAGTTCCTTTACTTTCTTCCCCAACTCTTCAAAGTCTTTGCAGATTGTCGGTAGGTCCTTCCTTGCCGTGTCATTGGTGCCAACATGTATCAGAAGAAATGGGTGGACGTCCTTGGAGCTGAAGAGCTTTGGTATCCTATCGGTCACATCCTTGATCATCGCACCTGGAAGGCAGCATTCTTCTCTTGCGGTTATGTCCGGTCTGCAGATGGCTGCTTCTGTGCCTCTCAGTAGTGAGTCTCCCACCACCACCACTCTTCGTTGCTTCTTGGCTGTACTTTTTGCTGTCACTTGTTGTTGTGTGCCCTTTTCTTTTTTTTTTTAAAACAACACTGCATTAGGCCTACAAATTGGGTATGGGGTGTAGAGACGGTGTGTTCCACTCCAAGGTGTTCCCCAGGTTTCGTCTACATTGCTTCGGTCTTCCGACTCTCGTTTAGTAGTTGTTGAAAACTACACTGCATTAGGCCTACAAATTGGGTATGGGGTGTAGAGACGGTGTGTTCCACTCCAAGGTGTTCCCCAGGTTTCCTCTCCATTGCTTCGGTCTTCCGACTCTCGTTTAGTAGTTGTTGAAAACTACACT
This sequence comes from Ranitomeya imitator, assembly GCF_032444005.1. Lineage (NCBI taxonomy): Eukaryota > Metazoa > Chordata > Amphibia > Anura > Dendrobatidae > Ranitomeya > Ranitomeya imitator. The sequence continues at coordinate 314,562,552 of NC_091282.1, read as the reverse complement.
GCATTAGGCCTACAAATTGGGTATGGGGTGTAGAGACGGTGTGTTCCACTCCAAGGTGTTCCCCAGGTTTCCTCTCCATTGCTTCGGTCTTCCGACTCTCGTTTAGTAGTTGTTGAAAACAACACTGCATTAGGCCTACAAATTGGGTATGGGGTGTAGAGACGGTGTGTTCCACTCCAAGGTGTTCCCCTGGTTTCGTCTACATTGCTTCGGTCTTCCGACTCTCGTTTAGTAGTTGTTGAAAACTACACTGTATTAGGCCTACAAATTGGGTATGGGGTGTAGACACGGTGTGTTCCACTCCAAGGTGTTCCCCAGGTTTCGTCTACATTGCTTTGGTCTTCCGACTCTCGTTTAGTAGTTGTTGAAAACTACACTGCATTAGGCCTACAAATTGTGTATGGGGTGTAGAGACGGTGTGTTCCACTCCAAGGTGTTCCCCAGGTTTCCTCTCCATTGCTTCGGTCTTCCGACTCTCGTTTAGTAGTTGTTGAAAACTACACTGCATTATTCCTACAAATTGGGTATGGGGTGTAGAGACGGTGTGTTCCACTCCAAGGTGTTCCCCAGGTTTCCTCTCCATTGCTTCGGTCTTCCGACTCTCGTTTAGTAGTTGTTGAAAACTACACTGCATTAGGCCTACAAATTGGGTATGGGGTGTAGAGACGGAGTGTTCCACTCCAAGGTGTTCCCCAGGTTTCGTCTACATTGCTTCGGTCTTCCGACTCTCATTTAGTAGTTGTTGAAAACTACACTGCATTAGGCCTACAAATTGGGTATGGGGTGTAGAGACGGTGTGTTCCACTCCAAGGTGTTCCCCAGGTTTCCTCTCCATTGCTTCGGTCTTCCGACTCTCGTTTAGTAGTTGTTGAAAACTACACTGCATTAGGCCTACAAATTGGGTATGGGGTGTAGAGACGGAGTGTTCCACTCCAAGGTGTTCCCCAGGTTTCGTCTACATTGCTTCGGTCTTCCGACTCTCGTTTAGTAGTTGTTGCAAACTACACTGCATTAGGCCTACAAATTGGGTATGGGGTGTAGAGACGGTGTGTTCCACTCCAAGGTGTTCCCCAGGTTTCCTCTCCATTGCTTCGGTCTTCCGACTCTCGTTTAGTAGTTGTTGAAAACTACACTGCATTAGGCCTACAAATTGGGTATGGGGTGTAGAGACGGTGTGTTCCACTCCAAGGTGTTCCCCAGGTTTCCTCTCCATTGCTTCGGTCTTCCGACTCTCGTTTAGTAGTTGTTGAAAACTACACTGCATTAGGCCTACAAATTGGGTATGGGGTGTAGAGACAGAGTGTTCCACTCCAAGGTGTTCCCCAGGTTTCGTCTACATTGCTTCGGTCTTCCGACTCTCGTTTAGTAGTTGTTGAAAACTACACTGCATTAGGCCTACAAATTGGGTATGGGGTGTAGAGACGGTGTGTTCCACTCCAAGGTGTTCCCCAGGGTTCCTCTCCATTGCTTCGGTCTTCCGACTCTCGTTTAGTAGTTGTTGAAAACAACACAGCATTAGGCCTACTAGTTGGGTTGGGGCCTTCTATCTGTGTCTGCCGCTCCTTGCTGTTCTCCTCCAGTGAACAAAGCTGTGCCGCCGGTTTACTACTGTTGCCAATTTTGAACTGCATTTAGAATACTTACTGATTTGGGCCTACTCTCTGTGTCAGCCTCTCATTCCAGTTGTCCTCCACTGAACAAAGCAATGCCCCCTGGTTAGTCCTGTTACCAAGTTTGAACTGCATTTAGCCCACTTTATTCTTTGGGCCCATATCTGTTTCCCCCTCATCCTGCCCATTGCCCAGCCAGTGATAGATGAGTCTGCTGGTACATTGACCCATAACGCAACATTCCCCGTGCACGCTACACTGCAAGATTGTGACCCTGCTGAAAGTCAGGTCCCCCTTCCCGCATACCATACCACATTACACGGGAACAAAGAGGAAGGTGCAGATGAAGGTGCAGGTTCCTTCATCAGGTGGGGGGAGGAATACTCGTTGGCGACGTCACTGGCACAGGGCCTCTCATAGTACGCAAAAGTGTTGCTGCCGGTGAGAGGCGCCCCCGCCGTGCAAACACACCGCTGTACTTTGAGGGGCCCTGTGCCAGTGCCAATGCCAACGAGTGGGCCCCCCTGCTTGCTCAGGATCACAGCACTTGCAAAGTTGAAATACTTACCTCTCCCTGCTCCACTGCCGTGATGTGGTCCAGATGTCCTTGGCCCACTAATTGCTTGAACCAGCCGTACCCCCCACGACTTTAGCCAAATGACCCCCAATTTCAAATGCCTTACAATTATTATAAGCTAAATTACGATTGACAAGCTTCAGTAGCAAGAATGGATGTTTTTGCCAATACAATGGGCTCTGTACATGTTTTCCTGGCCTCTACTCACTGCCGACTATGCTCCCCCATTGACTTGCATTGGGTTTCGTGTTTCGGTGATCCCCGACTTTTCGCGATAATCGGCCGATTCCACTCCACTCGACTTTTGAGATAGTCGGGTTTCGCGAAACCCGGCTCGACTCTAAAAAGGTCAAGGTCGCTCAACTCTACTCCTGACATGTACACAAACCTCATCAACTACAAAAACATCTGACTGCTGTGCTTGCCAACAAGGGTTTTGCCGCAAAGTATTAAGTCTTGTTTGCCAGAGGGATCAAATACTTATTTCTCACTGCAAAATGCAAATAGACTTATACAATGTGATTTTCTGGGTTTTATTTTTGATATTCCATCTCTCAATGTTAAAGTTAACCTACCCTTAAAATTATAGACTGATCATGTCTTTGTCAGTGGGCAAACTTACAAAATCAGCAGGGAATCAAATACTTATTTCCCCCACTGTGTCTTTCATTGACTGCAGTTTCCTGTGATTCTGAGACCCTGTCTCTTTAAATCAAAACAAGCTCTTAAGTTTAATGAAACATCTTCCATTCCCAGAAATGCTTCCTGTGGATTTCTCTGATTTGTAATACACTTGTGCATGTTGTTACCATAGTGCCATCTGTTCAGGTGACACAGGAGGCAGACGTGATGGTAGATGTTTTACATAAATGGTAACCTACACTAAGCTTACAATGTGCCTCACCTTCACCGCTCCATACAGGATCCTCTAATAGGCAGTGCTTATTGTATGCAGGTGTGTTATACCGAACTATGGGATAATCTGGTGTGTAGCATAAAGTCAACACATTATTAGAAAACCGAGAAAAACATTTTTATACCAGTTTAAAAAAATATTAAATTCTCATTCACTCTTAGGACTCCTTCAGACCTCTGTGAGTCATGTACATTTTCTATGTTCGTCACCAATACAACATGTGCCCATTATAATCTAGGGCTGTTCACGTGACTGTTTCTTTGCCATCTGAAAAAAAAAAAAAAATCATAGCGACATGTAGGTTTTTAAACCAATCCATGGATCATAATTACTTCATCAAGTCTATGGCTCTGTGAAAGTCACAGGCAGAACGTGAATGGCATCAGTATACAGTCCGTGTGCTCTCCATCATTAACATTGCAAAGGATAGGAGAAGCTTTAGCATTTTATTTTTTCAACAGTGAAAAAAAAAAAATGATGCTAAAAACTGACACACGGACCAAACCCTGACGAAACTCAGATTCACAACACTGATGAACAATGGTCCGTAATTTTTTTAGTTACGATAAATATGAATCAGGCATTCATACCTAGATTATTTTTTTTATTTACTTAAAACCAGGAGTGAATACTAGAGAAATAAATACATGAATTTGGAGCGGTTTTGTTATATTAGGAATGGCATAATTAGTAATTCCTTTATCAGTTTTTACAATAAAAAAATGATGTGATAAGCCTTGGAAAGAATTTGTAACTTCACACTGTGTGCCAAAATACAAAAGGTCAGAGAATGGAGTGAGTGGGTTAAATCTGCGCTGCCGGTAAACAGATAATGGATAAGGAAAGAGAAATCCAAGAATGCAGTTTGTCTATGCGTTTCGAAGTTCCACACTTCATCAGGACAAACTGCAGTATGTGGGTTGTCCTGATGAAGTGTGGAACTTCGAAACGCGCAGGAAAACTGCATCTTTGGATTTCTCTTTCATTAGGCTACTTTCACACTAGCGTCGTGTGACGTACGTTGCAATGCGTCGTTTTGGAGAAAAAACGCATCCTGCAAAGTTGCCCGCAGGATGCGTTTTTTCTCCATAAACTTGCATTAGTGATGCATTGCGACATATGGCCACATGTCGCATCCGTCGTGCGACGGATGCGTCGTGTTTTGGCGGACCGTCGGCACAAAAAAACGTTTCATGTAACGTTTTTTTTGTGCGTCGTGTCTGCCATTTCTGACCGCGCATGCGCGGCCAGAACTCCGCCCCCTACTCCCCGGACCTTACAATGGGGCAGCGGATGCGTTGTAAAACTACATCCGCTGCCCCCGTTGTTCATTTTTTTTGCAGTTTACGTCGGTACGTCGGGCCGACGCATGGCGACGGCCCCGTACCGATGCTAGTGTGAAAGTAGCCTTATCCATTATCTGTTTAGCACAGATTTAACCCACTCACTCCATTCTCTGATCTTTTAGAAGCTGTGGGTTTGCAGCAGCTTTGAGCTTTTCTAGTGGTTGTGGTCACACAATCTCCCCATTTTCACCCAGATAAGATACTATTACACTTATTGTCATTCCAGCATTTTTACCCTAAAATACAAAAGGTCAACATCAATATTTAGCGGTCTGTGTTCTACCAGTGTATAACAGACAGTTTGCTGCAATGTGCCAGAACTGCCCTGGAGAAATAAAGGCACTTGGTGTCTGCTGAATGCTGACTAGTACCTAATGTTAGTTAATGGGGCATCACAGCAACCTGCAAGGTACAAACCAGTGAAAAAAAAAAACAAAAAAACAAAACTGGTTTCGACCAGTGCGAATCTGGTCACAGTATTTTGAAGGTCATAATGCCACCATATTTATTTGAATCATTCTGCGATATAGCAGTAGCATACAACGATCATTGGACACAACCTCTTTCACGGCCATTCTACAGTAATACAGAAACCTAGATCTGGAGCAAACTGCAGCTGCGGTCTATACGCCATGGTGCAGGTTATCGCAACTACTACATTTGTTCCCATATAGAGCCCTATAAGGGCACAGTCAGACGTCCGTATAAATCAAAACAAGATCGAAACAATGTATGGACTGGCCGGTGTGACAGCTGCATAGAAATACAGTACATGAAGCTGTCAAGCTTGGGTTTGGAGAGCAGCTAGCCAGTCAGTGCACCGTGTTTCCGATCTATATGCCGGTCTGACTGTACCCTTAAGGCTGGCGTCACACACAACGTATAAAAAAAGGTCCATTTTTTACGCACGAGAATCGCACAAATGTTTCTTGAACAGTCATCCATATGTCATCCGTATGTCGAGATTTTCTCACCGGCTTGCAAAATGGACATAATGGATCCATGGCCTCAAGTATTCGTGAGAATACAATATATATATATATATATATATATATATATATATATATATATACACATATATACATATATTATATTACAGTGGCCATCAATACTTTAAGAAATAAAGGTCAGTCAGTCCGAAAAGTGTCACCAAGTGCAGTTGCAAAAACCATCAAGCGCTACAAAGAAACTGGCTCACATGAGGACCGCCCCAGGAAAGGAAGACCAAGAGTCACCTCTGCTTCTGAGGATAAGTTTATCCGAGTCACCAGCCTCAGAAATTGCAGGTTAACAGTAGCACAGATTAGAGACCAGGTCAATGCCACACAGAGTTCTAGCAGCAAACACATCTCTACAACAACTGTTAAGAGGAGACTTTGTGCAGCAGGCTTTCATGGTAAAATAGCTGCTAGGAAACCACTGCTAAGGTCAAGCAACAAGCAGAAGAGACTTGTTTGGGCTAAAGAACAGGAGGAATGGACATTAGACCAGTGGAAATCTGTGCTTTCGTCTGATGAGTCCAAATTTGAGATCTTTGGTTCCAACCACCGTGTCTTTGTGCGACAGAAAAGGTGAACAGATGGACTCTACATGCCTGGTTCCCACCGTGAAGCATGGAGGAGGTGTAATGGTGTGGGGGTGCTTTGCTGGTGACACAATTGAAGGCATACTGAACCAGCATGGCTACCAAAGCATCTTGCAGCAGCATGCTATTCCATCCGGTTTGCGTTTAGTTGGACCATCATTTATTTTTCAACAGGACAATGACCCCAAACACACCTCCAGGCTGTGTAAGGGGTATTTGACCAAGAAGGAGAGTGATACGGTGCTACACCAGATGCCCTGGCCTCCACAGTGACCAGACCTGAACCCAATCGAGATGGTTTGGGGTGAGCTGGACCGCAGAGTGAAGGCAAAAGGGCCAACAAGTGCTAAGCGTCTCTGGGAACTCCTTTAAGATTGTTGGAAGACCATTCCCAGTGACTACCTCTTGAAGCTCATCAAGAGAATGCCAAGAGTGTGTAAAGCAGTCATCAAAGCAAAAGGTGGCTACTTTGAAGAACCTGGAATATAAGACATATTTTCAGTTGATTCACACTTTTTCGTTAAGTATATAATTCCACATGTGTTAATTCATAGTTTTGATACCTTCAGTGTGAATTTACAATTTTCATAGTAATGAAAATACAGAAAAATCTTTAAATGAGGTGTGGCCAAACTTTTGGCCTGTACTGTATGTATATATATATATATATATATATACTAGATGGTGGCCCGATTCTAATGCATCGGGTATTCTAGAATATGCATGTCCACGTAGTCTATTGCACAGCCCACGTTGTATATTGCCCAGCCACGTAGTATATTGCACAGCCCACGTAGTATATTGCCCAGCCACGTAGTATATTGCAGTCACGTAGTATATTGTGCAGACACGTAGTATATTGCCCAGCCACGTAGTATATTGCCCAGTTACGTAGCATATTGCCTAGTGACGTAGTATATTGCCCAGTTACGTAGTATATTGCCTAGTGACGTAGTATATTGCCCAGCCATGTAGTATATTGGCCAGTTACGTAGTATATTGCCTAGTGACGTAGTATACAGCACAGAGCCACCTAGTATATTGGCCAGTCACGTAGTATATTGCCCAGCTACGTAGTATATTGCCCAGCCAGGTTTGTCACAAGTTAAAAAATAAAAAATAAACATATACTCACCTTTCCGAGGGCCTGTTGTAGTCCATGGCAGCTTCCGGTCCCAGGGTTGGTATGAGCGCATGACCTGTGATTACGTCGCGGTCACATGACCGTGATGTCATGGCAGGTCTTTCTAGCGCAGGCGCGCCGGGCCTGTTATGACGTCGCGGTCACATGACCTTGACGTCATGGCAGGTCCTTCTCGCGCAGGGCCTGTGATGACGTCGCGGTCACATGTCCTTGACGTCATGGCAGGTCCTTCTCGCGCAGGGCCTGTTATGACGTCGCGGTCACATGACCTTGACGTCATGGCAGGTCCTTCTCGCGCAGGGCCTGTGATGACGTCGCGGTCACATGACCGTGATGTCATGGCAGGTCTTTCTAGCGCAGGCGCGCTGGGCCTGTTATGACGTCTCGGTCACATGACCATGACGTCATGGCAGGTCCTTCTCCCATACCATCTTTGCCACCGGAACCTGCAACGGAAGATGGCGGCCGGCGCGAGCGACCACGGAGGGTGAGTATAGCAGGTTTTATTTATTTTTTATTATTTTTAACATTACATTTTTTACTATTGATGCCGCATAGGCAGCATCAATAGTAAAAAGTTAGGGACACACAGGGTTAATAGCGGCGTTAACAGTGCAATACCCGCGGCATAACGCGGTCCGTTACCGCCGGCATTAACCCTGTGTTAGCGGTGACCGGAGGGGAGTATGCGGGCGACAGGCACTGACTGCAGGGAGTAAGGAGCTGCCATTTTCTTCTGGACTGTGCCCGTCGCTAATTGGTCGCGGCAGCCACGACAGGCAGCTGGTGAGACCAATCAGTGAATGAATAACTGTGACAGAAAGACAGAACAGACGGAAGTGACCCTTAGACAATTATAGTGTGTGTGTGTGTGTGTGTGTGTGTGTGTGTGTGTGTGTGTGTGTGTGTGTGTGTGTGTGTGTATATATATATATATATATATACTTGGATTTCCATGACAGACAGAGGCCGCGACCAATGACTATCCGTGACAGACAGACAGACAGACAGACAGACAGACAGAAGGACAGACGGAAGTGACCCTTAGACAATTATATAGTGTCTATATAGTGTGTTATATAGTGTGTGTGTGTGTATAATATATATATATTATACACACACACACACACACACACTATATAATTGTCTAAGGGTCACTTCCATCTGTCCTTCTGTCTGTCTGTCACGGATATTCATTGGTCGCGGCCTCTGTCTGTCATGGAAATACAAGTCGCTGATTGGTTGCGGCAAAACAGCCGCGACCAATCAGCGACTGGCACAGTCCAGAAGAAAATGGCCGCTCCTTACTCCCCGCAGTCACTGCCCAGCGCCCGCATGCATTGCGAAATTACCCAGAAGACTTAGCGGTCTCGCGAGATCGCTAAGTCATCTGAGTAATTTTGCAATGCATCCTGGGAACGGAAGATGGCGGCAGCCGCGCATGTATTGCCGGAGCTTCGATGGATCCCAGGGGTGAGTATATAACTATTTTTTATTTTAATTATTTTTTTAACAGGGATATGGTGCCCACACTGCTGTATACTATGTGGGCTGTGTTAGATACCGTGTGGCTCTGTGCTGTATACTACATAGGCAGTGTTATATACTATGTGGGCTGTGTGATATACTCCGTGGGCTGTGCTAGATATTACGTGGCCACTGTTATATACTGTGTGGGCAGTGTTATATACTACCTGACTGGGCAATATACTACGTCGCTGGTCAATATACTACGTGGCTCTGTGCTGTATACTACGTCGCTGGGCAATATACTACGTGGGCTGTGCAATATACTACGTGGACATGCTGTTGTGAATTCTGTTGTCGAACTCCCTCCTGTGGTCGTGAATGGTACTTCGGCGAGTTCTGTCTATGGGCTCCCTCTGGTGGCTATGAGTGAAGCTGCTGCTGCTTCTGAGGTTCCTTACACAGGTGACGTGGTTTATCCTTTGGTTGGCTGCTCTATTTAACTCCTCTCAGATCGTTACTCCATGCCAGCTGTCAATGTTTTTGCATTCGTTCAGTTCAGGGGCGGATTATCAGAGGGTCAATATGGGCGGTAGCCCAGGGCCCAGTGGTCTGGGGGGGCCCTGGGCTACCGCACAGATTGACTCTCTGATAATCATCTGTGAATGCCGGCGGCCGCCGCCGGCATTTATGTGCCCCCGCCGTGCCCGGTGGGCAGAGAGAGGGGGCCCGCATCGGGCCCCTTCTCATCTGCTCACCGGGCCCCTTCCGGTGCTGCGGCGGTTTCCTATTGATGTGCGGGCGCACGCCCGCACGTCAATAGTTAACAGCAGCCGCCAGCCAATTGCAGGCTGGCGGCTGATGTCGGCCGCAGGTGCACACGTTGCCGGCGTCTGACGTCATTGTCAGTCGCCGGCGAGTGTGCTCTGTTGGAGGGAGCTCATCGCTGGAGCGCGGACAGGTGAGGAGACTGTTTTTTTTTTGCTGGAGGACACTGGGGCAGATTGCTGGAGGACACTGGGGCAGATTGCTGGAGGACACTGGGGCAATGTTGGAGGACACTGGGGCAGATTGCTGGAGGACACTGGGGCAGATTGCTGGAGGACACTGGGGCAATGCTGGAGGACACTGGGGCAGATGGCTGGAGGACACTGGGGCAGATGGCTGGAGGACACTGGGGCAGATGGCTGGAGGACACTGGGGCAGATGGCTGGAGGACACTGGGGCAGATGGCTGGAGGACACTGGGGCAGATGGCTGGAGGACACTGGGGCACATGGCTGGAGGACACTGGGGCACATGGCTGGAGGACACTGGGGCAGATTGCTGGAGGACACTGGGGCAATGCTGGAGGACACTGGGGCAATGCTGGAGGAAACTGAGGCAGATTGCTGGAGACACTGGGGCAATGCTGGAGGACACTGGGGCAGATTGCTGGAGGACACTGGGGCAATGCTGGAGGACACTGGGGCAATGCTGGAGGACACTGGGGCAGATTGCTGGAGGACACTGGGGCAATGCTGGAGGACACTGGGGCAATGCTGGAGGACACTGGGGCAATGCTGGAGGACACTGGGGCAGATTGCTGGAGGACACTGGGGCAATGCTGGAGGACACTGGGGCAATGCTGGAGGACACTGGGGCAGATTGCTGGAGACACTGGGGCAGATTGCTGGAGGACACTGGGGCAGATTGCTGGAGGACACTGGGGCAGATTGCTGGAGGACACTGGGGCAGATTGCTGGAGGACACTGGGGCAATGCTGGGGGACACTGGGGCAATTTTGGAGGACACTGGGGCAATGCTGGAGGACACTGAGGCAGATTGCTGGAGGACACTGAGGCAGATTGCTGGAGGACACTGAGGCAATACTTGAGACACTGGGGCAGATTGCTGGAGACACTGGGGCAGATTGCTGGAGACACTGGGGCAGATTGCTGGAGACACTGGGGGAAATGCTGGACATACTGGGGGAAATGCTGGACATACTGGGGCAGATTGCTGGACACACTAGTGATAATATTCTGGACACACTGTCTGGGGGCAATGCTGGACGTACTGGGGCAGATTGCTGGACACTGTCTGGGGGCAATATGCTGGACACACTGGGGCAATATGCTGGACATACTGGGGCAGATTGCTGGACACACTGGGGGTAATATGCTGGACACACTGGGGCAGATTGCTGGACACACTGGGGCAGATTGCTGGACACACTGTCTGGGGGCAATGCTGGACACACTGGGGGCAATATGCTGGAGACACTGGGGCAGATTGCTCGACACTGGGGCAATATGCTGGACATACTGGGGCAGATTGCTGGACACACTGGGGACAGGACTGGAGGCATGGGCAGAATGTAGACACGGGGCATGATTGGAGACACGGGGCAGAATGAAAGACATGGGGCAGGATTGGATCATGGGGCAGGATGGATACGATGGAGACATATGGGGCAGGATGTGGAGATCATATGGGGTAGAATGGATACTCATGAGGGCAGGATGCGAGAACATATGGCTGGAGCCAGGAATGAGACACACGGGGCCAGGATGTGGAATAGTAATACCATAGGGGCTAATTAAGGGATATTATTACTGCAGTGATGTATTTATTTTATTTTTTGAGCATACGGTTTTAAATGGGGGTCGGTCCTGTTACTGTGCAGAGTGACACTATATCGCCTTTTTTTCTTCATGTGGTGTAATGTAGAAGTTATGAAAAATTAAGTAATGTGTTCTGCAAGCGGAGCTCGAGATAACTGTGTTATTTCCTGCAGAAACGAGTCCTGGTTGGAAGAAATGATGGCGGTCTGTGCTGGATGAAAGATGAAGGACTTCACCTAGAGACGTCACTGGTGAGTCAGTGTTACCTATACACTGACACTATACACTGTATACTATATAGAGGTCCCGTGTATAATACCACCAGTGATCTCTGTATTACCTCTACACAGACACTGCATACTAAGTACAGATCTCCTGTGAATACTGGCACTTATGGTGATAGTATTGTGTTGTTGTTTTTTACTGATCAGTATTGTAGTATTCAGTCACTATGTGGTGGTAATATGTGGTCTGGAAATGGTGTTGTGGTATTTGTCCCTTGTATGTGATATTTGGTCACCAAGTGGTGGTAATATGCAGTCTTGACATGGTGCGGTGGTATTTGTTCCTTGTATGTGATATTATTCGATCACTGGATGTAATTTGTGGTCTGGTCATGGCGCGGTGGTATTTGTTCCTTGTATGTGATATTATTTGATCACTGTGGTTGTAATTTGTGGTCTGGTCATGGTGCGGTGATATTTGTTCCTTGTATGTGATATTATTGGTCAAAATATACCTAAATTGTATTGCAGATTCTAACAAATATTTAACAGGTTACAGTAGAGTAGGGCCCGGCCATTTTTCTGGAATAATCTGGTTCGGGTATATCATGACCCCCGTCACATGACCCCGTCACATGACCCCCGTCACATGACCGGGGGGGGGGGGGCCCACAGTGTCTGAACAGCCCGGGGCCCTGGCTACCCTTAATCCACCCCTGGTTCAGTTCGCTCCTGGATCTCTCTGGTGACCTGCCTTCTCCTGCAGAAGCTAAGTTCCTGATAGTCATTATTTGTTCACTGTTTTCTTGTCCAGCTGGTTATCATGATTTTGTCTTGCTCTGGGATGCAGAGTGGCCCCTCCGCACCGTGAGTCGGTGCGGAGGTCTTTTTTTGCACACTCTGCGTGGTCTTTTGTAGGTTTTTGTGCTGATCGCAAAGTTACCTTTCCTATCCTCTGTCTATTTAGTAAGTCTGGCCTCCCTTTACTGAAGCCTGTTTCATTTCTGCGTTTGTGACTTTCATCTTTACTCACAGTCAATATATGTGGGGGCTTCCTTTACCTTTGGGGAATTTCTCTGAGGCAAGGTAGGCTTTATTTTCTATCTCTAGGGCTAGATAGTTCTTAGGCTGTGACGAGGCGCCTAGGTCTGGTCAGGAGCGCTCCACGGCTATTTCTAGTGTGTGTGATAGGATTAGGGCTTGCGGTCAGCAGAGCTCCCACATCCCAGAGCTCGTCCTGTATGAGGTTTAACTATCAGGTCATTCCGGGTGCTCCTAACCACCAGGTCATAACACATGCATATTCTAGAACAGAGGTGTCAAACTGCATTCCTCGAGGGCCGCAAACAGGTCATGTTTTCAGGATTTCCTTGTATTGCACAAGGTGCTGGAATCATTCTGTGCAGGTAATTAAATTATCACCTGTGCAATACAAGGAAATCCTGAAAACATGACCTGTTTGCGGCCCTCGAGGAATGCAGTTTGACACCTCTGTTCTAGAATACCCGATGCATTAGAATCGGACCACCATCTACATATATATATATATATATATATATATATATATATATATATATATATAAATATATATATATATACACACATATATATACACACACATACGCATATATACTTATATACACACACTGCTCAAAAAAATAAAGGGAACACAAACAACAGAATATAACTCCAAGTAAATCAAACTTCTGTGAAATGAAACTGTTCACTTCGGAAGCAACACTGTTTGAATTTCACATGCTGTTGTGCAAATGAAAATAGACAACAGATGGATAATATTGGCAATTATCAAGACACACTCCTTTAAAGGAGTGGTTCTGCACGTGGGGACCACAGACCACATCTCAGTACCAATGCTTTCTGGCTGATGTTTTGGTCACTTTTGAATGTTGGTTGCGCTTTCACACTCGTGGTAGCATGAGATGGACTCTACAACCCGCACAAGTAGCTCAGGTAGTGCAGCTCATCCAGGATAGCACATCAATGCGAACTGTGACACGGTTTGCTGTCTGTCAGCGTAGTGTCCAAAAGCTGGAGGCCCTATCAGGAGACAAGCCATTACACCAGGAGACATGGAGGCCGTAGGAGGGCAACAACCCAGCAGCAGGATCGCTACCTCAGCCTTTGTGCAAGGAGGAGCATTGCCAGAGCCCTGCAAAGTGAACTCCAGCAGGCCAGAAATGTGCATGTGTCTGCACAAACGGTTGGAATCCGACTCCATGAGGATGGACTGAGTGCCTGACATCCACATTTGGGGGTTGTGCTCACAGCCCAACACCGTGCAGGATGCTTGGCATTTGCCACAGAACACCAGGATTGGCAAATTAGTCACTGGCGCCCTGTGCTCTTCACAGATGAAAGCAGGTTCACACTGAGCACGTGACAGACGTGACAGTCTGGAGATGCCGTGGAGAACGACCTGCTGCCTGCAACATCCTCCAGCATGACCAGTTTGGCAGTGGGTAAGTAATGGTGTGGGGTGGCATTTCTTTGGAGGGCCGCACAGCCCTCCATGTGCTCATCAGAGGTAGTCTGACTGCCATTAGGTACAGAGATGAGATCCTCAGACCCTTTGTGAGACCATATGCTGGTGCAGTTGGCCCTGGGTTCCTCCTAATGCAGGATAATGCCAAACCTCATGTGGCTGGAGTGTCAGCAGTTCCTGCAAGATGAAGGCATTGAAGCTATGGACTGGCCCGCCTGTTCCCCAGACCTGAATCCGATTGAACACATCTGGGACATCATGTCTCGCACCATACACCAACGTCACGTTGCACCACAGACTGTCCAGGAGTTGGCGGATACTTTAGTCCAGGTCTGGGAGATCCCTTAGGACAGGGGTGTCAAACTGCATTCCTCGAGGGCCTCAAACCATGCGTGTTTTCAAGATTTCCTTAGCATTGCACAAGGTGCTGGAATCATTCTCTGCAGGTGATTAAATTATGCAATGTGCAACTATGCATTATGTGCAATGCAAGGAAATCCTGAAAACATGACCTGTTTGCAGCCCTCGAGGAATGCAGTTTGACACCCCTGCCTTAGGAGACCATCCGCTGCCTCATCAGGAGCATGCCCAGGCATTGTAGGGAGGTCATTCAGGCATGTAGAGGCGACACACACACACCACTGAGCATCATTTCCTTGTCTTGAGGCATTTACACTGAAGTTGGATCAGCCTGTAACTTATTCTTCCACTTTGATTTTGAGCATCATTCAAACTCCAGGCCTCCGTGGGATAGTCATTGTGATTTACGTTGATCATTTTTAGGTTTTATTGTTCTCAACACATTCCACTATGTAATGAATAAAGATGTACAACTGGAATATTTAATTCAGTGATCTCTAGGATGTGGCGTTTTAGTGACATACATATATACACACACCTATGCAGCATCAATAGTAAAAAATGTAATGTTAAAAATAATAAAAAAAAAAAAACCTGCTATACTCACCCTCCGAAGCAGCTCGCGCCAGCTGCCATCTTCCATTGCAGGTTCCGGTGGCAGAAGGACCTGCCATGATGTCACGGTCATGTGACCGCGACGTCATCACAGGTCCTGCGCTAATACCAATCCTGGGACCGGAAGCTGCCGTGGACTACAAGGGCTCCCTCAGAAAGGTGAGTATATGTTTATTTTCTCACCTGTGACAAACCTGGCTGGGCAATATACTACGTAGCTGGGCAATATACTACGTGACTGGCCAATATACTACGTGGCTCTGTGCTGTATACTACTTCGCTGTGCAATATACTACGTGGCTCTTTGCTGTATACTACATCACTGGGCAATATACTACGTGGCTGCGCAATATACTACGTTGCTCGGCAATATACTGCATAACTGGGCAATATACTACGTGGCTGCGCAATATACTACGTCACTAGGCAATATACTACGTGGCTCTGTGCTGTATACTTTGTCACTGGGCAATATACTACGTGGATGCACAATATACTATGTCACTAGGCAATATACTACATGGACATGCATATTCTAGAATAACCGATGCGTTAGAATCAGGCTACCATCTAGTGTGTATATATATTACACAAACGATTCATTCCTCCCAGGTTTACAGCCCGGCCGGTAGCATTAGCACCGCTCCCGGTTGTAAACTATTTAAACCCTTGAGATGGATTGCAGCGTTGGACTTGACTGCACAGTGGACAGGAATGGGATATTGTTGTTTTTTTATTTTGGAATTTTTTTTTCTTTTACAGGAGAACGAGGGCTTTGCTTGGATTGACAGTGCAATAAACATGTTAAACTTGTGTGTTTAATTTCATTAAAATACTTAATTCTTAATGTGTGTGTATTTTTAACCCTTTCATACTATTGGATTAATAATGGATAGGTGTCTTATTGAATACTCATTATTAACCAGGCTTAATGTCACCTTACAATAGCAAGGTGACATTTACCCCTGATTACCCCATATGCCAATGCTACAGGGCAGTGGGAAGAGAGGCTACAGATCTGCCTCAGCCACCCCAGAAAAGGCATATGTTGTACGCGGGGGGGGGGGGGAAGCAATAACCATGGTCCCTCTAGTCTATAAATATCTGCCCTCAGTCACTGGCTTTCCCTCTCTGGCAGAGAAAATTGCGTGGGATTCTCGGACGATATACGGTGCAAGTCGCAGCATGCTGCGATTTCTCTTGCAAGTATAATACGGCCGAGAAAACAAATGATAGGAGCTACCCCATAGATTAACATTGGTCCGAGTGTGCTATGCGATTTTGTATCGCATAGCACTCGTCCGTATTACGGTCTAGTGTGACTCCGGCCTAAGAAGAACAGTTTGTAGGTTTAATTGGGGACACTTTATCAGAACCAATTTAAGAAAAAAGGGGTAGTGGCAAATAATCAAATTCCAGCTTATTTTTCAGAGGCAAAATTAAACTACTAGCTTTGAGAATTGTCCCCCATCTTTGGCAGATATTGCAATTTTTTTTTTACCCAATTATAAATCTTCGATAATTTCCACAGCACTTTACAGACATGATTATCATTGTCCCCATTGTGGCTCACAAACTAAATTCCCCATCAGTAGGTCTTTGGCGTGCGGGAGTAATCCAGAGTACCCAGAGGAAACCCATGCAACACGGGGAGAACACGCAAACTCATTGCCAAGGTTGTCCTTGGGGAATTTGAACTGAGGACACCAGCGCTACAAACCTACAATGCTAGCCACTGAGCCACGGTGATGGCTGTTACATCAGGTGGAGGTGCTCACATACACAAAGAATACAGTGACACGAGATAAATGTGCAGGTAACAGGAGACTTTACATCTCTAAAACATTTATTAGCTAAATAAATACATCACTGTACAACAAAAAGAACAAAAGTCAAAATCATTGGAAAAGTCATTAGGAGTGAGCACAAAATACATAGATACAAAAATACAAGATTTGTTTTGGAGAGCACGGAGAATACAACCAAGCGGTCAGATAATTAACTTTGGGTTGAAATCATAATCAGAGATCACAAGCTCATTTTTAATGAGTTTTTATGGCAGCTAGAAGAGCACAGGATCAACTATTGTACTGTGATGTGTGCAGAATACAGGTAACCAGAAAATCTGTTAAGAAAGGATTACTAGGTGAGCTTTTCTTACCCTGTCCAGGCATGAAGTAGGTGGTGTGATCAAAAATCAGGTGCCCTATAAAAGCTGTACAGTTTTAAGCCTTTGATAAAATCACAGAAAACCCATATGGGACGGTGTGCTACACATTTTTCTATAGACACAGTATAAGGTAACCTTTCCTAAAGTAGCGTATTGATGAGCCATGCGCCATGATTATGGCAGTACATGCAGTTTTTGGTTTTCTCTACTCCTACTTTAGTAATGACATGCGTCCCAGCCACAAGTTATTGTACTTTTAGACATTCATTTTACAAAGTGAAGCTTATATGTGCTAATCCATTAATCTTTGCAAAGGGTGTATGCTTGTTTATACCTGATGCAGAGCCCTAGAAATCCGCTCTGGGAAAAGATTACAGAAACATACGGAAAACGGGAGTTGATTGTATTTAGAAGAATTGTTATAAAGTCCAAATTCTGGAGACCCCCCATAGACAGTAGAGTTAGTGCAGAAGTAAACTATTGGGAGGTTTCTTATCGTACTCCTGCTTCTCTATTATGCCAGTCTGTAGATTAATGTGTTAAAGAAATAAATATTTAAATATTAAAAAGGATAGGTCACTCTTAAATGGGGTTCTTGTCCTGCTTCAAGTTCAGGTACTTTGAACTAAAGTTCGGGTCGGGTGCCAGAACCCAAACTTCCACGGCTCCACGCTCAACTCTACTCCCAAACGGTTTTATCATAAACCGAGCAGATATCCTTGTGTTCAGTGCCGGCCCAGTACTGCTGCTTCAGTCTCAGCAGTTTGGCTGTAGCTGTGAGGTCAACTTTACGCTAGTTTAAAGCCAAACCGTTGAGTAGAAACTATATCCAAAGCTAGAACTGCGGCACAGGAACACAGGAAAGGATTAGCTGGTGCCCATCCCGGCATTCTAGATGCCCAGCTGTGTACCCAGTTCTTCTGCTGATAACTATTGTTTTGCGTTTCCACCAGCTCACATCAGCACTGCAGCCAATCATTAAGCTCTGCCGAGGTACATAGCACACAAAAGCCTCAAACTCGGTGTTTGGCAGCAGCTGTGATGTGTACAGTCGCTGTGACCTCAGCCCAGATGCTGGAGCAGTGCCAGAGAACTGGCAATGGACCCCAGGAGGCTGAATATCTAATAGCTGCACAGTTTGTCATGTCCCGTATATAAAAGCGAGCAGTATCGTTCGGCTTATGAATACATGGTGCTTTTAGGAAGTGTATGCAAATTAGTTCTCTTTCAAGAGCAAGAAATCTATCCCTCTACCGCCACCTATTGGAGATAGCTCATGTTTGACTAAGTCATGTGATGTGGTCTATAAAAGCATTGTAGATGGTGTTAATGGCGCTATATAAGTGAGTGAAATAAATAATGTGGCAAGGCTTGATAAAGAAAAAAATATTTATATATTTATACACGCGCAAAATTATTCAACCCCATTGCAAATTAGGATCTACTGCAGTCTCAGAAATCCCCTGAAAGAGCACACATTTACAAATCAGGAGTGGTTTTAGGCACATCTGATGCAAATAAGCAACAACTTCATTAGATGCATAAGATAAAGCCCACCCTTACCATGTTAGGGTGCATGAACACTGAAAGGTCATTACCAATGCTCGTGCGCAATGCTCATTTCACAATAATCTTTCCTTGTAAAGAGGCTGCAGATCACCTGATGAATGAGCAAATTGGCCATTCTTAGAGTTAAATTATCTTTTGTGCCGCAGAAAAAAATAAAAAAAAAATAAAAATTGCTTTCAGTGGACCATCGTCTTGTGTAAACAGGCCTCGCACTGTGTGTGATCCATTCGAGAGCACTCAGTACACACCAGTTACTCTGGTCTGTCCAGGTAACCGGGCTATTAAATGTCTGCTGATTGGTAAAGGTTTACGGTTCAGTGGTCGTTTAGTACAGCATTTTGGTCCATGTAAACGGACCTTTAAAAATTGCAAAATAAAAAGAGTAGTGAAAAAAAAGTTAATAGGGATTACTGCCTTGTGGGCACAAGGGTAAGAATAAAACAAGACAGCAAAGGCATCAAATGTTTATAGAGATATAGATGGTAGTCTAGAGTTCACAATTTCAAAGTTAAAGGTGTTTTCTGGGTCAGGCATATATTTCTGAAGTCAATGACTTTGTGGCCGAATCCTACCATGAAATTACAAATATGCAAACCACATAGAAACACTCCAACAGTCAAAGAGCAGAATCCTGACTGTGCACATGTTGCACACTTTTAGAATTTGACAAGATGGAATTAGATTCACAAAATTTGAAGTAAAAAGAAAAAAAAATGTTTTGTGGGATTTGAAGAAGGCGGTGCAAAGTGCAAACGAAAGAACATTCGTAATCTGAAGGCACTTGCTCACGTGGAATCGACTAAGATTCCACAGAGACGTTGTGAAGCTAGTGCCTGCAAGAAGCCAATGACTGCAAGGAGCTAGTGCCTGTAAGAGGCTAGTGCCTGCAATTTTAGATCATCATTACAGTAATTGAGTATTTTACTAAATAATAAAGACGATTGTTGTGAGGGAGTTGAATAGTTCTGAGACTGCAGTAGTCATTAATACTTCATAACAGTTGTAGGGCGGGTGGAGTTGAGGCCGCCCCACCTAGGGAAAATGCTTTGTGTTGCAGAGTTGACATCTACCTTTAACAGCAATCAGCACTTGTGCCAATTGATGCGGTTAACCTTTAAAATGTTGCTGTCAATCACTGAATATGGCATTACGCCTAGGCATTTGGGCATGCATTTGCCTTCCCCCATAGATTTCCCCCGTCACAACCACGTTGGTTCCTCTGTGAAGTACAAGGACAAGTTGGGATTCATAAGATCTGGAATTTTTACTACATACTGCTGTATATAGTACAAGTAATAGAATGATCACAGCTTCAAGTCTCTACGGGAACGAAAAAAAAAAAATTATGATCAATATATATGCACATATGAAAAAACATTATGGGTCTTGGAAACTGGCAACACAAACTTAATTTGTTATTTTTACTAAGTTCAGAAACGTATTAATCCACTGAAAAACTAAGGGAGTTTGGTATAGCCGTATGGTATGTTTTCATGCTATGATCATACTGACATGAAGAATCATGTCCAAGACATTTTACCTGCACAGTTAACACTGTAAGGAACACAAAAAAAAAACAATGAAAAACAATGGCAGACTGGTGGTTTGCTTTTTTTTCACCATTTCTCCGTGCTTTTGTAGTTTTGAAAGATGCCATATATTTTACGTTATAGTTTTTATGAATATAAGGGGGAAAATATTTCCAACTTGTCCTGAAAGAAAAATAAAACAAAATTTTGTTTCCTTGAAAAAAAAAAAAGGGGGGGGGGGGATTCTTCTTGTAGGGTTGAATAACTAAGTCTGCAGCAAACAGTGACCTTCTAAATTTGGAGAAACCACTTGGTATATTACTTCTATTGTTCTTATTTGATTATAATAAATCAAACAGCATAAAGTTCCTAAATTTTGGTAATAATCCAAATTTGCAATAAGGGTTGAATCATTTGCATCTTTAGGTTATGGTATTTATCCAAACCAAGGTGGGCATGACAATTCATGAAATGCCAGAGTAGATGCAAGTTGGATACTGAATGGGACAGTACAAGCAGAAGACATGGAATGGTTACAAAATGGTGTGTTGGAGCAGGCCATATACTAAACCCTCTAAGCTGAAATAAATAGATTAGTTTTGCCTTTTATATGACCAAATCTGAGGCTTTTCCTCGACATCACACAATTTATTGTAAAGCGAAGAGAACTCAGAAGTTAGCAGCATTTACCATATATACTAAGCAAAGCATAATACAAAGAACATTATCTGCTCGAGGCTCTTGGAACAGGTTTGCAGAAGAGTGAACAGCCTGAGGCTACAGCAACAAATAGCACTTACACTGGGAAAGCCGCGGACTTGGAGTTAAAACAACCTTTTCAATGGAAGCTGAAGTGTAATAAGCAGTTGTCTCTAGAAAGCACCTGCAAGTAAAAGGAACAAGTTCTTGGCATGATCAGGCAAGTGCCAATGTTCACTTCTGGGAATCCATGCTGAAGTGGTGATGACTTCATTATTTTTCTAACAGCATTTGATTTAATTTCTCTGCTGAAAAATAAAGTAATCATATTTATAGCAGTCTGGACTTCCTGGCAGAGACCCAAGCTAATGGCAGTGACACACTATGGGAACAGTCAATACGCCAGTCCCATAAGCCGTTAATGTCCTGTTCCGCTCTGTAAAACCGTGACTAGAGCAATGATTACTGCACACGTCACGTTATCCAAAACTTGTTAAACAGGTTCATGCTGCTTGTTCCAAGCACAAAAAGGAGAAGTAGATTATGCAGGATATGATGATGGAAAGGGCATTATTAGCTTTGCTGTTATCCATTTACAGTATGAAAATTCCATTCGCACCCGACATTAGCCAATTGAAGAAGCAGTCCGTCTGGGCAAAATGATGATATGAACTTAGCGTATCTCCATGTAGAGATGCCTCCCAGAGAAGAAGCTCACCCCAACACCTCCTCCCCGAATCATTGATTGATAGCTGGCTTCACTTGGATGGAGACTGAGCACATAGTTTGCATACTGCTTCAAAAATCAGTTTTCTGGAACCACATGAAAGCTTATTCTCAGGGAACGCTGTCTCACATGCAGAGGTATCCCACCT
This sequence comes from Ranitomeya imitator, assembly GCF_032444005.1. NCBI lineage: Eukaryota > Metazoa > Chordata > Amphibia > Anura > Dendrobatidae > Ranitomeya > Ranitomeya imitator. The sequence continues at coordinate 314,540,758 of NC_091282.1, read as the reverse complement.
CATAATGTAATATTTACTGTTTTGCCAGACATCTTCGAGTGAGCTCGTATTACTGCGGTGTTTTGTTTATTCTTTGCAACCCCTCATCAGTGCTTCTGAACCATAGTTGGAAAACATGGTTGTATGGAAAGAGAAAAAACATTTTGTGCCATGGGTTTTGGTCCATTATATGGAATTGTGCACAACAGAATGCACATAGACTTGAAAAAAGTCTCTATTTAGTGCAACGTGACAATGTGCAAAGAATGCCTTCAATGAATTAGAGAGACTACATTACGGTTTGCAGCACTCCCTGCCAATGCAGACATTAATGGAGACTGTACAATCTTTAAAGAGGATTATTCCCATCTCAGTTTTAGATTACATCAATAAGATATCCCAAAATACAAAGGTTTGCATCTATCAAGAAATTGGTCCACCAATTGGGAAGTGGTCAGAATTAGAGAGGAGAATCGATTTGCAAGACTCCAGTCTAGTGGTTAGGTGGGTAATCTGATAGCCTGAATCTCCTTTCCTCCCGGCATTCCCAGTTCTTCTGTTTATTAGCCAGACTGACAATGTTGTGAGTTTACGTCAGTCTGCAACAGAAATTATTGGCTAATAAAAAAATTAAGAAGAGCGAGGAATGCTGAGAGGTAAGGAGATTCGCAGGTCTGCTGTCCATCGGTCACAGATTACTGACCTGGTTGATTCAATTATCTCATCTATAGTCAGAATTCCAAAATAAATGAAAGAATTCTAGCCACCTCTCCACTTGCAGTGGTGGTGATTAAGGCCCCCTTCTCTAGATTCATGCAGTTGGTAGGACCCTCATTTACTATACTTAAGACATATTCCATAGATATGTGAGAGGGGAACATCCCTTTAAAGATCAGACACTATCCAATAAAACTATTGAAAAAATACCCAATACTGACACAGAAAACGTCCAATCTAGAGTAAATTCAAACCAAAGAAAAAAGTCAAGAAGCACCATAATAAAGTCATAAGACACAGAACAATTACATCACTGTACTCTAAGCCACATTTTGGGGCATCGCTGCTTGAAGTGGAGACATTCCTGAGAATGCGAATGATACTTTTGAACGCTGTTACGCCCAGAAAGGGCATTTTAGGAATGAGGGGGAAGAGGTACGATTAATCTAGGATATAAAAGTGGCACAAGTTTTGCACCAGTTCTTTTCAAAATCTTGAAAACAGCACATTTATGAAGAGTTGAGAGATCGTTTAGTTACATTTTCCAACCACGGCCAAAGCTTGAGTTGTGCCCTTCCATTTGGCGACAGATACATATTCAGTTTTTCCATTGTCAGTCATGCTCTGTGTTAGGGAACAGTTTGATTTTGCTATATCATAGATCAGAATTTGATAATGGATAAGATAAAAAAGACAGTTAGATAACACCAGAAACAAATGCCTTTATCTCAGCATTCTGTAATGCCGTGCTCGTAATGACCACTTGCATCCCAATACTTAGAAAATATATATTTATGTATTTTGCTTTAGATATACACACACGTATATATTCTGCATTTATAAATTGACAATATTCTTCATTTACCCCTTCAGTAAGAACACAGGTGACGAATGTTTAGGCTGTCTGTTACGTAGAGCGCTGTGTATATGAGTGATCTTCCATCTGATAATGATATTACACCAGATATGACAAGGTTATGTACTGTGGATTTGTGCTGTACCAAGCAATGACCTGGCCTGCATTCCCATTGTGATACTGTATAAAAAATTTTTTTCCCCATGTGACTTCCCAATAATCCAATGCAAATGGCAAACCCTTCTTGTGTAGGAAAAAAATGTACAACATAACGGCTTGCACACTGGCACTGCTCATGACTTCTGCCCATCTGCTGCCATACAAGCCCACTAATGAGCGAGTCAATGACTCTGAACGGAGACAGATACAGTACTGACCTAATGGACCAATTGTTATTTAATAAATAAGCAATTACAGCATAGGGCACATGGTGCCAGGGTGGCAATATTTTCCAAAAATACACATAGTATTTTAGTCTCCTCATCCATTGCATTGTTTAACCCTATAGAGATCAGAGGGAATAAAAGATCAAATAATGCCAAAGTGCCCCAAGTCTAAAAGTGTTCTAGCTTACAAGCTTTAACCATCATCTCTTATGGATTTCTTCTTCCGTAATCTCAGCTCTTCCCATGGCGTCTTGCAGATTTGGTTGGACCTGCTGCACAGTTTCCTCCAGGCTGCTGTTGGGAAATACTACATAACGTGCAGTGACCCCGTGACCTTTTGGACCACGTAAATTCTCTTTGCTGTGCCATATACCATAACCAAAATAGACAATGAGACCTGGAAGAGAACCACAAGATATTATACACTAATACTTTACTTTCAAAAATAATAAGCAGGATAATTTCAAAATTAGTGATCCCTCAAAAATCATTAAAAAAAAAAAAAAATCTGCAGAAAAATTGGGAACCTAAAACTTAACATTTAATCTTAACATTAAAATATCACGACACAAGGAGATCCATATAACAGAGTTTGGAACAATCTCACCAGATCCGTAGACAATGGATTCCCCAATGTTGAAGAAGAACCTCCTATGGAGCAGTAAACAAGAACCCATAAGGGCAATAATCCATGCCATGATAGAGTTCACTGAGCCAATCCAAAAGAGGGCCACCTCACAACGCGTTTCGTCCTTGAAGGACTCCTCAGGGGGTATAGCAGCCAAGGCAGGAGTGCTCCACCATCACCGGTGTTATTCCAGAGCCTCCCATATTATATGGTTCACCTTTAAGTGCTTTGAGACAGAGGGGTAAGTGTGTCAGTTGTACTGGTGGGTCTACAAGATCCACCATATCTGATTATGTTTCTTGTATTGCATTTCCAGTTGTACTGCTAGATTTTTTGGATCATAGTCAGTCCCCAGCTTTTGTTGCGAATATGGTTGACTGCACTGCTGGGAGTTCTGATTTCTATGTGTGTTGTGTCGTGATATTTTATTGTTAATATTAAATGTTAAGTTTTAAGTTCCCAATTTTTCTGCTGATTTTCAATACTTTACTTTCCCTCCATATATCTGCATTAAAGGGGTATTCCCATGAACAAAAGTTGATTTTAATCTATTGGATGTGTTTAAATTAAAGGTTCCTGTGCTGAGAATCTTATAAATGTGCCCCTGCTGTGTACGGTGTAATGGCCGTGTCTGACCGTACAGGGACATGGTATGATCATACCACAATAACCTCTTTATTGGAACCACCATGAAAAACACAAATAGAAACAGGAAAACGTAAATGTGCAAAACATAGCGGCAGAATAATTTGGAAGAAAGGTCACCACTCCTGATATCTTAGTTAAACCCTTCCAGACATTGGACATACCAGTACTTCCTATGTTGCAATGTGTTCCTGCAAATTGACATACCAGTAAGTACTGGCGATCATGCAGGCACAGGAGCTGTGCCTGCACAATCACCACAGGGATCTCTGCTTAAGAGATAGTTGAGACCCAGCTGTCACCATGAGGAGTGGGCTGTGTAACCCCCTAAATGATGTGGTCAATAGTGATTGTAGAATTTATAAAGACACTGCAAGGGCCCAATCGTTTCTATGGCAACCAGAAGTCAAATGGTGGCCAGAAGCATGGTCTAAAAGGCAGTCTGTCTGTGCAGCGTATATATATCTATCTCCGGCTGTTGATTTGTTCATTCTGCCTCCGAAAGATCACAGTAAGGCTTGGATTACATTTATCCTGCGTTCTACACTGAGCGCTTACACCAAAGTTTCCATGTACATCTCTGAACTACATGATTCAGACGGAACCCCCTAGCAGAAGATTTTCTAGAATGAGGCAGATGGAGCAACTGCAGACGTGTCTGGCCTATAGTCCGGCAGTGTCGTTTTTTTTAAGGCTATGTTCACATGTTGCATTTCTGCTACTTTTTTATGCAAATTAAAAGCTGTGCTTTATAGTACCAGCAAAAGCTATGAGATTTCAGAAATCTCATGCACACTTTTTACCCCCCTGACTGAATTGGAAAACTGCTGCGTTTTTGAAAACTTACTTTTTCAGCGTTTTTTTTTTTCACCTTTAGAAAGCAATGAGTAAGTGCAAAAAACGCAGCAATATCAATTTTTGCTGCATTTTAACTGGAAAAAAACCAAAACGCATGTACAGAAGGATATGGATCCCATTTGTTTTTGCGATTTTCCCAGGTTTAAACGATAATGTCTTGGTGTTCGCACCTGAGAATGGCAGTTAGTATTAGTTTAAATTTGTGATATGTGTAAAGTAAATATTGGCTAACCAAGGTGTGAAATTGAACAATATCTGACCAACTCAAGGGGCCTTGAAAAAGGAAAAAAGTCCGAAACGCGCGTTGGGGTGGACGCATTCACCCGGACTGCAGCTTTACTCCCGTATCCCTACAACAGCAGGTAATACTGTGATCGGTTTATACGGTCCTTGCTGGATAGTGATAGTTAGATATGTGGATGTGATTTCTTTATTTGCACCAGCTGGTAGCTGCAAGATACTGGCAGACTAGGTAATAGCTATTAAATTATGCAGTTGCCATAACTGGTAGCGGTCTATACAAAGGACTAAAATAAATATGTGCATATATATCACGTAGTTTCGCTGCTTTGCCGGGTGATGGCGTCGGTCACTTGTGTATCACACAGAGCGAATGTATTGTTCCATTGTCACCCTCTGTCCCAATTTGGTGTGATGTAATTTTAATGGTTTGTTAATAAAGTTTATACTGATTTTTTGGAAATTTGACCATTTGATCATCTTTTTTCGGTTGTATTCTTGTATAGTTTATGATGATGAGTCTGGTAGTCCTAGCAGACACATGATATGGGTTAACATGTGGCAAGTAATTTGGATCATGTGTCTGTCATTTTTGCTTTATATGATTCATGTAAGAGTGCAATGTCACCATACCACGTGGGTGTCACAACTTTATACCATTGGGCAGTGAAGAAAAAATAATTAACATTTACCACAAATTGTTTTAGCCCCAATTTTTTACATTTTTGCAAGGGAAGTTGAAAAAAAAAATGGCACCAAAATGTTTCACAATTTCTGTTGAACGTGGCAATACTCCATATGTGGCTGTTCAGTACTGCATGGCTACACGGCGAGACTCGGAATGGAAGGAGAGATGTTTGACTCTTTTATAGAACAAATCATAGAATCGTTTGTGGACTCTATATACAGAGCCGTGGAGGTCCAACTATTGCCATCTTCAGGAATCCGAAGAACATGGCTCAACGGAGCCCCAAGTCAACAGTAGAGGTTGAGCATGTGCTCCTCAGCTCTATTCATTGCCTCTGGGCCTCTTGGAGGTAGCCAAGTTTAGTGCCTGGCTTTTCTTGACAGTCTCATACAATGAATGCAGCGGAGATGCGATCCACTCAGACATGGCTGAGCACACAGCCAAATTCTCGGGATTGATTGTTTGCACAGTGGTCCAACTCTCAGATCAGAAAGAATTACGCTATCCCTTGAATATCTTGGGAAAAACACCTTAATCCTCTTCTTAGACTTTACATATTAATCATCCCTAATGATAAACCTCCATGATACCCAACAGTGGCATAACATTGTGCCACTAAAACAGCAAAGACCCCACATGTTTTCTGAAGGTGTTCTGTGGTATCTGGCACAAAGACGTTAGTAGCAGATCCTGCACGTTGTGAGATGAGGCGTCCATGGATCAGACTTGTTTGTCAGTAGATCTCACAAATACCCAATTTGGCCTGAGATTTGAGGAGCTTGGAGGTAAGTGTATTCGTTTATTTTACTGACATCATGCCATTAATTCTATAGCGCTTTACCAACATCACTTTGACTTCTTAAACTCCTTCTGAACAACTTTTGCAGGGTGGCATTATCCTAATGAAAGAGGAATACTTGTGAATTTCATTGTCACAAATGAGGGGCAATTGGTCTGCAGCAAAATTTACTTAGGTCGTATGCGTCAACGTGCCATACACATGGATATGCAAGGACAAGGTTTCTCAAAAGAACATTGCCAGAAGCAGTACCCAATTTCTGCCCTTGCCTTCTTCTCATAGTGCAGCCTGATGCCATCTCTTTCCCAGGTAAGTGATGTACACATAATGGACATCCCACTCAATTAAAGTATATGTGGATTTATCAGATTAGATCACCTTTTTGTCTTTGCTCAGATGTCAAGTTTTAATACTCATATGTCTACTGTAGTTACTTGGTAGAGGACAGAGTTCAGCGTATGGGCACCCTGAGCTGTGTGCAGGTGCACAGCCTCATACTCCAATGTGAGATTCACCATGTGTTCTGACATTTCTATAATAGCCAACATTACCTGTTTCACTGCTTTGTGCTACATTAAAGCGTTGGCTGAATCACTAAGCCTTGGGTGCCCATGACTAGGTCACAAGTTGCCCTTACGTGGACTACTACTGGGCATGTACCAAAAACTGCATACCGGGAACGCCCAACAAGACCTGCCACTTTGGATATACTCTGACCCAGTCATCTCGCTGTTGCAATTTGGTCCCAGTCAAGGTCATGGAGATCCTTATGCCTTTTCCAGCGTAGACTTCAATAATGTACTCTTTACTTGCTGCCTATTTTGTATCCATTAACAGGTGCCATTGTTACAAAATCCATATATTTTAGTATACAAAATGAACACACGTCTCTACATTCAACTGTGCCCCTTAGTCTAGGAAATTGAGGGATAATAAATGTTCTTTTGCTTTCCGTACAGGTCAATGCAGCAAAATATAAAATGGACATATGAAGAAGGGAAGAAAAATACATAAAAAGTAAATATTCACAGTTTTTTCCCCTAACTCACCTTTTAAATAAAACCACTTCGCACAGTATTGTATATGAGTGGACATCACACATATATGTAAGAATACACATCTCATAATACTTACCTAAGGCTAGCCATACAATGAATCGCACCCATGTCATGTAATTGAGCTTTAGCATGAGATATATGTTTAGCAGGATACTGATAGCCGGGATCAGCGGTACCAATGGAACCTAGAGATTAAAAATCAGTATTTGGGATCACAATACATTAGGGTGTATTTACATGTCTAGATACTAGGGAGCTTTGTAAAATGTGGCAAGGTGTGAATTCAACCCAAATGTACTGTATATAAACATAATTGCAACTTACTTGTTGTGGATATACTGATACACAATAGGTCTAAATTGGCTTAGATTCCATGAGTTTGCCACTAGATTAGGGCAACTATATCTTTAAAAATTTAAGGCTAGGTTCACATGTACAGTGCATTCTGCTGGATATGTACGTCTGATTTGCAAAATATGGTATACACCAGCTTATCCATATGATATATTAATTTTTCACAATTGTTAATATAATTATGATTTAGAATTGTGAAAAATATATACAGTAATTATGTACTTGATAGGCAACAATTTATATGTCCTATAGTTTTTTACTTAATGCTGTGATCGGACCGAAACGTCACCACATGGGCTAATAAAAGTCCACTTTTATTTTTTTTTTAAACTTCATAGAGTGCAGCCTCCTTTTTGTTGCTCACTCTATAATTATATTTAATCACACACTACTCTGAATCTTTGACGTGCACATCTGCAGACGTACAAATGTGAACCTAGCCTAAAAGATTAAAAAATAAACCATCAGCTTGTTTCCTTAAACAGTGACACCATTACCATTATCCATGGGCAATGCCTGGTAGTGCAGCTCAACCCTATTCTTGTGAATGGAGCTGAGCTTCAAGGCCAGGCACAATCAAAGGACAAGAGTTGTTTGTGTAGTGAAGCAGACACTTTATTTCTAATTCTAGAGGACCCCTTTGAAAAGGGAATCATCAGATAGGAAAAAACAATACTTTAGCTAATAAAAATTATCTTTTAATCTTTTACAGAAATATCTAACGATCATCTAGTTTCTAGCAATGTGGGGCAAAATTGAATTTACGTTTAGAACGAGTGCACAGAAATCGTGACAAGGTGATAATAGTAGGCATAAAACCAGTAAAGGTGACCCAATATTCAGCAAATAGTGCTGAGGATAATGTCCAAAGCTGACTTTAGGATTGTCGTAAACAACAAACCGAGAAAGATCTTAGCAATCTACAAGCAGGGAAATAAAGGATTTACACACCTGGAAAGTTGTGGTTTTCTTTTGTTGCTCATGAACCCAAATTAAAAATAAACTGATTAAAAACCCAATCAAAAAAATCACAAGGAGTAAATAGAAACTCCACTGGGGTAGATGAAGCTCATTGCTTCCGAACACCAAGACCGAGCTCAAGCAAATAGCGGAGAACATCATCGTCACGACTGCAATGGTGACCACTTCTCCAGGGTAACAGTCACTCAGGAACTTTAGATATGGTTCAAAGGTGGCCTTCAGGTGTCCGGTTTCTCTTCGCTCATTGGCTTTTTTCTGAGTTTCCACAAGTTGAAGCTTATCTGAGAAAGACTCATATTCCTTCATTTCTTCTCCAGCAATCCTTTCTGCACTGACACTCGGGACATGGTGCTGGGGACTTGGCTCTTGTTCAGCTTCATGTGAAGGTTCTGACTTTTCCTGTTGAAATCTTAAAACTATGACACTGGCTGCAACAAAGGTGTATGCCAGCAAGGTGCCGATAGATAAAAACTGAACTAGGGCTTCCAGGTCGAAGATAAGGGCTAGGATGGCCATCAGAATACCAAATACCACAATTGCAATGACAGGGACTTTGGTGGTTGGGTTTACTTTAGCTAAAAATTGAAAAAATAACCCATCTTCAGCCATTGCATATACAATTCTTGGGAGGGAGAAGAGGTTACTGAGCAACACTGTATTCATGGCTACAACAGAAGATATAATTAGATTATTTACAGACTCACAATATCAAGAGGTAATCACAAACAGTCATACACATATGTTAGGAACATATATTGTGAAATACAAACTATTTCTTCTAACACCAAGGTTCTGTTCACATCTACAGTCATCATCCAGTTTTCTTACTTTTCAAATCCTGGGATTTATTTTAAAACAAGTCAGTTACAAACAGAAAAAATTATGCTGAGTAACCCATAGTGTCAGGTCAGTGCCGTTATACTGATTAAAATGATACCTGGTGATGAAATCCATCTTGTGGTTGTTGTTTGACCGCTTTAGAACCAAGGATATTTCAGTTTTTGCGTTTCCATTTTTTGCTCTCCTCTTCCCACGGCCGTACCTTTTTTATTTTTGTGTTAATATGGCTATGTGAGGGCTTGTTTTTTGCGGAAAGAGTTGTATTTTGGAATGGCTCCATTGATTTTACCATATCATGTACTGGAAAACAGGAGAAAAAAATCCAAATGCAGTGAAATTGCAAGAAAAAAAGTGCAATTCCACAATTGTTTTTTGGGATTTTTTTTTACCATGTTCACTAAATGTTAAAACTGACCTGCCATTATGATTCTCCAGGTCATTTCAAGTTCACAGACACCAAACATGTCTAGGTTCTCTTTTACTGAAGTAGTGAAAATAAAAATCAAAAGTTTGCGAAAAAAAAAAAAAAAAGTTGCAACTTTCCGCGACCTGCAGCGTCTCCATTTTTCGGGATCTGGGGCCAGTTGAGGGCTTATTTTTTGTGCGCCGATCTGAATTTTTATTGATACCATTTTGGTGTATATACGATCTTTTGTTTGCCCATTATTGCATTTTATTGCAATGTTGCAGTGACCAAAAAAAAAATGTAGTTATGGCGTTTTATTTTTTTTTTCTCGCTACGCCGTTTACCGATTAATTTTTTTTATATATTGATAGATCGTGCGATTCTGAACACGGCGATACCAAATATGTGTAGATTTGATTTTTTTATTGTTTTATTTTGAATGGGACGAAAAGGGGGGCGATTTGAATTTTTATATATTTTTGTTATTTAATATTTAAATTTATTTATTTTACTTGAATACTTCAATACGACAACTTGTGCTACATAGAGCAGGGCTGCAGCTGCAGCCCTGCTCTATGTAGCAGATATGCTCACTTGCTATGACCGCTGGGCGGCACTCAGCTATCCAGCTGTCAACCACGGGGTCTCCTGCTGACCCCGGGTTGTCATGCCAACCCATCAGTGACCCGCGGTCATGTGACACGGGCGCCGATGGGAGGAGGTAATGACGCGCTTCCTGCCCATGCATGTCAAATGCCGCTGTCAAGAGTTTGACAGCGGCACTTAACATATTAACAGCAGTGGGTAGATTGCGATTCCACCCACGATTGTTAGGGGCACATGTCAGCTGATCACATCAGCTGTCATGTGCAGGAAAAGGACATTAAGGGGTTAATCTTCATTTGTAGTTTTCAGTTATTGAGATTCTCATGCTCAAGGGCAGTGATTCCATAGATGCTACTGCGCAGACGCCGCTAGCGCCTGCTGAATGTGAATTTTTTTTTTCCCAAAAAAACATTTTTAGTATGTAAAATAGGGGGCAGTGACCTGCCATAAGTCATCAGTATGAATAAGCAGAGCACCACATGAAGACCCACAAATGGCCACCCCAGAGCACGAGCATATCATTAACTCAAAACTGAAAATAAAGATTAAACAACAACAACCACAAGACGGATTTCATCAACCAAGGTTAGGCCTCTTTCACATTTCCATCTTTCAGCTCCCGTCACAATCCGTCGATTTTTGAGAATGCAGGATCCTGCAAAAAAAATTCTCAGACTTGTATTAGGCCACGTTCACATTTGCGTTGTGCGATATTGCGTCCGAGACGCAACGCACAACGCAAAACAAAATGCACCAAAACACACGCTAAAACGCAGCGTTTTGCGACGCAAGCGTCCTTTTTTGCCGATTTTTGGACGCAAAAAAATGCAACTTGCTGCGTTCTTTGCGCCCCACGCTTGCGGCAAAAAAAAAAAAGAAACAAAAAACGCTTGCGTCGCAAAACGCAGCACAACGCATGTCCATGCGCCCCCCATGTTAAATATAGGGGCGCATGACGCATGCGTCACCGCGGTTGCACCCGACGCAACGCAAATGTGAACGTAGCCTTAGCGACGGATTGTGACAGATGGCCACACGTTTCATCCGTCGTGCACTGGATCCTGCGTAAAAAAAAACGGTCCGTCGGGCAGAAAAAACGTTCAGAGGAAAGTTTTTCTGCATGTTGGAAAATCTGTCAGCGACGCATCGTGCGCTGCCCGTCACTGGCTACAATGGAAGCCTATGGGCACAGGATGCGTCGCTGACTGAAAAGCAGGAATCCAGCGACGGGTCCCATCTTTTCAAACTGAGCATGCGTGGAAGAATTTCCCGCCAAGGGAAATTCTCTCGCTCCCTTTCTCTTTTTACTATTGATGCGGCCTATGGAGCATCAATAGTAACAAGATATAGTGATAAAAATAATTAAAAGAAAAAAAAAAAGAAAATTTGCAATATTCTCACCTACCGCCGTTCCCGCGCAGCCTCACCGATGCTCCCGGCAGCTAGCGTTACTTCCTAGTAATACATTGCGAAATCTCGCGAGAAGTCCATCTCGCGGGATTTCGCAATGTATTACTAGGAACGCTAGTTGCCGGGAGCATCGCTGCGCGGGACACCGGTAGGTGAGAATACTGCGATTTTTTTTTGTAACCTGGTTTGTATACGCATACACAACAGGTGCACATAGCCTCGATGGGTCCGTCAGAAAGACATGTCCAGTGCACACGTTTTCCACAATCTGCACAGGATCCTTCATTTCAACGTCTTGACGGATCCTGTGCAGATTTGGAAGACGGAAGTGTGAAAGAAGCCATACTCAGCACAATCAGGCTGACAGGATTCTTTTAAAGTAAAGACATTGCTGTAATGTTATACTGACTACATTGATACATTTGGTGAACAAATCCATTTTGTTGTTCTTTTTGAAGTTTTTGACTCGATTTTGGTGCACAGGGGAAAGACTACACTGGTCTTCTCCTCCCTGTCGGATTCCACAGCCCCTCTACATGAAATCTCCCCAATGACAGACCATTCATAGACTGGAGGCACCAGAGAGGCTGGGGATCACAGACAGGGAGGTGTGCAGTCCAGTACTGTGCACCAAAATCATCGAAACGGATTTCTTCACCAGGTACCAATTTTATCAGTAATACAGCATCATTACAGCCATGTCTCTACATTACAAAATCGTACCGACAGCTTCTCTTTAAAGTGGTATTCTCAAGTTTGAAGTGGTCTCCTATCCATGATGTAGTGGAAAAACTTCCTGGTCACTGGAGGTCTGAGGTCTGGAGGTCTGACCACTAGGCCCTCCCACTGATCCTAAGAATAGGGTGTGACTGGAGCAGTGATCTTTTAAAATGAACATAACGTATGAATCACATACATTTTTGGGACAGTTTGAGCCAGTATCAGTCTTTCCTTTATTTTGGATTCACTTCTGTGTTTAGTTTAGAAATTGCAAATGTAATTTCAGGCTTAAAAAGTAATTGGGTGCCATGTTATTACAACCATCTGCCCCAAGGTGGCACAACAAAGATCTTCTTTAGTAACAGATAATACAATTTAGAATACGTAAAAGCTGAAGGCTATAATGTGGAACATGCAAATATGTCAGACAGCAAAGTGACGAAAATAAATACAAATTTCACTCACCGCAAATGGAGCCAGCAGCTACAAGAAATCCTGCCCATGAATAACCTCGCCTGTAAAATGCATCAGAAAGAGCAGAGTCTGGCATCAATGTATTCCAAGGCACCATTAGAGTCAATACAGCAGACACGAGGATATAGGCCGTTGTGGCTACACCTAATGACACGGCTGTTGCTATGGGAATGGCTTTTTGAGGATTCTTTGCTTCTTCACTTGAGGCTGCAATCACATCAAAGCCTACAAAGGCATAAAAACATGTGGCAGTACCAGACATGATGCCAGAGAAGCCAAAGGGAGCAAAACCACCATGTTCAGCAGACCAGTTTTTTGGGTTTGCAAGGATAAATCCAAATATAAGAATAAAAAGAATTACCACCATGCTGATTGCAGCAAAAATATGGTTCAGCCAAGAGGATACCCTTACCCCAAAAGAAATAAATGCTGTAGCAAACAGCAATATTCCGGCAGCTAAGAGATCTGGGTAGTGAGCCAAAAACTGGACATTCCAAGTTCCAATATGGCTTTCAGTATAGTTTTTGATCTTGTGATCAAACATAGAGTCCAAATATCCACTCCACGCTCGTGCAACTGCTGCACCGCCAATCATATATTCCAGGATAACATTCCAGCCAATCAGGAAGGCCCAAAGTTCACCAACTGAGACATAAGTAAACATGTACGCAGATCCCGTCTTTGGCACCCTTGCACCAAATTCAGCATAGCAGAGAGCTGCAAGAAGAGAGGCAATACCGGCGATAAGGAATGAAACGACAACAGCTGGACCTGCAATCTCCTTGGCCACTGTGCCAGTCAGGACATACAGACCAGAACCCACCATTCCTCCCACACCCAAAAGGGTGAGGTCAAGTGTGGAAAGGCATCTTTTAAACGATGTCTCCATCAGGTCATCCTCCAAAGTCTTCACCCTGTTCAGCTTCTGGCAAAATCGAACCACAGCTCCAGAAGAAGGCAGTCTATTCCCCATCTTGTATAGTTGTATTCTTTAACTGGTTCACTATAAACGAGTTTCTTTCATGTCTATTAAAACTACATCTAGAAGATCAAAAGAAAGGAGAAACTATTGCAACAATATCTGTAATACATACACATACAGTATTATGCAAAAGTTTTAAGCAGATGTGGACAAAAATGCTGCCAAGTAGTAATGCTTTCAAAAACAGGAGTTAATGTATTTTTTTTACCAATCTACAAAATTCAAACAGTGAATCAAAGAGAAAACTTAAAATTAATATTTAGTGTGACCAACTTTTGCCTTCAATACAGCATCAATTCTTCTAGATACATTTGCACACCGTTTTTGAAAGAACTCAGCAGAGAGGTTGTTCCAAACATCTTGGAGAACCAACCCCAAATTTCCTGTGGCTGTAGGCTTGTGCAAATCCCTCTCTCTCTTCTTGTAAACCATACAGACTCAATGAAGTTGATACCTCCAAGACTTCTGGATCTTCTTTACGCTGAAAATAGGTCTTAAATCTCTGCAGGTTTTGGGTTAAAGTCCTGCTGTAGAATAAATATGGAGCCAGACACTTCTGTGATGGTTTTTCATGCAGGATAAGTATCTCCGAGGTGTGGAGGAACTAAGCAGGGAGGTTGTTCCAAACAGTGTACAAGAGTAGATAGAAGAATTGATGCTGTTTTGACAGCAATGGGTGGTCACACCAAATAAAAAAATTGTATTTAAGATTTCCATTTTGTTCATTCACTTCACATTTTATTAATTACTTGATAAAATAAAAAAAACAAAAACAAAAAAAAAAACACTTATATTTTAAATATATTTAATATAATTTTATTAAATAAATATAATGTGTATATTACCAGGAACTAACAATTACGTCCACAAGCATCGTTGGCCTACCATAATACAGGCCTTCAAATACAGCATCTGTCAGACGTTCCATTGCTATAATGTACCTTTATACTGGGCTGTCCCATAGGCATAGGCTGCCAAGAGTAAATTCTGCATATGTGCTTGCTTGAACAAAATAAATTAGTCAGAGAGCGAAAAGGATATCTGGGGTGAAAGTATTACCAGCACCTATTGACTTATGTCTGACAGAAGGGTGCAATCATGTGCCTGGATTCACTTGTGCAGAGAGTGGATTGATGGCGTGGATCTGATGTGATGAGCTGACACGTGTCTATCATTTTGTATACAGCACAAAGTGATCGGCTTATGATATAATAGAGCAGGAGAAGAGAGAATGACCTATGCTAAATACCAAATTTTTTTGTTTTTTTAAGTTAGTACCTTGTGTTTATGGAAAATGTCTTTTAACGAGCCCATGTATCAGCTACTCACGAGATAGGGGATTCCTGGGACATGCTCTGATCAGTGGTCCTGATCCACTTTTCTTCCCATCTGTGATCAGGACTGAATGGAGCACCATGGTAGATCTCATCTTTTAGAGAATGTAGGGTGCACACATGCCACCATATTCTGATTCTCTCACAGTTCGGAGCGATAAGGTTATTCCTGCACAACTACTTTCTAAACCACTCTTGGGCTGGTTTCACACTTGTGTAGGGCAGAGCTGCAGAGGGCTGCATACTTCCTCCGTTAAGCCCCTCCCACTGCCGCACCTCTTCCATTCAGCTCTGTCTACGTCTGCATGCGTCCTGCATACCTATCTTTAACATTGGGTATGCAGGCCATGTGGATGTATGTGGATGCAACCGCATGTGTCGTTTTTGACGCTGCGCCGAACGCAACATGTTGCATTTTGTTGAGGTCGACGCAGCATTAAAACGACGCATGCGGTCACATCTGCATAGCCTGTGTACCCAATGTTAAAGACAGGTACGCAGGACGCATACAGATGTAGGCAGAGCTGAATAGAAGAGGTGCAGCAGTGGGCAGGGTTTAATGGCGAAAGTACCATTTCCCATGGTGGCTTACAATTCTCCCATTCCCCAAGACCCACAAACAGACTTTGTGGTGGAATAAGCATACTCCTGTCCCCACAATGCACTTTCCAATTCACCCCCCCCCCCCAGTTCCATCACTATCATTCCCTTCTTTTGAGGTCCACACCATCAGACTTTTCCATCCCCTCTCCCTCAGAGTAGCGGTCATATACCGGCCCACAGGCTCACCCACCCACTTAATTGACCATTTTGTATGCCTAGCTGCCACACTTCTTGTCCTCAGAACTACCAAGCCTTATCTTGGGAGACTTCAACATTCCCATTAACAACTCCACTTCCACATGTGCATAGCAGCTTCTATCACTAACCACTTCTCTCAGCCTCTCACAGCTCTCAACCTCTGAGACACACCCTTGACCTGGTCTTTGTCAGGCTCTGTTCGATCAACATCCGAAAGAAACTGCACTCAAAGTGACCAATGACCTTCTCACAGCGAAATGTAATGGTGACCACTCTGTTCATTCTGCTCAACCTCTCTGCAGCTTTCGACACTGTTGACCACTATCTTCTCTCTATGCTACAGTCAGTAGGCATAAAGGACACTACCCTCTCCTGGTTCTCTTTCTATCTTTCTGACCGCTCCTTCAGTGTTTCGATCGCTGGCTCCACTTAGTCTCCTCTTCCTCTCACTGTTGGAGGTCCCTCAGGGCTCATTCATTGGCCCCCTTCTCTCTATACACAGCCCTAATTGGACAGACTATCAGCAGATTTGGCTTTCAGCACCATCTTTATGCTGATGACATAACTATACACGTCATCCCCTGACCTTACCCCACTGTACTTCAGAACACCACTGACTGTCTGCAGTCTCAAATATCATGTCCACTCTATCTGAAACTCAGTCTTCTCAAAACTGAAAGTCTTCTGCTCCCACTGTCTAATTACCTCCCTAAATCGGACATCTCCCTCTCCGTGGGTGGCACCATAATAACGCCCCAGCAGCAGGTGTGCAGTCTGGGTGTTGTGTTTGACACCAATCTTTCCTTCTCCTACCATATACACAGCTCAAAAAAAAAAAAAAAAAAAACTACACTAAAATCCCACATCCTAGATATCACTGAATGAAATATTTCAGTTGCAAATTTTTATTCATTACATAGTGGAATGTGTTGAGAGCAATAAAACAAAAATGATCAATGTAAATCAAAATGAATATCCCATGGAGGTCTGGATTTGGAATGGTACTCAAAATCAATTGGAAAATTAAGTTACAAGATGATCAAACTTCAGTGGAAATGCCTCAAGACAAGGAAATGATGTTCAGTTGTGTGTGTGTGTGTGTTGCCTCCGTGTGCCTGTATGACCTCCCTACAACGCCCGGGCATTCTCCTGCTGAAGCGGCGGATGGTCTCCTGAGGGATCTTCTCCCAGACCTGGACTAAAGCATCCGCCAACTCCTGGACAGTCTGTGGTGCAATGTGACGTTGGTGGATGGTGCGAGACATGATGTCCCAGACGTGTTCAATCGGATTCAAGTATGGGGAATGGGTGGGCCAGTCCATAGCTTCAATGCCTTCATCTTGCAGGAACTGCTGACACTCCAGCCACATGAGGTATGGCATTGTCCTGCATTAGGAGGAACCCAGGGCAAACTGCACCAGCATATTCACAAGGGGTCTGAGGATCTCATCTCGGAACCGAATGGCAGTCAGGCTACCTCTGGTGAGCACATGGAGGGCTGTGCAGCCCTCCAAAGAAATGCCACCCCACATCAATACTCACCCACTGCCAATGCAGAAGGATGTTGCAGGCAGCAGATCGCTCTCCACGGCGTCAGACTGTCACATGTGCGCAGAGTGAACCCAATTTCATCGGTGAAGAGCACAGGGCACCAGTTGCGAATTTGCCAATCCTGGTGTTCTGTGGCAAATGCCAAGCGTCCTGCACAGTGTTGGGCTGTGAGCACAACCCCCATCTGCACGCAGACCATCCTCATGAAGTCAGTTTCTAACTGTTTGTGCAGACACATGCACATTTGTGGCCTGCTGGAGGTCATTCTGCAGGGCTCTGGCAGTGCTCCTGTTCCTCCTTGCACAAAGGCTGAGGTAGCGATCCTACTACTTGTTTTTTTGCCCTCCTACGGCCTCCCTCCACGTCTCCTGGTGTACTGTTCTGTCTCCTGGTAGCGCCTCCAGCCTCTGGACACTACGCTGCCACACAGCAAACCTTCTTGCCACAGCTCGCATTGATATGATATCCTGGATGAGCTACACTACCTGAGCCACTTGTGTGGGTTGTAGAGTCCGTCTCATGCTACCACAAGTGTGAAAGTGCAACCAACATTCAAAAGTGACCAAAACATCAGCCAGACAGCATTGGTACTGAGATGTGGTCTGTGGTCCCCACCTACAGAACACTCTATTGAGTGTGTCTTCATAATTGCCAATAATTTCCATCTGTTGCCTATTCCATTTACACAACAGCATGTGCAATTGATTGTCAAAGCGTTGCTTCTTAAGTGGACAGTTTGATTTCACAGAAGTTTGATTTACTTGGAGTTATGTTCTGTTTAAGTGCTCCCTTTATTTTTTGAGCAGTGTACAATCTCTTGCTGCTTACACCTAAAGAACATCTCTAGAATTCGCCCCTTTCTCACCATGGAAACAAAAACCCTCCTGTAATGCTCTATTAATTGGCCTCCCCTTACGCAACTTTCCCCTCTCTAGTCCATCCTTAATGCAGCAGCCAGGGTCGACCATCTGGCTAATCTGAACTTAGACGCGTCCGCTCTTCAGTCATTACAATGGCTGCCCATTCATTATAGGATCCTATTCAAGCTCTTTCTCACCCACAAAGCTCTCGACAGTGCGTAACCCTACTACTTCTCTTCACTCATTTCTGTTTGTTTATTGATCTACATGCTCGTTACACTCTGCAAACGACTTTCGACTAACCTCTGCACTATCCGTACCTCTCACTCCCGGCTCGAAGACTTCTCCCACGTTGTGCCAATCCTCTGTAATGCTCTACTCCAAGAAATTAGGACCATCCACAACATGCACAGTTTTAGGCACTCCCTCAAAACACATCTGTTCAGAGAGGCCTCTCACGTTCCCTAATCAAAGTCACTTTATGTGGGGGGGGTGCAGCCCATTCGCCATCTGAGTAAAACCCTTCCTCAAACTCCACTGCACCCAACAGCACCACAAATACTGGCTGGTGACCAGCTCACACACTTCCTCAAGATGGCTGGACCATCATTGTAAATATGCACCTGTACTTTGTGTCTCCCCCCCACCTCATTATAGATTGTAAGCTTCCACAAGCGGGGTCGTCTTTTTTGCTCTAAAAATTGTATTATCTTTAACATTGTTACTTATGATTATGACTTGTGTATAAACTGTTAAACTGTAAAGCAATGCGGAATATGTTGGCACTATATAAATAAAGATTATTATTATGTCTATGAGGCGAATTACAGTTTGATATCAGGACATAGTGTGTGTTTCTCGTTGGATTCATATGCAATCATATCACATTATGTGGAAACAGAGAGTGTACCATTCTTTAATACGTAGCCGTTTGGATCCCATGTGTTGCTTAATGGGCTCTGCACACAATTCTGAAGCCAAAACTGCTGAACCCATGTAGAAATAATCAGTCACAGCAGAGGCACTGACTAGATACAGGAATCCTGATCAACCAAGATTTGGAAGCTCCTGTTTGCCAAGAAAATTAGCTTCCTTTTGTACTAGCACCAAGACAATAAACATTGGCAAAATACCCAGAGCAAACTAGAAAAATATTTAGAATTGAGAGTCCTCAGTGGTTGATATATTTTCAGTTAGCCATTAAAAAGTGATAAATTGCAAGTTTTCAAGACTACTCAGGTCTCTTCATCAGGCAGACTAATACAAAATCTGAAGAATCACATTTATACACAACACAGCTTAGAAATAATGCAATAGATAAGACAAGTGATAAGAAGCAGAACTATCATTATGGGAGAGGGATAAATGGTTGTGTCCATAAATATTGGAAAACAGTTCATACATAAGGAGTGTGAAAGTTTTATTGTCCTCTGATTGGGGTCTGCTTCTGTGTTGTGATGCCCCCACAAGGTCTGAGAAGGAAATTCCTTAATTGATGTAAAAAGACAAATTCCATGTGATGCATTCATTCCTGCACCGAGTGTGTCAAAGGTTGTCATTAGTGATGAGCGACACTCATTACTCAAGATTTCTCGGGGGTCCTCCCTCCGAGTATTTTTTAGTGCTCAGAGATTTAGTTTTCATCGCCGCAGCTGAATGATTTACATCTGTTAGCCAGCATAAGTACATGTGGGGGTTGCCTGGTTGCTAGGGAATCCCCACATGTAATCAAGCTGGCTAAGAGATGTGAATCATTCAGCTGAGGTGAGGAAAGCAATCTCCGAGCACTAAAAAATACTCGGAGGTCTCCCGAGCGTGCTCGGGAAATCTCGAGTGACGAGTATATTGGCTCATCACTAGTTGTCATGAGTTTATACTCCCGGACTCTTCTGTCTCTCTGAGATTGAAGTTACCTTTTAATACAAGTAATTTCATGTCCTTGGTGCTGCGAACAGGGAGATAAAAATGTATTGCCACAGGGAGATCCATTCTTTTGTCTTCTTGTGTGGCGATGAGAATTCTTGTTCTCAGTTTTTGCCCTGTCTCCCCTACGTACAGACCCCCAGATGAATCTTTTTTCTGCTATTTTCCACCCCAAAATCTGGGGTGCGTCTTTTGGTCCGATGCGTCTTATAGTCTGAAACATAGATTTTGGTGTTATTCATATTCTCTGAAAAAAAGGCCAAGAAAGCAAAAATTCTGCCAGGGTATGTAAACTTTTGAGCACAACTAATATATACCAGGTACAACAGACACATGTAATACATAATTGTATAGTGTATACATAAATGCAGTAGTCACTGGTGTGGATTATACATGAGAATATTTTAGTTGTGTATATTACCTATAGTTATGTACGGTACGAGTATTTTATATGTAGCTACATACTGACTCATTAATATGGACACCAACATTAATTTTGCCTACTACTTATTTTTAAAAATCCCCCCACCTGCCAGAGTGTTTAACCCCTTAACGTAGTATGACATACTGGGTACGTCACATGTTGTCTCCCTGCTCTGGACGCAGGCTCACAAGCAGAGATCGCATCTTTCATGGCACATGATGTTGAGTCATTATCTGCCTCTAAACAGCCGCTGTTCACTTGTTAGACACCACTGTAGATCGCTGACAGCAGCATTTACAGCGTGTTGGCAGGAGGGAGCGCCGTTCTATGCACCCATTGGCACTCTTGTGATGCGATTGTGGGTTGCCATGATGGTTGGGGGTCTGTTGAAGACCCCTGTGCTTGTCATGACAATACTCCTGTGAAAACCAGCCTGCATTGGACTTTCATAGGAGATAGTGATTTTTGAAATATTCAGCAATACTGTGGCACGGCTATGTATAGCACAAGTGATTAATTATTGCAGGCTCAAGTCCCCTAAGGGTACTAACAAATACCAAGAACAGTAAAAGATAAACATGTTCAAATTAAACCCTTATCCCAGTTTAAGTAATAAAACTTATCGTACATGTCTTTGGTATCGCTGCATTAGTAAAAGTCCCATGCATCAAAATAAATTAAATTTGGATTGGCAAACAGTGTAATGTGATTACGGCTTCTAGGCTGCCATAACAACAGAAGAAAATGTAATCAGAGATGATCAAAACATGGGATCTGACCCAAAATTATATTAAAGGGAACCTGTCACCTGAATTTGGCGGGACTGGTTTTAGGTCATATGGGCGGAGTTTTCGGGTGTTTGATTCACCCTTTCCTTACCCGCTGGCTGCATGCTGGCTGAAATATTGGATTGAAGTTCATTCTCTGTCCTCCGTAGTACACGCCTGCGCAAGGCAAGATTCCCGTTTTTAAGTACACGATATGGTAAAACCAATGATGTTCAAAAGTACAACTAATCCCGCAAAAAATAAGCACTCACTCGGCCATATTGACAGCAAAATAATAAAAAAATAAATAAAAACAAAACAAAAAAAACAAACTTATGGCTCTGGGAAGACAGGAAGCAAAAAACAGAAATGCAAAAACAGAATACCCCAAGGTTGTGAAAAGGTTAAGTGGAAACAATGAGGCATATCTAAAGAAGAATATCATGCTGTCTGTAGGAAATGCAGGGCAAGTGTTAGAATATCTAAAGCCAGTAACGAAGTGAGGCTTGCGAGGGAGACCAAAAGCAGGGGTATGTCAACAGCAAAAGAAACGTCAAAGAGGCTATAGGATTTTTACAGGATGAAAAGGGTGAAGTGGTCAAAAATGATGTCGAGATGCCGAAATTTTAAAATTCCTATTTTGCATCTGTGTTTTCTAACAAAGCAGTTGTATTATCCACTGATCTTCACTGTGCTATTGAAGGAACAAAATAATCCACTCTATCCATAAATAGAGAGATGGTGAGGGAACCAGATGAATTAAGGCCCCGTCACACATAGCGAGATCGCTAGCGAGATCGCTGCTGAGTCACAAGTTTTGTGACGCAATAGCGATCTCAGTAGCGATCTCACTATGTGTGACACGTACCACCGATCAGGCCCCTGCTGTGAGATCGCTGGTCGTGTCGGAATGGCCTGGGCCATTTTTTGATCGTTGAGGTCCCGCTGACATCGCTGAATCGGCGTGTGTGACGCCGATTCAGCGATGTCTTCGCTGGTAACCAGGGTAAACATCGGGTAACTAAGCGCAGGGCCGCGCTTAGTAACCCGATGTTTACCCTGGTTACCATCCTAAAAGTAAAAAAACAAACGCTACATACTTACCTATCGCTGTCTGTCCTCGGCGCTCTGCTTCTCTGGTCTGGCTGTGAGCGCCGGTCAGCCGGAAAGCAGAGCGGTGACGTCACCTCTCTGCTTTCCGGCTGCCTGCCGCTCACAGCCAGACCAGAGAAGCAGAGCACCGAGGACAGACAGCGATAGGCAAGTATGTAGCGTTTGTTTTTTTTTTACTTTAACGATGGTAACCAGGGTAAACATCGGGTTACTAAGCGCGGCCCTGCGCTTAGTTACCCGATGTTTACCCTGGTTACCGGGGACCTCGGGATCGTTGGTCGCTGGAGAGCTGTCTGTGTGACAGCTCTCCAGCGACGCTGCAGCGATCCGGATCGTTGTCGGTATCGCTGCAGCGTCGCTATGTGTGACGGGGCCTTAACATTCTAGGGTACTGAAAGATATACCAGAGGAAATTGCAGAACCACTAGCAAGAATTTTTGAAAAATCCTGGAGAACAGGAGGAGTCCCAGAAGATTGGAGAAGGGCAAATGTCTCCATCTTCAAAAAAAAAAAAAAAAAGGAAAGAAGATGGAGCCAGGAAATTACAGGCCAATAAGCTTTACTTCTACACCAGGAAAGATCTTTCAACAAATTATTAAACAGCATGTATCCAAGTACTTGGATAAGAATACAGTAATTAACCAAACCCAGCTTGGGTTTATAGCAAACAAATCATGCCAGGCTAATCTAATTTCTTTCTATGATAGAATCACTGACTGGGTGGATCAGGGAAATGCGGTAGATATAGTATATTTCTACTTAACCCCTTAGTGACGGAGCCAAGTTTTTGAAATCTGACCAGTGTCAATTTATGTGGTAATAACGCTGGAATACTTCCATAAATCCCAGTGATTTTGAGATTGTTTTTTCGTGACACAAACTTTATGATAATGGTAAATTTAGGTTGATATGTTTTGTGTTTATTTGTAAAAAAAAAATATCAGAAATTTGAGAAAAATGTTAAAAAAATTTGCAATTTTCATACTTTGAATGATTATCCCTTTAACCCCTTCATGACCGGGGGATTTTTCGTTTTTCCGTGTTCGTTTTTCGCTCCCCTCCTTCCCAGAGCCATAACTTTTTTATTTTTCCGTCAATTTGGCCATGTGAGGGCTTATTTTTTGCGGGACGAGTTGTACTTTTGAACGACATCATGGGTTTTAGCATGTTGTGTACTAGAAAACGGGAAAAAAATTCCAAGTGCGGTGAAATTGCAAAAAAGTGCAATCCCACATTGATTTTTTGTTTGGCTTTTTTGCTAGGTTCACTAAATGCTAAAAATGACCTGCCATTATGATTCTCCAGGTCAGTACGAGTTCATAGACACCTAACATGACTAGGTTATTTTTTATCTAAGTGGTGAAAAAAAATTCCAAACTTTGCTAAAAAAAAAAAAAAAAAAAATTGCGCCATTTTCTGATACTCGTAGGGTCTCCATTTTTCATGACCTGGTGTCGGTTGAGGGCTTATTTTTTGCGTGCCGAGATGACGTTTTTAATGATAGCACTTTGGTGCAGATACGTTCTTTTGATCGCCCATTATTGCATTTTATTGCAATGTCGCGACGACCAAAATAACGTAATTCTGGCGTTTCGAATTCTTTTCCCGCTACGCTGTTTAGCGATCAGGTTAATACTTTTTTTTAATTGATAGATCGGGCGATTCTGAGCGCGGCGATACCAAATATGCGTAGATTTGATATTTTTTTTATTGATTTATTTTGATTGGGGCGAAAGGGGGGCGATTTAAACTTTTATATTTTTTTATTTTTTTCACATTTTTTTAAACTTTTTTTTTTTTAACTTTTGCCATGCTTCAATAGCCTCTATGGGAGGCTAGAAGCAGGCACAACGCGATCGGCTCTGCTACATAGCAGCGATCTGCTGATCGCTGCTATGTAGCAGAAATGCAGGTGTGCTGTGAGCGCCGACCACAGGGTGGCGCTCACAGCCACCGGCGATCAGTAACCATAGAGGTCTCTGGGACCTCTATGGTTACAATATGCAAGCATCGCCGACCCCCGATCATGTGACGGGGGTCGGCGATGACGTCATTTCCGGCCGCCCGGCCGGAAGCAGTAGTTAAATGCCGCTGTCTGCGTTTGACAGCGGCATTTAACTAGTTAATAGGTGCGGGCAGATCGCCATTTTGCCCGCGCCTATTACGGGCACATGTCAGCTGTTCAAAACAGCTGACATGTCCCGGCTTTGATGCGGGCTCACCGCGGAGCCCTGCATCAAAGCAGGGGAGCCGGCATCGGACGGTATAGTACGTCCGATGCCGGTAAGGGGTTAATCCAGATAGTCATGCCGCAGCAAAACATTAATAAATAACATTTCCCACATGTCTGCTTTACATCAGCACCATTTGTAAAATGTTATTTTATTTTGTTAGCATTTTAGGAGGTTTAAAAATGTAGCAGTCATTTTTCATTTTTTCAAGGAAATTTACAAAATTTATGTTTTTAGGGACCTATCCATGTTTAAAGTGCCTTTAGTGGACCCATATTTTGGGAGACCCCCAAAAGTGATACCATTTTAAAAACAGCACCCCTTGACATATTGAAAACTGCTGTCAGGTAGTTTATTAACCCTTCAGGTGCTTTTCAGGAATTAATGCAAAGTGGCATAACAGAAATGAAAATGTGTATTTTTACCACCTAAATGCCTCTAACTTCTGAACAGGTTACAACAGCCGTCAGACTCTAATGCCGCTATTTGGTTGTGAATTGCCATGGCAAACATCAGGATTACAAAATCATGATCGGAGGGCAACAATTGGGATAAACAGGAAGCCCCCACACTCTGTTAACCATTTATAATGATGTAGTCACTATTGACAGCAGCATCTAAGGGGTTAAACAGATTTGGACGGTGCAAACACTGATTGTGGCTAATGCAGCAAGTTGTCAGCTATCGTGTACAGCCGATAGCTGCTGGATTATCACCTGCATGGGGATGCCATTTTCTAATATCTCAGGTCAGTTAAAAGACGTATTGGCGGTCATTAAGGGGTTAAAAGTATTTTATAAATATCTCATACTATTCTTATTAAAAGTATAGGATTGACAAGGCTACGGTTAGGTAGATTCATAACCAGCTCGGTGATCGTTCTCAGAGTGGTAATAAATGGTTGCACATTCAATTGGAAGGGTGTTTCAAGTGAAGTACTTCAAGGCTACATCCTGGCCTCAGTGTTGTTCAATATTTTTTTTTTTTTATAAATGATCTAGATAAGGGAACTGAAGGTAAACAATCAAATTTGCAGCCGAAGCTAGGAGGGATAGCCAACACTAGAGAAGACAAATGATTCAGAAGGATCTAGATTAAGGTACTGTCACACTAGACGATATCGCTAGCGATCCGTGACGTTGCAGCGTCCTCGCTAGCGATATCGTCCAGTGTGACAGGCAGCAGCGATCAGGCCCCTGCTGGGAGATCGCTGGTCGGGGAAGAAAGTCCAGAACTTTATTTCGTCGCTGGACTCCCCGTTGACATCGCTGAATCGGCGTGTGTGACACCGATTCAGCGATGTCTTCACTGGTAACCAGGGTAAACATCGGGTAACTAAGCGCAGGGCCGCACTTAGTAACCCGCTGTTTACCCTGGTTACCAGCGTAAAAAAACAAACAGTACATACTTACATTCAGCTGTCTGTCCCTTGCCGTCTGGTTCCTGCACTGACTGCTGGCCGTAAAGTGAAAGCAGAGCACAGCCACAGCGGTGAGTCACCGCTGTGTGACTCACCGCTGTGCTGTGCTTTCACTTTCACTTTACGGCCAGCAGTCAGTGCAGGAACCAGACGGCAAGGGACAGACAGCTGAATGTAAGTATGTACTGTTTGTTTTTTTACGCTGGTAACCAGGGTAAACAGCGGGTTACTAAGCGCGGCCCTGCGCTTAGTTACCCGATGTTTACCCTGGTTACCGGGGACCTCGGGATCGTTGGTCGCTGGAGAGCGGTCTGTGTGACAGCTCTCCAGCGACCAAACAGCGACGCTGCAGCGATCCGGATCGTTGTCGGTGTCGCTGCAGCGTCGCTAAGTGTGACGGTACCTTTAGATTGAACAATCATATGGTATTTAACAGGGAGAAAAGCAAGATTCTACATCTGGGCAAGAAAAACAAAAATTACATCTACAGAATCGGAGGAATAGAACTAAGCAACAGCACGTGTGAAAAAGACTTGGGTATACTAATAGATCACAGACTACATGAGTCAACACTGTGATGCAGCAGCAAAAAAGGCAAACAGAACTAGGATGTATTAACCCCTTCATGACCCGGAGAATTTTCATTTTTGTTTTTCGCTCCCCTCCTTTCCAGAGCCATGACTTTTTATTTTTCCGTTAATATGGCCATGTGAGGGCTTATTTTTTGCAGGACGAGTTGTACTTTTGAACGAAACCACTGTTTTTACCAGGTCGTGTACTAGAAAATGGGAAAAAAAAATTCCAAGTGCGGTGACATTGCAAAAAAAGTGCAATCCCACACTTAATTTTTATTTTTTTTTTGCTAGGTTCACTAAATGCTAGAACTGACCTGACATTATGTTTCTCCAGGTCATTACAAGTTCATAGACACCAAACATGTCTTGGTTCTTTTTATCTAAGTGGTGAAAAAAAAATTGCTCAATTTTCCAATACACGTAGCGTCGTTGTCGTGATCTGGGGTTGGGTGAGGGCTTATATTTTGCATGCCGAGCTGAGGTTTTTAATGATACCATTTTGGTGCAGATATGTTCTTTTGATCGTCCGGTATTACATTTTAATGCAATGTTGCAGGGACCAACAAGCGCAATTCTGGCATTTTGTTTTTTTATCGCTACGCTGTTTAGCAATCGGGTTAATACTTTTTTTTTTTTATTGATAGATTGGGCAATTCTGAACGCGGTGATACCATACATGTGCAAGTTTTATTTTTTATGGTTTTATTTTGAATGGGGCAAAAGGGGGGCGATCTGAACACACACATACATACATATTTTTTTTCCATATTTTTAAAAACTGACTAGAAGCTGCCACAACTTGATCGGCTCTGCTACATAGAGGCAATGCTCAGATCGCCTCTACGTAGTAGAATTACAGCATTGCTATGAGCACTGACCACTGAGTGGCGTTCATAGCAATCTGGCATCAACAACCATAGAGGTCTCAAGGAGACCTCTGGTTGTCATGCCGAGTAGCGATGAGCGAGTGTACTCGTTGCTCGGGT
This sequence comes from Ranitomeya imitator, assembly GCF_032444005.1. Classification (NCBI taxonomy): domain Eukaryota; kingdom Metazoa; phylum Chordata; class Amphibia; order Anura; family Dendrobatidae; genus Ranitomeya; species Ranitomeya imitator. Next base: position 314,513,146 of record NC_091282.1, on the reverse strand, counting down.
TTTCCCGAGCACGCTGTGGTGATCTCCGAGTATTTATGACTGCTCGGAGATTTAGTTTTCATCGAGGCAGCAGAATGATTTGCGGCTACTAGACAGATTGAGTACATGTGGGGATTCCCTAGCAACCAGGCAACCCCCACATGTACTCAGGCTGGCTAGCAGTTGTAAATCATGCAGCTGCGTCAACAGAAATGAAATCTCCGCGCAGTCACAAGTACTTGGAGACCACCCGAACGTGTTTGGGAAAACCCAAGCAACGAGTATACTTGCTCATCACTAAAGCCGACGCGCCGATGACCCCCTATCACCTGTGCGCGCATTTCCGGCCAGATGTGCTTGTTGTTCTATGCTGCTGTCAGATTGACAGAGGCATTAAACTAGTTAATGTGTGCAGGTGGATCGCGATTCCACCCGCGCCTATTGCGGGCACATGTCAGCTGTTCAAAACAGCTGACATGTCCCGGCTTTGATGCGGGCTCACCGCCAGAGCCCGCATCAAAGCAGGGGTTCTGCCCTCGAACGTACTAATCCGTCCGAGGGCAGAAAGGGGTTAGGAGAAGAATAGAGTTTAGAGCTCTTTTATGATAAAAAGGAAAAGATTTTCAAAATATCTCAATTTATTCAGTTTGAGCACTACACACAAACTAACTGTTTGGCTGCTATCAATGAGGTTATTAATGGCTATCTGAGCAATGTTCTGAAACACTATATGCACAGAAATCATCACTGTCCGCAGCAGGAAGCTCCCTTTGCAATTGCTGACCCATGAATCCCCAGTCCGGAGACACTACAGGCCATGGTAGTTCGTGCATGATACTCACACACAATACAAGCAAGAGGTTTGGGGAATTACGTTTACAAATTTTCCATAATTTGCACATCATTAACATGCCAATCCTTCCTGTTATTTCCAAAATGTTTCCTTTTTCCTTCTTGGTGCTGCAGTTTCAAGGTGGAGGAGCATTTTATATTTTTAGATATATGTTATTACCGTATATATTTTATTACTAAAGTGATTGTGTATAGCATTGTATGAACCTTAATGTAGTGTGCAGTGTACTATGCCGTTTGTGGAACACTCCATGGCTTTGTTACTGATCTGCGTGTCTGCCAGTCACTGAGGAAAACTTCAGTAAGTGGACGATAAAGAAGGTAAATAAAGAACAGATGAGTCAGACAGCGGAGGGAACTATGGCTGCGTGTGGATAGTTAGAGGTCATTCATCAATCTTCCCACTATGGCAAGAGTATTGAATTTACAAAATGGTGGATGTTAATGACATCACCAGGTAATAGCCAAGGGGGAAGCAGAGGTCTAGGGCAGACTGGACAGCTTGTGAACTAGGGAGGCTAAAGTGCTGGAAATCAAACAACCCATCGGTGTACATCTGACCGGCATAGACATGTAGGCCCAAGCCTTAGGCCGGAGTCACACTACAGCGAGATACGGCCGAGTCTCGCAGGTTAAAACCAAGCTCTGGCACTCCGGAGCGGAGCGTGCAGCTCCATGTATTGCTGTGCGGCCGCACGCTCCGCTCTGGAGTGCCGGTGCCAGAGCTTGGTTTTAACCCGCGAGACTCGGCCGTATCTCGCTGTTGTGTGACTCCGGCCTTAGACACAGGTCAGATGCACACATGACAGTGGAGAACCAAGGAAGAAGGCACGTGAGAGAGAGAGTACCAGAAGGGATTGAAAGCCGGAGAAGAGGAAAGGAAAAGAGCAGGAATGTGAAAGCAACAGAGATCGCAGTACAGCTCTGCTTATTATATACTCAAGGATGAATAACAGCCTTAATAATTGATTAGCTGCTACTATAATAAGCCCTATTGTCACATGTATTAGCAATAGCAGACAGTTAAAAGACTCAAAGAGGTTGTCCACCATTTTACTAACATTGGTGACATATCCTTAGGTTAGGTCATCAATGTCTGATCGGTCGGGGTGTGACACCCCTGCCAATCAGCTGTTATCGGTGTCAGCGGCCTCCAGCTTGCATAGCTGGTGGTCTTCCTTTCCGGCTTTTTCCCCAGTAGCGCCATAGAGAACTCAAAGTGCGATCGGGTATCTGACCTGACACTCCATTATGTAATGGAGAAAACTGTGCCTCATCAGGGACAAACATCCCCTACTTTGCTAATCAGTGTGGGTCGCAATGGGTGGAGCCACACCGATCAGCAAGATATCACCCATACGGTGGTTTGGCCCTCCACAACAGTCATGGTCTCATGTGGCCACTCAGAAGTTGAATGCCCACCCCTGGTCTAAGGCAATCCTCAAAGAACATACTGGTGGTGCCTAATCCTGTAGTCATATACTTGCCTTAACCCCTTCCAGACAATGTGGCCACATGTACTGTAGATGACTTAGGCGGATTGATCCTATCCTGTTGATCCATTCTGAGGCCCGCATTTATTAAAAAACCCAAAACAAAGTACAAACTCCAGTGATCTGGTGAGGTTACCATTTTAATTCAGTAAGGCTATGTGCACACGTCAGGATTCCTTGCAGAAATGTCCTAAATAAAACCGGACATTTTCTGCAAGAAATCCGCATGCGTTTTTTTTCGTGTTTTTCTTGCGGATTATTCCAGAGATTTCCCAATGCAATAATATAGTGGGAAATCCGCAAAAAAAAAAAGACGCAAAATTAATGAACATGCTGCGTTTTTTACCCCGATGCGTTTGAGGAAAAATACGCAACATATGCACAAAAATTGCAGAATGCATTATAAAATGATGGGATGCATATGTATGCTTTTTTAAAGCATTTTTATTCCATTTTATAGCGAAAAATCCTGAACGTGTGCACACAGCCTAAATATGTTACTTTTTATTGGGCTTTTGTGAAGAATTTAGAATTAGAAGAACCTTTGGTTACAGACTCTACTGCCCTGGCATGGACCTCTCAGAACATCCTTCAACTTCTTGGCTGCAATGAGCTCCTTAGCACGAGAAGCACAACAGGCCATAGTTAGAAATGTGCTGCATGCCTACAGCTTTTCATGAATGTTAGCATTAAAGTTACGGTCATAAAAAAAATTAAAAGATAATACACAAAATATCATGCAAGTGCATGCGAAAAATCAATGACAAACATTATGGGGCATAGCCTGTATTGGATATGGGGCATGGCTTTCCATGTAGGTCTCTTTCCTTAGGAGCATTCTGATTTCTGCACATATAATGGCCAAATCTTTACCACTATGGATATTTTCAAGAGATCCTGCTTTATTGAAAATGGCACCTGATCAGCAGGCCGGCTGTTATAGAGCAGGAGAAGCTGATCAGATCGACATACAGTTTTTTGTAGGCAACGTTTCCGTATACTTGTATATGTTATTCATCCAGTAGGCGGGCCTATTCAGTGAGTGACGGTCTGCCCTGTATAACGGGCAGCGATAGCTGTCAATCACTGAGTAGGACCGCCCACTGGACTCATCCACACAAACATCGGGGATCGGGGATTTCAGTGAATAGAATACAAGTTAGGCCTCAGTCAGACGTGTGACACGTACGTGTTCTATCTGGGTTTCTTCTTTTCACGGATACTCCATGTAACCATTACAGCCTATGCTGCTATTCACATGTGCGTGTTTTTCCATAGTTTGTAAGCTTGCGAGCAGCAGGGCCCTCATTCCTCTTGGTATCTGTTTTGAACTGTGATCTCTGTTATGCTGTAATGTCTATTGTCTGTACAAGTCCCCTCTATAAGTTGTAAAGCGCTGCGGAATATGTTGGCGCTATATAAATAAAAAGTTATTATAATTATGACGTGATGTCCATCCAAAACATCTTGGAGACATCCTTTATCTCTCCAGTGTCACAGATGACAAGAGCCAATACAAGTCTATGGGTCAGTAAAAACGATGGACAACACATGGCTGGCATGCGCACACCATCCAACTATAACACTGCCAGGGATAGGAGAAGCGTTATTTTATTGATGACGCCCTGATCCAAATCACTAAAGACAATGGTGCTATTCACATATTTGTTTGAACAAGGACTTGTGACTGCTTTCTGATGCCAAGTGCACACTGTATGTACAATGTGACCGCCGATCCGTTATAGAACCTTTCTTACACCGCGTCGTTCGCTCCAGCACCGCAGCCCTCCTTAGGTAACCGCAGGGTCTGGTATTAATTCTTACCCAGAATATCTTATGTTCTTCTTCCTCCCTGGGACCTACTGTACCTGCCTCTCCTATATTTTCGGGTCCTTCCCCATGTCGCAGCATTACTAGGAGGACCCCCAGCAGGAGTCCAGGGGGCTCAGGCCTCCAGAGGAAGAGGAGACCCTGTGGCTCCATTGCTCCTCGGTGCCTAGCAGCCCCGTAATCCTGCTGCCCCCACACAGGCAGAGCAGATGCTCCAGGATCATTCATTATTTAGCCCTGCAGACATGGCACCAGGCTGGCGGCGGGTGAGGGCACATTGCACTGACACCACATCCCGGCCGTGCACCGGGCTGCTCACCTGTTCCATCACTGCAGCCCGCAGTCACGGCTCCCCGCCGGTCCCGTGCATGCCGCCGCCGCCGTCCGCCCGGTCACTGCCGACAGCCGCTCTTTATTCAGGGCTTTCCCAGCACCGTGGACGCGGCTCCGGGGACGGAGATCAGGGCGGAGCTGTGATGACAGATCCTGGAACCTTAAAGTGACAGCGATCAGCTGAGCTGCTCTCACCAGTGACGTCACCAGGAGGTTTAACCCTCTCCCCACAAACATGTCCCATCATTGTACCAAGAGGGTCCAGGGTTCCCCTTGATGTATCTATGCGACTATATTAGAAAACTGCATGAATAGTTCTCCCCTAGGCTCTGTGCACACCTGGAGTATTTATCCACAACAAAAACCAACGCCTGTGTAGTGATCTTAGGTGTGTCCCTCCCCCCATTCATTTGACTCCCTTTAACCCCTTCACCCACCGCCATTTTTCGTTTTTTTGCTCCCCCTTCTTCCCAGAGCCATAACTTTTTTTTTTTTTTTTTTCATTATTGTTTTTGAACTTTTGAATTAAGCTATTGATTCGACCACACAGTGTGCTAGAAAATGAGGGGGAAATTCCAAGTGGGGCAAAATTGGAGAAAAAAAAAAAAAAGTGCAATTCCACAATGTTTTTTTTCCGTTTTCTTTTGCCATGTTCACTAAATGCTAAAACTGAGCGGCCATTATGATTCTCCAGGTCTTTACGAGTTCGCAGATACCAAACATTTCTAGGTTCTTTGTTATTTCAGGGGTGAAAAATCCAAAGTTTGTAAGGAAAAAAAGTCGCCATTTTCCGAGCCCTGCAGCGTCTCCATTTTTCGGGATCTGGGGCTGGGTGATTGGTTATTTTTTGCGCTCCGAGCTGACGTTTTTATTAATACTATTTTGGAGTAGATTTGATGATTTGATCACCTGTTATTGCATTTGATTGCAAATCTGAGGCAGCAAAAAAACCATAATCTTGGCATTTCGATTTTTTTCTCATTACACCATTTACCGCTCAGATTAATTTACTTTTATTTTGATAGATCAGGCACTTCTGAACAAAACATGTATTTTTTAATATTTGCAATTTGATTTGAACTTTGTGTTTTGTTTTTTTCTTTTTACTTACTTCAACAGTCTCCTTAGGAGACTTATAGCTGCGATCATCCGATTGCCTGTGCTATACATGGCAGGAAGCCTTGCTAGGTATTGAAGAAATCATGATCTATCTCTGGCGTTCATAGAAGATTTACAATGACAGGCGACAGGGGTCTTCTGCAGACCTACGGCTGTCATGACAACCCATTGGCACCCCGTGATCACGTGACAGGGGCGCCAATGGGCAGGCCTTGTGACGAGGTTCGGGCTAGCGTGTGTTAAATGCCACTGTCAGAAATTGACAGTGACATTGAACTTGTTTGCAGCTACAGGTGGATCATGACTATGTTAAGATGCACATGACAGCGGATCAGATCAGTTGTCATGTGCAGGGAAAGATCCAAGCTCAGCATCGGAGCCCACATCAAATACTGGGACATAACCCATGACATACTGTACAGATAAGTCAACAATCATGAAAGGGTTAAAAACAGGTGAACTCAACGAGGTTTTTATGCACATTCTTCAGGGAATTGTGGAGTTTTTTTCCCCCCTCAAGTAGATTATCTACTACTCTGCCGCTCCTTCTCAATCCCTATGTTTCCCCTCAGTATTATTATAATAACAGCTATATACTCACCTCCGGTGCAGACGCAGTTCCAGCAGTGTTGGTGCTGGCTCTTCCCAGGGCTTGCGTGACATTGCATTGTCATGTGATCCCAACAGCCAATCAGTGGCCACTTAAGAATTCAACCGCAGTCCACATGAGGACTAAGCAGGGGGTCATCTTAGTGGACAATCCCTTTAGGTGTCTTTTGGGTAGTTTTGAATGTTATCTACTGATTATTGGAGGTTTTTGGAAGTTCCTCACATGGTTTTTGTGACATTGTCACTATTGTTTCAGGTCATTTTTTTCACTCCATTGAATTATGTAAAAACATCAAGTGCTTTTAAATCAAATATAGTGGCAAAACTTTCCAAAAGACATCAGGGGGCTATTGTCTTCTCATTGACTTGTATTGTAAAGTACAGAGTGTCCTTCAAGCAGAAAACGGCAGAAGAAGAATCCGCAGGGGCGTTACTACCACAGTCACCCCTGCGCCTGGGCCCGCACATCCAGCTCATACGCACATCCAGGTGAAATGTATTGTGGCCCACAGAAACATTGGGCTTGTGCTCCAGAATACACACTGCCAGTAAATCAGTGGCCAGCAGCTGACTTCGGCCTGCACATGACAGGGCGCACATCAGTGATGTCACACGCTCCGAAATCCGTTGCCAGCTTCACAAGTGGACGCGCTCGATGGTGGAGCAAAGGGAAGGGATTTTTTTTACAAAAAAAAATCAGTGGCCATACTAGTACATGCAAGACTATAGGGGTGCATTATACTTTATTAATTACCAGGTAATCAATTAATTACCTGAAAACCCACCTCTTCAGGAAAGCTTACAGCCTGCACTGACCCCACTGCCTCCTCACCACTACCAAAGCTACCGCCTCACCAACACCGGAGCTCCGGCAACCCTCAATCTATTGTCTCCTTCCCCACCTGTAGAATGTAAGCCCGCAAGGGCAGGGTCCTCGCCCCTCTGTATCAGTCTGTCATTGTTAGTTTGTTTACTGTAAGTGATATCTGTAACTTGTATGTAACCCCTTCTCATGTACAGCACCATGGAATCAATGGTGCTATATAAATAAATAATAATCATAATAATAATAATAATAAAATACTTTATGGATGTCTATGAGGGTGTAATATACTTTATGGAGGACTATGGGGTGCATTATACTTTATGGAGGAGTATGGGGGTGCATTATACTTTCTAAATGACGGGTGCATTATACTTTATGGGTGACTATGGGGGTGCATTATACTTTATTAATGAATATGGGGGTACATTATACTTTATGAATGTCTGCAAGGGTGCATTATAGTTTATGGAGGAGTATGGGGGTGCATTATACTTTATGGATGACTATGAGGTGCATTATACTTTATGGATAACTATTGTGGTGCATTATACTTTATGGATGACTGGAAGGTGCATTATACTTTATGGATAACTATTGTGGTGCATTATACTTTATGGATGACTGGAAGGTGCATTATACTTTATGGGTGACTATGGGGGTGCGTTATACTTTATGAATAACTGGGGTGCATTATACTTTACGGATGACTATGGGCTATTCATTGTACTTTATGGATAACTAAGGGAGTACATTATACTTTATGGATGACTATGAAGGTTCATTATACTATATGGAGGAATATGGGGGGGCATTACACTTTATGGAAGACTATGGACTGTGCATTATACTATATGAAATATATGGGCTGTGTATTATACTATATGGAGGACTGTGGGGAATGCATTATATTACATGCATGACTATGAGCTGTGCAGTAAGTTATATGAAGGACTATGGGATGCATTAGACTATATGGAGGACTATAGGGAGTGGATTATTACTAGGGTTGAGCGAAACGGGTGTTGGGGTTGGCGGAACGCACCAAATATATAGTTTATTAAATGGAATTGGTGCGTTCGCAACCCGGGATCCACCGTGCAGGAAAGTACCTGCTGCTAAGTAAGACGGACTATATGGCGGTACTATAAGTATACATACAAGGGTTAACTTCACCCTGCGTGAAGGAAGCGATCCTGTTGCGTCACAGGACCGCGGTACCGCACATAGAGCGCGAGCAATAAGTCAGCGAACACAACCCCAACTAGGATTGAAGTCCGATTAGACCACTGCTGGCACAACACCGCAACTGGGTGTGTAAGGAAACTATTGAAATAGTAAATAAAGGCACGAGAGTGCGTGCAGTGCCGCACTGACGGACGCCACTAACCACCCAGGCTTGGGTAAGGAAAGCGCAGAGGAAGTGCACGGCGCCGTACTGGCGGACACAGCAACTGGACGCTGTGATGTGTGTTACGTGCTGTTGGATAAGTCGGGCGCTAGATAGCAAACATACACCTTCCGCGAACAGACATTCAATAGGGAGGGTTATTTAAAGAGCGACTTTCACTCACAACACACACACATATATACAAGACAATACTAGCGCATGGCCGTGCGGTCATGCGCAGTTTATATAGTTGCAGCACAGGAAGCTGCTACTGAAGTTTTTGCCCTTTCAGGACCTTCCAGGAGGACCAATGGAATGTACTGCAGTACCTGAGCATGTGACTGAACATGTGGCCCTCGACCTCCAATGGGAGACCCTGCCCTGGGCATGCTCAGTGTGAGTAAATAAGGACTTAGTCCCAGAGAGGCTTGCTCGCCGCAGATCAGTGCAGGGTACCATAGGAAAGCCAGAAAAGGTAGTAGTGACCCTATGCACCGAATCAGCCTCAGCGAGACGCTGGGAGCGACGTCTCTGCTGAGCAGAACCCACTGCGGCCGATACCGAATGGGAAACCGCAGCAGACACGGATCGAGATTCCCCCTGTGCAGCAGAGGAAACTCAACTCCTAACAACGGGTCGGCCAGATTCAGAAGTCGCCGACTTTTTGCAAAGTCGGGTTTCATGAAACCCGACCCGACCCCTGTGTGGGGTCGGCCATGAGGTCGGCGATCTTCTGATCTGGAATCGGAATTCCGATACCGAGTTCCGATATGTTTAAGATATCGGGAATCGGTATCGGAATTCATATTTAAGTGTAAAATAAAGAATAAAAATTGAAAAAAATTGATATACTCACCCTCGGACGCGCCCTGGACCCTCGGACGCGCCCTGGTTCTCACCGGCAGCCTTCCTTCCTAAGAATCAGCGCCTGAAGGGCCTTCGATGACGTAGCGGCTTGTGATTGGTCGCGTGAGCGGTCACATGGGCGGTCACGCGACCAATCACAAGCCGCGATGTCATCTAAGGTCCTTCAGGCGCTAATTCTTAGGAAGGAAGCGTCCGAGGGCGCGTCCGAGGGTGAGTATATTCCTAAGGCTGGAGTCACACTCAGCGTAAGACAATACGGTCCGTATATTACGGCCGTAATACGCTGAAAAGTCCCCAAAATAGTGGTCCGTAGCTCCTCCGTAGGCAGGGTGTATCAGCGTATTTTGCGCATGGCATCCTCCGTATGTAATCTGCATGGCATCCGTACTGCGTGTTTTTCTGGCAGGCTTGCAAAACCGACATACGGCTATACAAGGGATCCATGTGTAAAAAAACAAACAAACATATACTGTCTATATATATATATATATATATATATATATATGTCAGTGAGACACATATATGTATATATATTATTACTTCATACAGCGCTAGATAGCTTTAAAGCTGGTAATTCAATTACCGGCTTTTGCTATCTCCTTCCTAAACCCGACATGATATGAGACATGGTTTACATACAGTAAACCATCTCATATCACCATTTTTTTGCATATTCCACACTACTAATGTTAGTAGTGTGTATATGCAAAATTTGGCCGTTCTAGCTATTAAATTAAAGGGTTAAATGGCGGAAAAAATTGGCGTGGGCTCCCGCGCAATTTTCTCCACCAGATTAGTAAAGCCAGTGACTGAGGGCAGATATTAATAGCCTGGAGAGGGTCCATGGTTATTGGCCCCCCCCCTGGCTAAAAACATCTGCCCCCAGCCACCCCAGAAAAGGCACATCTGGAAGATGTGCCTATTCTGGCACTTGGCCACTCTCTTCCCATTCCCGTGTAGCGGTGGGATATGGGGTAATGAAGGGTTAATGCCACCTTGCTATTGTAAGGTGACATTAAGCTAAATTAATAATGGAGAGGCGTCAATTATGACACCTATCCATTATTTATCCAATACTAGTAAAGGGTTAAAAAATAAAACACACACATTATTAAAAATTATTTTAATGAAATAAAAACAAAGGTTGTTGTAATAATTTATTCTACGCTCAATCCATCTGAAGACCCTCGCTCTGTGACAAAGAAAAAATAATAAACCAACAATATACATACCTTCCGAAGATCTGTAAGGTCCCACGATGTAAATCCATCTGAAGGGGTTAAAATATTTTGCAGCCAGGAGCTCTGCTAATGCAGGGCTGCTCCTAGCTGCAAAACCCCGGGGAATGAAGGTAAAGTAGGTCAATGACCTATATTTACCTTCATTTGCGGTGAGGCGCCCTCTGCTATGCAAGGAACACTCTGCACCACATGATCATTGTGCTCCCACAGCGGCATAGCCCACTCCAAAGCTCTGTCCGATAGGAGAGAGATTATGAATCCCACCTTAGCCCGCTCTGTAGGAAAACGTGAAGCCAGGAGCTCGAGATGTATACCACACTGGCTCACGAAACCCCTACAGGACTTACTGTCCCCAGAGTATTTTTCAGGCAACGGGAGGTGAGATAAGGTCGGAACAGAGGTGGCAGTGGGTAAAGCTGCTGCAGCCACGCTAGCAGACTGAACAGCTATTGCGGTAACATCCACCGCTGAGGTTGCACGCTCGAGAGACGCCAACCTGCCCTCCAGCAACTGGATGTAACCCTGCAATCGCTGTTCATCCGCCATAAATTAGCCAGATCCTGGTGCTAGTGTACTGTTAGGGTTGGCGGAACGCACCGAATATGTATATTTATTAGTAGTAGTAGGTACGTTCGCAACCCAGGATCCACCGTGCAGGAAAGAACCTGCTGCTAAGTATGGCGGTACAATCAGGGCCGTATTTAGAGTTTCTGCTGCCCTAGGCACTTTTAGTGCTGCCTCCCACTTTGGTGAGTAAGACACTATCGGCAGTCGCCTTTTGCATCAGATCGGCAGTTTTTCTGCATCTGCCGCGTACCGGATCACTTACGGCAACACTGCGTTCAACCTCATTCATTCCCTATGGGATTTGCGGCACTTGCCATGATCTGGCAAATGCGGTACCATACCTCCCAACTTTTGAAAAAGGGAAGGAGTTATGAAGTTTGCGGCGCCGCGGCAAATTTTAGGCCACACCTCTGACCACACCCATTTCACAACTAGTCACACCCATATCCACGTCCCAACCACAGCCATTTAGCACTGCTGATCACACTGTTTTATATACAATAATTATAAACAAAAAAATATGGCCACACAGTGCTCCATCCTGTATAACGGCCACACATGATGCTCCATCCTGTATAACGGCCACACATGATGCTCCATCCTGTATAACGGCCACACATGATGCTCCATCCTGTATAACGGCCACACATGATGCTCCATCCTGTATAACGGCCACACATGATGCTCCATCCTGTATAATGGCCACACAATGCTCCATACTGTATAATGGCCGCACGTGATGCTCCATACTGTATAATGACCACACGTGATGCTCAATACTGTATAATGACCGCACATGATGCTCAATACTGTATAATGACCGCACATGATGCTCCATACTGTATATTGGCAGCACATGATGCTCCATACTGTATAACGGCCACACATGATGCTCCATCCTGTATAACGGCCACACATGATGCTCCATCCTGTATAACGGCCACACATGATGCTCCATCCTGTATAATGGCCACACATGATGCTCCATCCTGTATAACGGCCACACATGATGCTCCATCCTGTATAACGGCCACACATGATGCTCCATCCTGTATAACGGCCACACATGATGCTCCATACTGTATAACGGCCACACATGATGCTCCATACTGTATAACGGCCACACATGATGCTCAATACTGTATTATGGCCACACACAGTTCTCCATACTGTATAATGACCCCCCCTCTTGTATGCATGGCTCATATTCCCCACCCCCCTGTATGAATGGCTCATATTCCACCCCCCCCTGTATGCATGGCTCATATTCCACCCCCCCGTATGCATGGCTCATATTCCACTCCCCCCCGTATGCATGGCTCACATTCCACCCCCCCCGTATGCATGGCTCACATTCCACCCCCCCGTATGCATGGCTCACATTCCACCCCCCCCCCCCTGTATGCATGGCTCACATTCCACCCCCCCGTATGCATGGCTCATATTCCATTTCCCCCCGTATGCATGGCTCACATTCCACCCCCCCGTATGCATGGCTCACATTCCACCCCCCCCTGTATGCATGGCTCATATTCCTCCACCCCCCCCCCCCCCGTGTGCATGGCTCATATTCCCCACCCCCCGGTATGAATGGCTCATATTCCATCCCCCCCTGTATGCATGGCTCATATTCCACCCCCCCCGTATGCATGGCTCACATTCCACCCCCCCCCGTATGCATGGCTCACATTCCACCCCCCCGTATGCATGGCTCACATTCCACCCCCCCCTGTATGCATGGCTCATATTCCACCCCCCCGTATGCATGGCTCATATTCCACTCCCCCCCGTATGCATGGCTCACATTCCACCCCCCCCATATGCATGGCTCACATTCCACCCCCCCGTATGCATGGCTCATATTCCTCCACCCCCCACACCTGTATGCATGGCTCATATTCCTCCACCCCCCATCTTGAATGGCACGGCTTACCGTCCTCCTTCTTCCCCCCTCCCCTGTCCCCCCATCCCTCATACTCACCTGCTCCTCACCACGCGGCCGCGACGTCCCTCTGGCTGTCCCGACTCCCGGCGCGCTGCACCTTCTTCCTGCGTGAGCGGTCAGGTGATACCGCTCTGCTCATTAAGGTCATGAATATGGGCATATTCATGACCTTAATTAGCGGTACCACGTGACCGCTCATTAAGGACGAACTCCAGACGCCGAGACCAGGCATCGCTGGAGCAGCAGGGTGAGTATTGTCTTCAAGGAGGGCGGGTGGGAGGTGGGAGGTGGGAGGGAGGGTGGGCTACCAGTTGGGGCGGGGGGGGGGCGGGGTCGTTCGGGAGGTGACCCAGCTTTAAAAAAAAAAAAAAAACCTTGCTCAGGTGCCGCCCCCTGCATTGTCCCCGCCCTAGGCACGTGCCCTCACGTGCCTAGTGGCAAATACGGCCCTGGGTACAATATAGTACTATAAACAAACTGTTACTTCACAGAGTCTGTTAGCAAAGAGAATGCTGTGCCCTGTTTAGCTCACAGAGGAACACAGCTACTTAGTAGAGCAGTTAGTGGTCATGCAGTCAAATGCAAACACGCAGCTCCTCTCCGGTGGAGCCGGAATACTAATGGCTATATGCCAGCCCTGAATCCACTCACATGAAACTCCTCGCCGGAGGTGCCAGCATTCTAGGGGCTTATTTCAGCCGGGTCCCTGACTGCATACAAACACGACCACACTGGTGCTGAGCTCATACATAAATTGACACTAGCGCATGGCTGTGCAGTCATGCAAATCTTTTATAGCTGCAGCATGTACAGGACCTTCCAAGAAGGACCAATGGAAGGCTGCCACAGAACTTGATCAGGTACAGGGCCTTCCTGGAGGACCAATGGAAGTCGCTGCAGTACCTGAGCATGTGACCCTAGACCTCCACTGAGAGATCTTACCCTGGGCATGCTCAGTGTGTGCAAAGCAGGACTTAGTCCCAGAAAAGCCTGCTCGCCGCAGACCAGTACAGGGTACAATAGTAGAGCCTCGAGAAGCAGCAGTAACCCTTTGCACAGTATCAGATCCAATGAGACGCTGGGACCGACGTCTCCGCTGAGCAGGCTCTACTACGGCCGATGCAGAATGGGAGACCGCAGAAGACACAGCTCGAGATTCCCCCTGTGCAGCAGTGAGAACTTGACTCCTAACACAGAGTTAGTGGAAACTCATTAATTTACTGAACTTAGGCCGAATTTTGCTGATTTTGAGGAAAATGCTCGGGAAATCCAAATGTGCAAGGTTCTTGCCAAATTTGAAACCGGCAAACGTTTTCCAAACAAGTTCGCTCATCTCTTAGCATAATTCAGAATTTATATGATTAACAACCATCTTCATTAGTTTATTTGTGAAACTATTGAGGAACATGAGTGGCAGATTAAAAAAACTAATGAAAATTAGTGTCTAAACTCAACCTTATTTCACCCAAAAAATGCTACCAGATTTGGAATCTTCACCATACTACTAGCTTTTTAGAACAGTTAAGAGTTCTATGAAATTCCTGGGAAACGTTCCTGGTTACAAACTATCAAAATTACTGAAATATCTATACGAGATTACCACTTAAATGTGCGTTAAAAAGTGGTTTTCAGCAAGTGTGGTCTTACCAAAGATGATGGGTACAATGCATAATTTATGGCATGGGACCAAATATCTGTCACAGGAAATCTGGTCTGGATAAGGCGGTTGCCATATCAAAGAGGTTGCATTTTTCATGGGGTTGTACGAAAATCCTATGGTTTTCATTTATGTTCTCATCTTTCTTCTTTAGGAGCATAGTTTTTTCAGCCTTTTGACTTGTTGCTTGCCGGGGGATGATGTGTTTCTGAAGATTGCCAGCTGAGTCCAGCGGTATGATTGCAATGAAACAGGCTACTCTGTGACCACATAGGTAGCGGTTAACTTTGTCAACAAGCTGTAAATGAACAAATTTAAAATTCCTCCATTCTTGAGGATGGAGTGAATTGCAAAGTATATTGTTCAAACATTTTGCAATTTTAACCATTTAATGAGATGAAACAAGCCCTTTAATCACACATTCATCCGTTCAGTAGCAATTTAATGCACCGTAAGCATAATCCTGTAGTTCAGGATTCAGATTATGTGTGAAAGATCTGCTTTTCCATAATCGTACACTATATGCCCCTAAGCATTTTTCAGTCACGTTATTAAAAAAAGAACAAAAAACGCCCACAGAATTAGCAGCACTGAAGAAGTATAGCACATCAAATCTTCACAAGGTAAACAGTGATATAATATAAACCATATACAGAACAGAGCAAAAGTTTGGACACACCTCATTTAAAGATTTTTCTGTATTTTCATAACTATGAAAATTGTACGTTCACACTGAAGGCATCAAAACTATGAATTAACACATGTGGAATTACATACTAACAAAAAAAAGCGTGAAACAACTGAAATTATGTCTCATATTCTAGGTTCTTCAAAGTAGCCACCTTTTGCTTTGATGACCGGCCCCCAGGCTCACCCACCCGCTTCCTGGACCATTTCTCTGCCTGGCTGCCACACTTCATGTCCTCAGAACTACCAACCCTTATCCTGGGAGACTTCAACATCCCCATTAACAGCCCCTCTTCCACATCTGCATCCCAGCTTCTGTCACTAACCACTTCTCTCGGCCTCTCACAGCTCTCAACCTCTGAGACACACAAGGACGGTAACACCCTGGACCTGGTTTTTGCCCGGCTCTGCTCAATCTCCTACATAGATAACTCACCGCTTCCCCTCTCTGACCACAACATTCTCTCCTTCACACTCACATATCCTCGTTCACCCCAGCACCCTCCTACACACCATTCAGTCAGAAATCTACAAGCCATTAACCCTCTTACACTTTCAGACTCCCTACGCTTATCATTGTCCCCAATCTCTTCCTTTTCCTGTCCTGATCTGGCGGTACATCACTTCAATGACACTCTTAGAAGCACCCTTGACCAAGTAGCTCCCCTCACCCTCAGGACCTCCAAACACAGAATAAAACAGCCCTGGCTCACATCGCAAACCCGATTTCTCCAGCGATCCTCTAGGTGTGCTGAACGCTTATGGAGGAAAACACGCACACCAGAAGACTTCATACACTTCAAATTTATGTTAAGGACCTATAACTTTGCCCTTCACTTCGCTAAACAGACCTACTTTACCACTCTGATCTCCTCACTATCCAACAACCCCAAGAAACTTTTTGACACCTTTCACTCCCTCCTCAGGCCAAAAGCACAAGCCCCTATCACAGATATTTGTGCTGGTGACCTGGCCTCCCACTTTATAGAGAAAATAGACAATATCCGTCAGGAAATCCGCTCCCAACAACTAAGTTCAGTGACTCCCATCCCTCCCCTCATTGCCCCTGGCTCACTCTCCACATTCGATCCCATCACAGAAGAAGAAGTCTCCAAGCTCCTCTCCTCTTCTCGTCCGACTACATGCACTACCGACCCCATTCCCTCACATCTCCTCCAGTCTCTCTCTCCAGTTGTCACAAGTCACCTAACTACAATCTTTAATCTCTCCCTCTCCTCTGGCATTTTCCCCTCCTCCTTTAAACACTATCATTACTCCATTACTAAAGAAACCCACCCTCGACCCATCCTGCACAAACAACTACAGACCGGTCTCCAATCTCCCCTTCATCTCTAAACTCTTGGAGCGCCTGATATACTCCCGCCTTACCCGTCACCTCTCCACTCACTCTCTCCTAGACCCTTCGCAGTCCGGTTTCCGCCCCCTACATTCGACAGAAACTGCACTCATCAAAGTGACCAATGACCTTCTGACAGCAAAACGTAATGGTGACCACTCTCTGCTCATTCTTCTCGACCTTTCTGCAGCTTTTGACACTGTTGACCACCCTCTCCTGCTCTCTAGGCTCCAGTCACTAGGCATTAAGGACACTGCTCTCTCCTGGTTCTCCTCCTATCTTTCCGACCGCTCCTTCAGTGTTCTGTTCTATGGCTCCACTTCATCTCCTCTTCCTCTCACTGTTGGGGTACCTCAGGGCTCAGTCCTTGGCCCCCTTCTGTTCTCTCTCTACACGGCCCCAATTGGACAGACCATCAGCAGATTTGGCTTTCAGTACCATCTTTATGCCGACGAGACACAACTATATACGTCATCCCCTGACCTTACCCCCGCTGTACTACAGAATGCCACTGACTGTCTGTCCGCAGTCTCCAACATCATGTCCGCTCTCTATCTGAAACTCAACCTCTCCAAAACTGAACTTCTTCTGCTCCCACCATCTACTAACCTCCCTAAATCTGACATTTCCCTCTCCGTGGGTGGCACCATAATAACACCCCGGCAGCAGGCGCGCTGTCTGGGTGTTATGTTTGACTCCGATCTCTCCTTCACCTCCCATATACAATCTCTTGCCCGCTCGTGCCGCTTACACCTAAAGAACATCTCTAGAATCCGCCCTTTTCTCACCATGGAGACAGCTAAAACCCTCACGGTCGCCCTGATCCACTCCCGCCTGGACTACTGTAACGCTCTATTAATTGGCCTCCCCCTCACTCGACTTTCCCCTCTCCAGTCCATCCTTAATGCAGCAGCCAGGGTCGTCCATCTGGCTAATCGTTACTCGGACGCGTCCGCTCTTCGCCAGTCGTTACACTGGCTGCCCATTCATTACAGGATACAATTCAAAGTACTTGTTCTCACCCACAAAGCTCTCCACAGTGCGGCACCCCCTTACATCTCCTCTCTCATTTCTGTCTATCAGCCTAACAGACCACTGCGCTCTGCAAATGACTTTCGGCTAACCTCTGCACTAATCCGTACCTCCCACTCCCGACTCCAAGACTTCTCCCGTGCTGCGCCAATCCTCTGGAATGCTCTACCCCAAGATATTAGGACCATCCATAATTTGCATAGTTTTAGGCGCTCGCTCAAAACACATTTGTTCAGAGCGGCCTATCACGTTCACTAATCAAAGTTATGTTATGTTTGTGTGTGTGTAGCCCATTCACTATCCCCATCTATTCCCCAACCCCTGAAGATGGCTGGTCCATGATTGTAAATACATCATTGTAAATACACACCTGTACTTTGTATCTCCCCCACCTCATTGTAGATTGTAAGCTCTCACGAGCAGGGTCGTCTTATTTTGCTTTAATTATTGTATTGTTAACGTTGTTACTTATGACTTTTGTGTTTGAAACTGTTAAAATGTAAAGCGCTGCGGAATATGTTGGCGCTATATAAATAAAGATTATTATTATTATCTCAATTTAAATTTCAGATTAAATTACCACGGTGAGTTTTTGACGTTGCGTATTTTGCTGCACAGAAAACGAATAGTCTTTCAATTCTAGCAAAGTGGATGGGTTTTGTGAAAATCTCAAGCTCACTGTCTTCTTTTTTATGTAGTGTCAATTCTTTTTGTGAGTATAGAGTTTCATGTGCAGATTTTACCACTGAATTGCATCAGATCGCTGCTATGTAGCTGAAATGCAGGTGTGCTGTGAGCGCCGACCACAGGGGGGCGCTCACAACAGGCCGGCATCAGTAACCATAGAGGTCTCAAGGACCTCTATGGTTACCTTCCTGATGCATCGCCGACCCCCGATCATGTGACGGGGGTCGGCGATGACATAATTTCCGGCCGCCCGGCCGGAAGCGCCGGTTAAATGCCGCTGTCTGCATTTGACAGCGGCATTTAACAGGTTAATAGTGGCGGGTGAATAGCGATTTCACCCGCCGCTATTGCGCGCACATGTCAGCTGTACAAAACAGCTGACATCTCGAGACTTTGATGTGGGCTCACCGCCGGAGCCCACATCAAAGGGGGTGACACGGCATGCGCAGTACTAGTACGGCGCATGTCGTGAAGGGGTTAAAGATAAAAAAGTTCTTTATTCCAAAAATTGTTAAAAATGGAAACACTGCATGTCAAAACCAGCAAAAAGCAAATTTACAGAGGGACATCCATGAGATAGCTGAACGCGTTTCGAACCCTCTCGGTGTTCTTAGTCCACAGCAAATGATCCAGATGAGAAGTTCGTGTATAAAAACATTCTTTGCCAGGTGAAGTAAGTATAGCAGGTGATCAAGAAACTGCTTGTGACATGATTAGAAATGTTCCACACTTGATGCAAAGTCTTTCAATCTATGAAGCAGAAGTTTAGATAGTGTTCGAAACGCGTTCAGCTATCTCATGGATGTCCCTCTGTAAATTTGCTTTTTGCTGATTTTGACATGCAGTGTTTCCATTTTTAACAATTTTGGAATAAAGAATTTTTTATCTTTAATACTTTCTCTTCTATTCAGGTAATATAAAATACATAGAGACTGATTCAACAAAACTGGCATTTTTTACACCTGTCGTAAAGTCAGCTGAAGTAAGATGGTCCAAATTCATTAAAGGGATTTGCCAACAATTTGATACTATGTACTCATCCCAAGGCTAGGACCACATAACAGAATTTTCTCTCATCTGAATCTGATCAGAGTATGATCATAGTGCGTTCTGATTTTCTCTGATGATGAGAAGATGGAAAAATGTTTCCATCTTCTCCAGTACAGTCCGATTTTTTTTCCACAGACTCACTTGACTTGCATGGTCTGATCCATTCCTGATCCCTGATCTTCTGTAATCCACCCAAATCCGCTGCTCCGGCTTTCCCTCCCTTTTTGCTCTCTCCTCCTTTTCGTAACGCTCTCCCCACCGCGCCTTCTGCCACAGAGCACTGATCAGTACTTGATGGCACAATTTTTGGAAGTTTTCTTTTCTGTTCATGCGTCCTGCAGCCTTTGAGCTCAAATCACTGATCAGCACCCTTGCTCACTATTTTCCTGGACTTTTTTTCCCCTATGTTTTCTTCTCCCCCTTTGCATCACCTCTGTGCATGCATCGTGCAGCCGCCGAGCCACTGATCAGTTACACTGACTGATCAGCATCCGTGTCCGCTTTTGGCAAGGACTTTTTTTTTCCAGTCTATTTTTTTATCCCCTTTTAGTATGACATCTATGCTTGCATTTGACAACAGTTGAGAGATCGGTGACAAACATCACTGATCGACATCCAGTTGTTGTTTTTTGTGTGTGAAAAAATAATGAAAAAATAATATAGATTAGTTGATAGGACTAGATTAGGGACAATAAAAATATAGCGAAGTAATCAGCGTCTACTACAGTATTATCACTCACATCCAGGGCCGGACTGGGACAAAAAAGCATCCTTGCCACACAAACCCCACCAGCCCCGATCAGTGAACTTTTGCTATACTTTGTTATGCCCCTCACCACTCTATTAACCTCTTTCTGACCTTGGACGGGATAGTACATCCGAGGTCAGATACCGCGCTTTGATGCAGGGCTCCGGCGGTGAGCCCGCATCAAAGCCGGGACATGTCAGCTGTTTTGAACAGCTGACATGTGCCCGCAATAGTGGCAGCTGAAATCGCGATTCACCCGCCGCTATTAACTAGCTAAATGCCGCTGTCAAACGCTGACAGCGGCATTTAACCGGCGCTTCCGGCCGGGTGGCCGGAAATGAGCGCATCGCCCTTCTCTTGTCACATGATCGGGGTTCAGCGATGCGTCAGAATGGTAACCATAGAGGTCCTTGAGACCTCTATGGTTACTGATACCGGCCTGCTGTGAGCGCCCCGTGGCCGGCGCTCATAGCACACCTGCATTTCTGCTGCTATGTAGCAGAGCCAATCGAGTGGTGCCAGCTTCTAGCCTCCCATGGCTATTGAGGCATGGCAAAAGTTAAAAAAAAAAAGTTAAAAAAAGTGAATAAAATAAAAAAATAAAGTTTAAATCACC
This sequence comes from Ranitomeya imitator, assembly GCF_032444005.1. Classification (NCBI taxonomy): domain Eukaryota; kingdom Metazoa; phylum Chordata; class Amphibia; order Anura; family Dendrobatidae; genus Ranitomeya; species Ranitomeya imitator. Next base: position 314,492,264 of record NC_091282.1, on the reverse strand, counting down.
CCCTTTTCGCCCCATTCAAAATAAATCAATAAAAAAAAAAAATCAAACCTACACATATTTGGTATCGCTGCGTTCAGAATCGCCCGATTTATCAATAAAAAAAAGGATCAATCTGATCGCTAAACGGCGTAGCGAGAAAAAAATGATAAACCCCAGAATTACTTTTTTTGGTCGCCGCGACATTGCATTAAAATGCAATAACGGGTAATCGTAAGAACGTATCTGCACCAAAATGCTATCATTAAAAACACCAGCTCAGCATGCAAAAAATAAGCCCTCACCCGATCCCAGATCATGAAAAATGGAGACGCTACGGGTATCGGAAAATGGCGCAATTTTTTATTTATTTATTTTTAGCAAAGTTTGGAATTTTTTTTTACCACTTAGATAAGAGAACCTAGACATGTTTGGTGTCTATGAACTCGTAATGACCTGGAGAATCATAATGGCAGGTCAGTTTTAGCATTTAGTGAACCTAATAAAAAGCCAATCAAAAAACAAGTGTGGGATTGCACTTTTTTTGCAATTTCACCGCACTTGGAATTTTTTTCCCATTTTCTAGTACACGACATGCTAAAACCAATGATGTCGTTCAAAAGTACAACTTGTTTCGCAAAAAATAAGCCCTCACATGGCCATATTGACAGAAAAATAAAAAAGTTATGGCTCTGGGAAAAAGGGGAGCAAAAAACAAACAGGTAAAAACGGAAAATCCCAAGGTCATGAAGGGGTTAAAGAAGTTATTTGAAGAGCCACATGTGAAAGGCGCCACAGTGTGTATGATTGACCACAGCCCCATTTATATGGTGCTCTTCAAAGCTACGTTTCCCAGGATCACTGGGGTCCCAGTGGTCAGATCCACAACAAACAAAAAGTCATTCCCTATCCAGAAGATAGGAGAGAACTTCCGAATTTGGGATAACCCTCCATACAGTATTATGAGCACCACAGTCCTCCATATAGTATTATGGGCACCACATAGTCCTCCATACATTGTTATGGGTACCACATAGGCCTCCACTTTTATGGGCACCGCATAGTCCTCCATAGAGTGTTATTGGCACCATATACCCCTCCATACAATATTATGGGCACCACAATCCTTCATACAGTATCACGAGCACCACATAGTCCTTCATACAGTATTATGAACACCACATAGTCCTCCATACAGTATTATGGGCACCACATAATGCTCCATACAGTATAATGGACTCATATACTGCTCCATACAGTATAATGGGCCCCACATATTCCTCCATACGGTATAATGGGTCATATAATGCTCCATACAGTATTGTGGGCCACATATACTACTGCATACAATATTATGGGCCCCATATATTGTTCCATACAGTAAAATGGGCCCCATTTATTACTCCATACAGTATAATGGGCTCCAAATACTACTTCATACAGTATAATGGAACAATACTTCTCCCCGTTGCCCACTGCTCTGGTCTCCTCAGTGTATTCTGACCCTTTGCACTGCTCGGCACAGAGGAGGCGCTGTAGTGAAGTCATTGCGCCCTCTGTGCTAAGACATCACAGAGCTCAGACACAGAGGGGGAAAGATGGGAGAGGATGGCTCCCTCACATTATTGTTTTCAACTGTGTTGGTGCTGGCACCAGTGCCCAACTACTTTCGAGCTCCATATAATGTCATGTCCCCGACAGCTTGTGGACCCCAGCACTTGCTTGCTTGTGCTGGGTGGTGAAGTAGGCCTTGATATTTGTGTCATAACTGAGCACGACCAAATATTAAGCAGTGGGTGAAATGCTTTTAGGACACACACCCTTAAATCAAAAGGATTTTTAAAAAGAAAATAATCAGCATACCAATTAAGAGAAAAATGGAGGACTCTTTATTAACCCATGTGGTAACAATTTAATTTCATAGCAGAGAAATGTTCTGTTATGGATCTGAAACATTGTCACATGGGCTAATAAGGAGTCCTCCACTTTCCACAATTAATCGTAGTGCTTCTTATTTTCATATATACACACACACACACACAGAGCAGATCCTTACAGTGGGTACGGAAAGTATTCAGACCCCTTTAAATTTTTCACTTTGTTTCAATGCAGCCGTTTGGTAAATTCAAAAAAGTTCATTTTTTTCTCATTAATGTACACTCTGCTGTTAGGGCTGGCGGAACGCACCAAGTAATATGAGTGATGAGGTGCGTTCGCAGCCCGGGGTCCTCCGTGCAGATATGGAACCTGCTGCTTAGTAATGGCGGACACAATATGGCGGTATAACATGTTCACACACAGGTTAGCTTCACCCGGTATGAAAAGGAAGACAAACGCTGTTGCTTCACAGGGCCGCCGAACTGCAGAGTGAGCACTAGGGCGAGGCCACAGAACTCTGCCTCAATGACTGGGGAAAGAGACCACTAGTACTCGATGCCGCTACCGCGGTGCCAGGGTAAAACTAACAAACATTTACTGCACGAGAGTGCGCACTGGCGGACGCCACTAACCAACCAGTCTAGGGCCAGGAAAGCGCACTGATTGCGCAAGGTGCCGCACTGGCGGTCGCTGCTGGATAGACGCTGTAAGGCTCGTGCTCTTGTGTTTGGATAGCACTGTCTGGCACTAGATTACTTCACCATTCACGAGCAGTCAACAACTCTAGGGATGGGAATGATTCGGAGCTTTCATCCATCGACAGGCATACATCCACACACACGTTAGTAAGTCTATACTAGCGCATGGTGGTGCGGCCATGAGAACCTTTTATAGCAGAAGCTCTCCGGGACCTTCCGAGTGGTCCAATAGGAGCTGCTACAGGACCTGAGCATGTGACCCCCAACCTCCAATGAGAGGTTGTCCCTTGGGCATGCTCAGAAGAAGAAAATTAGCACTTAGTCCCAGGGACGCCTGCTCGCCGCTGATCAGTACTGGTTACAATGGCTGAACCTGGAAGGACAGCAGTAACCAGCCGCACAGTATCAGCTTGAGCCAGATGCTGGGACCGATGTCTCTGCTAAGCAGGCTCCACTGCAGCTGGAGGAGAATAGGAGACCGCAGCGGAGATGGTTCGAGATTCCCCCTGTGCAGAGGCGGGAACTCGACACCTAACAGTCTGCACTCCATCTTGACTGAATAAAAACAGAAATGTAAATTCTGCAATAAATTTAATAAAAAAGTAAAACTGTAATATCACATGGTTGTAAGTATTCAGAACCTTTGCTCAGTATCGAGTAGAAGCACTCTTTTGAGCTAGTACAGCCATGAGTCTTCTTGGGAATGATGCAACAAGTTTTTCACACCTGGATTTGGGGATCCTCTGCCATTCAACCTTGCAGATCCTCTCCAGTTACACAAGGTTGGATGGTGGACAGCCAATTTCAGGTCTCACTAGAGATGCTCAATTGGCTTAGGTCAGGGCCAGTCAAGAATTGTCACAGAGCATTACTGAAGCCACGCCTTTGTTATTTTATCTGTGTGCTTAGGGTGATTGTCTTGTTGCAAGGTGAACCTTCAGCCAAGTCTGAGGTCCACAGCACTCTGGAAGAGGTTTTAATCCAGGATATCTCTGTACTTGGCCGCATTCATGTTTCCCTCAATGACAACCAGTTGTCCTGTCACTGCAGCTGAAAAACACCCACATAGCAGATGCTGCCACCACGTTTCACTGTTGGGATTGTATTGGGCAGGTGATGAGCAATGCCTGGTTTTCTCCACATATAACGCTTAGAATTATCACCAAAAAGGTCAATCTTTGTCTCATCAGATCAGAGAATCTTATTTCTCATAGTCTGGGATTCCTTCATATGTGTTTTTAGCAAACCCCATGCGGGCTTTCATATGTCTTGCAATGAGGAGAGGCTTCCGTCGGGCCACTCTGCCATAAAGGCCTGACTGGTGGAGGGCTGCAGTAATAGTTGACTTTGCGGAACTTTCTCCCATCTGCCCACTGCATCTCTGGAGCTCAGCTACAGTGACCTTGGGGTTCTTCTTTACCTCTCTCACCAAGGCTCTTCTCCCACGATTGCTCAGTTTGGATGGACGGGCAGATGTAGGAAGACTTCTGGTGGTCCCAAACTTCTTCCATCTAAGGAATATGAAGGCCACAGTGCTCTTAGGAACCTTGAATACTGCAGAAAATTCTATTGTAACCTTGGCCAGATCTGTGCCTTGCCACAATTCTGTCTCTGAGCTCCTTGGCCAGTTCCTTTGACCTCGTGATTCTCATTTGGTCTGACATGTACTGTGAGCTGTGAGGTCTTATATAGACAGGTGTGTGCCTTTCCAAATCAAGTCCTATCAGTTTAATTAAACACAGCTAGCCTCCAATGAAGGAGTAGAACCATCTCGAGGAGGATCACAAGGAAATGGACAGCATGTGACTTAAATATTAGTGTGAGCAAAGGGTCTGAATACTTATGACCATGTGATATTTCAGTTTTTCTTTTTTTTTATTAAAGTGGCAAAAATTTCTACATTTGTTTTTTTTTCAGTCAAGATGGGGTGCAGAGAGTACATTAATGTGAAAAAAATGAACTTATTTGAATTTACCAAATGGCTGCAATGAAACAGAGTGAAACATTTTAAAGGGTCTGAATACTTTTCATACCCACTGTATATTTACACCATGTATACAGGACAGAAGGAGTATACACAATGTACACAGCTCCACACTATATACCGTGGTAAGGAATATAGAGTGGAAATGTGTATATATTATAAAGTGTCGAGATGTGCCAGTGTATATAGTGTGGATTCCTCACTATACACAGCACCATACTATATGAACAGCGCTACACTATATATATATATATATATATATATATACATATACATATATACACATACATACATACATACATACATACACACATACACACAACTCTATTATAATATATGATGCATATATCATATAGGAGACACATCATATAGGAGATACCACAACTGCTAAATATATATCACATTGAGACTACTGTATATACAATATTTAGGTGATACTGCTGTGTATAGTCGCAGTATCACTTATATAATGTATATACAGCAGTACCACCTATATAATGTATATAGATTGGTGTATATACAGTGGAGGAAATAAGTTTGATCCCTTGCGGATTTTGTAAGGTTGCCCACTGACAAAGACACAATTAGCTATAGTGTGAAATGATCACCATTATTGTACCCTCAGGGTTAACAATGTAAACTAGCTTGGAGGATACCCCTATAATAAAACTTAACTTTTAATAAAACGCATAAAATCTATACAACTCAACTAACAAAAACCAAAAAAAGTGCTCATGTGAACCAGTGCTCAAAGGATAAAAATTGGTTGGATTTCACCAACGACAGCAGAGCGGTATACCTCTCCAATAATAGCAAACATATGGTCACCATAGAATACCTCCCAGTATCCTTGACTGGAGGTCCGTAGTCCACGTATAGGGGTTGGGTGTGGGGTGATATCTTTCTTCCCTGTTATACCCGTTCGAACTCTTGTCCCAACAAGGACAGGCCCCAAGTGATCCCTAACTATGGACTCCACCAAAACATGGACAGTAGCAGATTCTCCCAACGCGTTTCATATCCAATAACGGAGACTCATCAGGGGAGCAGACATGCCAGTAGGATCTGGCCAATAGTCCAATAGAGGTCCAATATAAGTCCTTTTAGATGCAGGAACCCCTTAACGTGTGCCCATCAAGGCTACCATATAGTGAGGGGGTTGGTATAGGATTCGTTATTCTCACAGGTAACGCCGGCATCACGTGCGCCTACCCCACGCACCTGTTAATGGCTTGCGCTCCAAGCACTGGAACGCTTGCCAACCGGAAGTGTCGCCGCCATATTGTGTATGTCATTTCCGGTAGGGGACACCGTTATTACGCCCCTTCTGTTAATGGCTTGCGCTCCAAATACTGGAACGCTTGCCAATCGGAAGTGTGGCCGCCATATTGTGTGTCGTTTCCGGTGGTGTGCATCTTGCTATCATGCCCCTCCTGTGCGCTATTATACTGGGCCGCATTTCAGATAGGAGCGGCTGCGCAATGATACTGAATACTCCATATTGCGCAGTTAGGAATCACTTGGGGCCTGTCCTTGTTAGGACAGAAGTTCGAGCGGGTATAACAGGGAAGAAAGATATCACCCCACACCCAGCCCCTATCCCTATACATGGACTACGGACCTCCAGTCAATGATACTGGGAGGTATTCTATGGTGACCATATGTCTGCTATTATTGAAGAGGCATACCGCTCTGCTATAATTGGTGAGATCCAACCAATTTTTATCTTTTGAGCACTAGTTCACATGAGCCCTTTTTTGGTTTTTGTTAGTTGAGTTGTATAGATTCCACTGACAAAGACATGAACAGTATATAATTAAGGTTAGGTTAATTTTAACATTGAGAGATAGAGTATCAAAAATAAAATTCAGAAAATCACATTGTATAAATTATATAAATATATTTGCATTTTGCAGTGAGAAATAATTATTTGATCCCCTACCAACCATTAAGGGTATGTGCACATGTCGATGGAACCTCTGCGGATTTTTCCGCACCTGTTTTTGTAAATCCGCAGGTAAACCGCACTGCAGATTACCTGCGGATTTACTGCGGAATTACCGCGGATTCCACCTGCAGTTTTACACCTGCGGATTCCTATTATGGAGCAGGAGTAAACCGCAGCGGAATCTGCACAAAGAATTGACGTGCTGCGGAATAAACAACGCAGCGTTTCCGCTCGTTTTTTTCCGCAGCATGGGCACTGCGGATATTGTTTTCCATAGGTTTAGATGGTACTGTAAACTCATGGAATCAGCAGCAAAATCCGTAGTGTGTGCACATACCCTAAGAGCTCTGGCTCCTAGAGACAAGTTAGACTGTCAGGGTACTTGCAACCAGTGACGTGTGGCCACATGGCGATTACTGTTATGGCTATGTCATGTTAACCTTTGGTAGACAAATATATTTTTAAATGTTTTTAGATAACAATTTTATGATTTTTTTTTTATATGCCATTTTTATGCCATGTGGGATAAACACCATTATTGCAACCCTGGGGAATGGATGTATTGCCACATACAGCATAAGCCCTCTAAGGGGGCTAACCAAATTAGTAAAAAAAAAAAAAAATTTTAATATATGACAAAAAAAATATATAAAATGTTTCCCTTTAATCCCTAGTGAAAATAAAAAAAACAAACAAACAAAAATACAAACTAGTTTGGTATCACTGTGTTCAGAAAGAGTCAAAACAAATTAACCCAGTCGGTAAACACCGTTAACAGAAAAAATTCAAGACTATAAATTACAGTTTGTTTTTTTAATTGCCATAATTCCACAAGAAAATGCTATAACAAGCCATCAAAGCGTCACATCTATCCCAAAAGGTAACTAATAAAAATGTCTCGCTCCTTACAAAAAAGAGAGATCCATTGGGTCTCGGAAAATGGTGACAAGTTCACAATTTTTTTTTCACCATTAAAATAATATATAAAAAAACTGGACATGTTTGGTATAACTGTAATCATGATAATGGAGAATCATATTGATAAGCCGGATTACGTACCGGTAATGCTCTTTTAATGAGTCCACGACAGCACCCCACATGAGAGAGAGGGATCCGCCCATAGGAACAGGAAACCTACAGAATAAAAGGAGGCGGTCCCCTCTCCTCCTCAGTTTAGTTTACAGAGTACAAAAAGGGGACCATAAAAGCTTTAGTATTAATTCTTATTCAGCAACATAAATATCTTAAAGGGACACTGTCACCTGAATTTGGAGGGAACAATCTTCAGCCATGGAGGCGGGGTTTTGGGGTGTTTGATTCACCCTTTCCTTACCCGCTGGCTGCATGCTGGCTGCAATATTGGATTGAAGTTCATTCTCTGTCCTCTGTAGTACATGCCTGCACAAAGCAATCTTGCCTTGCGCAGGCGTGTACTATGGAGCACAGAGAATGAACTTCTATCCAATATTGCAGCCAGCATGCAGCCAGCGGGTAAGGAAAGGGTGAATCAAACACCCAAAAACCCCGCCTCCATGGCTGAAGATTTTTCCCTCCAAATTCAGGTGACAGTGTCCCTTTAAACTCTATACAACCATTATTTGTTAACTTAAAAGGAAGAGCTGTGCCTATCATAGGGAGGGTAATAAATGGGTGCTGTCAAGGACTCATTAAAAGAGCATTACCGGTACGTAATCCGGCTTTTTACCCTTCGCCACGACAGCACCCCACATGAGAGATTTTCAGAGAGTCATTATTTGGGTGGGATTACTGTATTAAGAACAGCTCTACCAAAGGTCAGATCAGAAGATGTAGAAAGATCAAGTCTATAATGGTTGTAAAAGGTAGAAGGTGTAGACCAAGTTGCGGCCTTACATATTAAATGGATCGGTACATCTGCTTGTTCCGCCCAGGAGGAAGCCATGGCTCGTGCTGAGTGCGCTTTTATACCCACTGGTGGAATCTCGCCTTTTGACGTATAGGCCAGGCAGATAGCATCTCTGATCCACCGAGATATGGTAGCTCTCGTGACCCCATGTCCTCAAATGGGGAGGTGGTTAAGGCCTCTAATACTAGATTTAAATCCCACGGAGGTAGACGGGGAATATGGACCGGTTTACTACGTTCACAAGATTTTATTAATCTGGAGATCCACCTATTAGCTGCTATATTGCATCCAAATAGGGCTCCTAATGCCGAGACCTGAACTCTTAGGGTATTTACAGATAACCCTAATTCTCGGCCTTTTTGCAAGAACTCTAGGATAGGTGTGACTGGAACTTGCTTAGTGAACGGTACCGTGTAAAAGTCTAAAAATTTATTCCATACCCTACTATATATTAAGGTGGTAGATTTTTTTCTGCTCAATAAGAGGGTGTTTACTAGTTCTGCTAAGAACCCTCTTGAACTTAATAGTTGCCTCTCAAATTCCACGCCGTCAAGTGAAGACCTTTCACTTGCGGGTGGAAAAAGAGGCCTTGGAACAGCAGCTCCTTGTCTGTTGGGAGAATCCATGGATCGCATAGGCACATGGTCTGGAGACAAGAGAACCATGGTCTTTTCGGCCAGAATGGTGCAATGAGGATTACTCTTGCTTGTTCTCTCCTGATCTTCCTGATCACTAGAGGAATTAGAGACATTGGAGGAAAGGCGTATGCCAGTCTGAACCTCCAAGGATGGTGGAGAGAGTCCAACATATCTGGGTGATCCATGGTGTTCAGGGAAGCGAACTTTTCTACTTGCCGGTTGTCTCTTGTGGCAAATAGGTCGATTTGTGGTATCCCCCATGATTCGGTTATCGTTCTGAATATGGATTTGTTCAAGGTCCATTCCCCTTGACGTAACTCGTTTCGGCTGAGGTAGTCTGCCCTGATGTTCTCTACACCTCTGATGTGCAAGGCTGTTAGGGATGTTAGATGAGTCTCTGCCAGCTGGAAGATGTCTGCAGCTATGGTCATTAGACTTCCTGACCTTGTACCACCCTGACGGTTCAAATATGCCACTGCGGTGGAATTGTCCGAGTAAATTCTTACATTTGCTCCATGAATCTGTGGAAGAAAATGATTTAAGGCATATTCTACTGCTTTTAACTCCTTCCAGTTGGAGGAACACGTTAATTCTGTCTGATGCCAAGTATTTTGGGCCAGATTGTCTTCCATATGTGCTCCCCACCCAATAGGGCTGGCGTCAGTGGTAATTATTTTAGACGGGTCTATTATCCATGGCACACCCCCCGATAGGTGGTCCATGTCTAGCCACCAGGATAGTGATTTTAAGACATCTTTGGAAAGAGTTATTCTACTTTCTAGATATCCGTCTTTTCTCTGAGCCGACAATACTTCGTACTGCAATTGAAGAGTATGGAATTGTGCCCAAGGTACAGCAGGGATACACGATGATAATGACCCCAGTAAGGACATGGCTTTCCTTAGTGTCATGTAGGGGTTGCGTATTGCGTCTGATACCCTTGATTGTATAGTCAGTCTTTTTGACTGAGGAAGGAAGCATTTCTGACTTACTGAGTCTAGCTGGATTCCTAGAAATGTCTGAACGGTTTCTGGATTCAGCCGAGATTTTTCGAAGTTGACGATCCAACCTAACTCCTGTAGGGACGAGATCGTATTAGATAAACGAGTTTTACATTGAAGTATAGAGTTGCCTACTACTAGAAAGTCATCTAGGTAGGGTATTATCAGGGTATCTCGTTGGCGTAGATGAGCCATTACTTCTAGTATCACCTTAGTGAAGACGCGGGGAGCCATAGAAAGCCCAAATGGCATTGCTACATACTGAAAATGACGAACCTGTCCCTCCAGGGTGACTGCTACCCTTAGGTACTGCTGATGTTCGGCATGTATGGGAAGATGATAATAGGCATCTTTTAGGTCTATTCCGGCCATGACACACCTAGGAAATAAGAGTTTTATGGTAGAACTAATGGATTCCATTTTGAAGGTATGATTACGCAGGAAGGAATTTAATTTTTTAAGATTTATGATGGTTCTAAATGAACCATCTGGCTTATTGATCAAGAATAAAGGGGAATAGAACCCCTTTCCTTCTTGATCCTGGGGAACTTCTATAAGGACCTTTTTAGATAGAAGAGATAGGATCTCTGATTCCAGAGCCCTTTGTTGGTCTTGACTTTTTGGAGATGTTACTATAAAGGAATCCCAAGGGATTCGATCAAATTCCAATTTAAGGCCGTATTGCACAATGTCCAGAATCCACTGGCTGGATGTTATCTGTTCCCATTGGGGAAGGAAAAATTTTAATCTGCCGCCCACTCCCTGGTTAGCGGTATTTGCGCTTCGGATTATGGGACCCGCTAAAAAAGGCACCTTTTTGCTTCGGGTCCTTTGACTCCCATCTCTCCCTTTGTTCGAACGGCTTGTTCCTGGTAAAGGGGCGTCTCCTGAAGGCTCTCCTGTAGGATGTAAGATACTGGTTAGGGAAGCCTTTCTTCCTTTCTCCCGCTTTATTTAGGAGTTCATCCAGCGTCTTCCCAAAAAGGAACTCACCCTGGCAGGGAATCGCACAAAGTTTTGCTTTGGCCTGTGCGTCCCCTTTCCAGTTCTTTAGCCAGAGTGCACGCCGGGCTGTGTTCACTAGGCTGGCTGACCTGGCTGCAAGACGTAGCGAATCCACTGAGGCATCAGCCAGGAATGCTACTGCTTCTTTAATTAGAGGAAATTTCGGCAGGATAGATTCCCTCGAAGTTTTACCTCTAATCTGTTCCTCCAATTGCTCCATCCATACTAGTAGTGACCTTGCAGTGCAGGTACTAGATATGGCGGGCCTGAACGCCCCCGCATTGGCTTCCCACGACCTCTTTAGTAAAGCTTCTGCTTTACGATCCAGCGGGTCTGTCAGGACCCCTGAATCCTCCACTGGTAGGACCGACTGCTTGGTTGTGGAGGCTACAGCAGCATCCACCTTCGGCACTTTTGACCAGGTGTTTAGCTCCTCATCGCTGAAGGGATAGCGTCTTTTAGAGGACGATGGTAGAAAACCTATATTTTGCTTATCCCACTCCTTTTTAACGATTTCCTTAATGGTTTGTATGACGGGGAAGGACCTACGTTTCCTCTGTCCTAGGCCCGCGAACATTATGTCCTGAGCAGATTTCTTTTCCTTTTCATCTGGGCACCCCATCGTGCTCCTGACAGATTTTATTAAGTTGTCCACACTACTGCTGGGAAGACAAAGTCCCCCTTCAGTCTCAGATGAGCTCGACTGAGATCCCACTTCGCCTGAGGATATACATACGTCCTCTGACTCCGAACTAACTGGAGATCGGGACCTGCTAAGCTGACTGGTACTGGCGCTACTTGTCTGCGCCAAACCCTGCATTTCTTCCCGGATAATGGCTCTGACATCTGAGGGAGTCATAATATTTTCCTGCCGTATAGTTTGCATGATACACTCCGAACAGTTTTTTAGCATAATCATCCGGGAGGGGCTGCGTACATAAAGCACATTCCTTGTGTTTAGATTTGTGCGTCCTTTTCTTAGTCTAGAGCAGGGGTCCCCAACTCCAGTCCTCAAGGCCCACCAACAGGTCATGTTTTCAGGATTTCCTTAGTCTTGCCCAGGTAATAATTGCAGCACCTGTGCAATGCAAAGGAAATCCTGAAAACATGACCTGTTGGTGGGCCTTGAGGACTGGAGTTGGGGACCCCTGGTCTAGAGGAAGGATACAGGAGGAACATATATCAGCATATAGGAAGAGACTCTTTCAAAAACTCACCCAGTGAAGCTGACAGGTACCGGTTCTGGAGGCGGATTTCGTTTGGTGGTAAAACCTTTCTCTGGAGGTCGGCCACCACTCTTTGTGCTGCTCCTTGCGCTTCTCTCCTTGTTCGGAGAGCGCTGTTGCACTGCGGGCAGGTGCGCTTCGTCGGCCGGTGAAGCCATGTCACACACACCGGCCCGACGCTAGCGCTGCATTTTTGAATCTGCCGCCCATTCTTTTGCCTCCCCGGACCAACCCGGAAGTGCTCCAGCGACTTCCGGGTTAGACGCGCCGCTCTCACTCACCATGCAGCGGCCGGAGGTATTAAGCCGGCCGCTGCAGCGCGCGCGTCCTCACAGTGCCGGTCGGACCTACGGTGACTGGCCCGGACCGTGGATGTTTTGGCCAGACGAGGGGGGAGGCTGCAAGCAGGGGCTCCCCCGCCGCTGCTTCTGGAACCGCAGCCCCTGCCGTTCCCACAGACACCGGCGCAGGCGGGTGCATGGCCCAGGGATCCTCTTCATCTGTAGGTAAGCCGGGTCCCTGTAGGAACAGGAAACCTAAACTGAGGAGGAGAGGGGACCGCCTCCTTTTATTCTGTAGGTTTCCTGTTCCTATGGGCGGATCCCTCTCTCTCATGTGGGGTGCTGTCGTGGCGAAGGGTAAAAGAGAATCTTTACCACAAAATGTACACCACAAGGCCAGAGTCACAATACCGTAGAATACGAATGAGTGCTATCCGAGTATCAGCTCACTTGCACCCATATAAGCCTAAGGGTGCTGGTGAGACAGCGCACATCACTCGGATATCATCCGAGTGATGTGCGACATACGCTGACCCCAGCAATGGAGGATATGGAGAAAATAATTTCTCCTCCTCTTCCATAGCTGTGCAAGAGGCTCGGAGCACAGCCGCATGAAACTTGGCTCCTGCTCGCAGCAGAGCAGGAGCCGAAGGTCATTAGCACATCGCATCCAATCGTCTGACCCCGGCCTAAAAATAATTCCCAAAGAACAATGTCAGAATTGTGGTTTTTTTTTCACAATTTCACTGCACTTAGATTGTGTTCACCATTTTCGAGTACACTATGTAGTACAATAAATGGTGTCATTCATAAGTAAAACTCGTCCAGCAAAAAAGAAGCCGTCATATGGCTATGTGGACAGAAAAAAAAAATTATGGCTCTGGGAAGAGGAGAAAACGGAAACGAAAATGGGCTGTACTGTGAAGGGGTTAATAGATTTTTTTTTTATTATTATTACTTAAATTATTCTGTATGACCATCTGTTGCCATTAGCAGTTTTTTTTTTTTTTTTTCCAGAGACACAAAATGGACTCACAGTTTTAGAGTCACACTACGGGTAAGGGCGTCAAAATTACTGAGGAAAATTTGCTCAATTCCTCAGAACTGCAGAGCCATCTGCAAGCAGGAAATCAGAGGTATTTTGGTGCAGATTTATTTGTGGATTTGCTGCTATAACTAAGGCAGTATGAAAAAACCACCCAGTACTTCCCTTCCCTGGAAATGCTTGCTTGTTCCTAGTGGTTGTCATCACTGAAGGCAAGGTTGCAAAGACAAAGGCAGAGGGGCATACAAAGGAACAATAGAAGCTCCAAGCAAGGGAGTATATTGTTTTCTTTTCCCAAAGTTGCAGATTCGGCTTCAGATTTACTGGTAATTGGCACCAAAATCTACAATTGATGGGGTGTTTGCTGGGTTTTACTTCTCCATTCAATTCAACTGGAAAAATCTGCAACACATGGAAATGCGTTGGATTTATAAACTGCACCACATATCGATTTCCAAGTGGCTTCACATTAGTTCTTTTTCTGCAGTGTGTGAATAAAATTTGGCAAATTCCACATTTCGCCAATACATTAATACACAAAAGGTTAGCTAACAGAAAAATAACTCCTGTGAGCATACCCTTACTGGTCACTCCGACAAGAACTGCACGCACGGGACATGCCGGGTCACGGGTACAAGCCGTATTGACAGTGATGGTAGTTTTTGCCATCATATCCAGCAATACTCACATCTTAATTTGAGCAGAAGGATGTATGTATTCACCTGAATAAAGAGTTGGGACCATAGAACGGGAGTCCCATCACATCTATATGACGAATCTATTGCATAAGTGAAATGTACCCATTACTGGTGACATGTACGAGAATCACCATGAAAGGACATAAGAGAATGCGAGATGTGTTATGATACTGGGCCCTCTTGCAGAAGGGGGGTCAGCGTTTCAAACAGAATAGTGGGAGGATGTTTCTCACTTGTCCTAAGTGTACAGTCCTTATACATTCCGTTTATTACAGCAAACTGCGATATTTTTCACATGTTCAGTGAAAAAAAGGTTTCATCTGCACTGCCCTATTAAATAATATTGGTCCGAGTGATGTCTATTATTTCAAAGACAGCGCTCGGACTGAAAATACAGTTATGAGAATGAGCCCTTATAGTTGGTTTATGGGGGAGACCCCTATATTGCGGCTCTTACTGATAGTTTTCTCAGTTTCCCTGTGTGTAGACCTGTATACATAATCTGTTACAGAAACGACTATACATGTATCTGCAATTTATACGCCACACAGTACTTTTCCCTTGTAAAACATGTCAAAAAGGATACCCGGCCACATAAGAGAAATAATATGAATTATTTATTTGACTCTTCTGCAGAAATTTCAATAGAAGAAAAACTATTAATGTTTTACATCTAGTCTAAAGTGTTCTAGATATGTTACCAGGACAAAAAAAGTCATTAGGAATACAATATTTACAGTGTTACAAATTCATAGAATTCATAGGACACTGAAGAGTGATCTTTGACAAGACATGTGACAAAAAAAAAAGTATAAAACTAGAACAAAGGATCAGCTTCACAGCAACAATAATAAAAAAAATACATCATGTAATACAAGTTTCTGATTACAGCCAACAGAAACAAGGAAAAATGGGAGACCTTGGGCAGAGAAAAACAGCACAGAAGTAATCGAGTGTTGTGAACGTGTTTTCCTTCGGTTTTGTAAGGTGGGATTTTCAGACATGGTCTAATTCGTGCAGGAAATTAGGACTATGTTTTGCTTGTTGAAGACTCCTTCTGCTGTAATTTGCGAATTAGTTCCAGTAAATTCATCTGTATCGTTATCTCCTAGAAGGAAACAAGAGCAATTTATTCACGTTTGTAAAGTGCATTTTAATATCATAATTTCATCAGCTTTCTTATTAATTCTCTAATACGTCTTTCTGTAAACGACTAATCGTAATGCACAGTTCGAATCTTTGTCCAGCTCCGTACCCCGGTCATGAGATCATATGAACTTCTGATGTCCGCCCAGTATAAGTGGATTATGGCCAGAAGGCCGGCCATTACGTGCACGAACAAGTCACAGAGAGTACACAACTGACAACAATGAGTAACTTTCATGAAATGTACATAAGCAGCATAACCCTGGACAGCAGGAAAATCAGAATCATTAGTACGAGAGTCAGAAAATAAGACTTCATGGCGTTAAAGAATTTCATTGATCTCTGATTAACTGTGAATTGGATCACTAAAGTAGGTGGTATATATTCGATCAAAGGCATGATAAAACGTGTCTCTCCAGATGGTCCCCCCAAAAAAGAAGAAAAGTAGCCACATACACAATATTACGTGAACTAATCCCCACAGTAGACTTGTATGTGCCAAGCATGTAACATGCAAGGTTGGAACATTTTGACTGCAGTCGTCCAAAATAACGTGTATGACCTGACTGCCTTTTGTTTGATCTGTCAGATAGGTCCAGAGATTGTGCCACTCAAAAAATATCTAAGGTAATTTTAATGCACCCAATTCTTTGCTCCAGCAGAATATGACCCAATGTCAGGCTCATTTATCAGGAAGGTAAAAAGAGGTAACCGTTAGGCCCCTGCTACCTAGTATTTAGAGGCACCGTTACCCATAGGGCACCTTTTATCCTGGCAGGCAGTCTACTAGTAGATTGTGGATAAATGACTTGAAACCAGTTTGTTGAGTTTCCCTGATGTCTGGTGATTTTGATGGTTTATGGACCGTATATACCGTATGATGAGGGCAGAGGGCGAAATTCAGAAGAAAATCCTTCCATTATACCTCGCCAATTTCAATGTGCAATATGCAATTCTCCTTTTCTCCTGAGGTTGCAGCGTGGGGAAATTAAACACTTGCTGCTACATTATTCGACAGATTACTGGAGGATGGCATACCCTGTGATCAGCCGATTTTCAAAAGGACCATTTAACCAAAAAGAATGGTCTCTTGAATGTCTGTGATACAAAAACAAACCACAAGGCGGAAAAGCAGAAAAGTTACCCTAGTAGGTTTAAATAGCGCAAAAACATAGCTAAAATTTGTAAAAGGGAAGGCATTGCAAAGTTAAACACGTGGTCAAAATTGTTGGTACCCCTTGTTTAATGACAGAAAAACCCACAATGGTCACAGAAATAACTTGTATCTGACAAAAGTAATAAATAAAAAATATATGTAAATGAGCAAATGAAAGTCAGACATTGCTTTTCAACCATGTTTCCACAGAATTATAAAAAAAAAAAATTAAACTCATGAAATAGGTCTGGACAGAAATTATGGTACCCCTGAAAACAATGTGACAAAAGGGACATGTTAAATCAAGGTGTGTCCACTAATTAGCATCACAGGTGTCTACAATCTTGGAATCAATGATTGGGGCTGTATATAGGGCTACAGATACTCACTGTGCTGTTTGGTGACATGGTGGGTATCAATCTCAACATGGGCCAGAGGAAGAGAAGGAAAGAGTTGTCTCAGGAGATTAGAAAGAAAATTATAGTCAAACATGTTAGAGGTAAAATTTGTAAGACCATCTCCAAGCAGCTTGATGCTCATGTGACTACAGTTGCACTTATTATTCAGTAATGTAAGATCCATGGGACTGTAGCGAACCTCCCTGGACGTGGCCACAGGAGGAAAATTGATGACAAATCAAAGAGACGGATAATACGATTGGTAACAAAAGGTGAACTTCGAGCTCAAGCAACATCAGTGTCAGATCACAACATCTGTCATTGTATGAGCCAAAGTGGACTTCATGGGAAACGACCAAGGAGGACACCATTGTTGCAAAAAAAAAAAAAAATATATATATATATCATAAA
Organism: Ranitomeya imitator; assembly: GCF_032444005.1. Classification (NCBI taxonomy): domain Eukaryota; kingdom Metazoa; phylum Chordata; class Amphibia; order Anura; family Dendrobatidae; genus Ranitomeya; species Ranitomeya imitator. The sequence goes on along the minus strand of NC_091282.1, from coordinate 314,474,890 downwards.
AAGTCTAGACTGGAATTTGCCAAACTACATGTTAATGAGCCAAAAAGCTTCTGTGAGAATGTCCTATGGACAGATGAGACGAAAATGGAACTTTTTGGCAAGGCACATCAGCTCTATGTTAACAGATGGAAAAATGAAGCTATCAAGAAAAGAACATTGTCCCTACTGTGAAACATGGAGGTGGCTCTGTTATGTTCTGGGTGTCAGAAAGCTTGGTCTCAGGTCATGGGTCTTGCAACAGGATAATGACCCAAAACACACAGCTAAAAACACCCAAGAATGGCTAAGAGGAAAGCATTGGACTATTCTGAAATGGCATTCTATGAGCCCTGACCTAAATCCTATTGAGCAGCTTTGGAAAGAGCTGAAACATGCCGTCTGGAAAAGGCAACCATCAAACACAAGACAACTGGAGCAGTTTGCTCTTGAGGAGTGGGCCAAAATACCTATTGAGAGGTGCAGAAGTCTTATTGACAGTTACTGGAATCGTTTGATTACAGCGATTGCCTCAAAAGGTTGTGCAACAAAATATTAAATTAAGGGTACCATCATTTCTGTCCAGGCCTATTTCATGAGTTTTAATTTTTTTTTAATTTCTGTGGAAGCATGGTTGAAAAGCAATGTCTGACTTTCATTTCTTCATTTTCATAGATTTTTTATTTATTACTTTTGTCAGATGAAAGTTACAGTATTTCTGTGACCATTGTGGGTTTTTCTGTCATTTAACGAGGGGTACCAACAATTTTGACCACATGTGTACATAAAATAGAATTAGTCTTGCCGGTAATTCGGTTTCTAGGAACCTTCCATGACAGCGGTACCGGAGGATGTCTCCCCGTCCTAATGGGGGACAGGAACACAGAGGTTAAATTCCCTTCTTGCCACCTCCAGTGTTTTTTCTGGACACAGTAGCATGTATAATTACCAACTTGGTGCAGGAACCCCTCAATAAATATTGTTAATAGGGAGAGAAATTAGTGCGGTCATGGAAGGTTCCTAGAAACCGAATTACCGGTATGACTAATTCTATTTTCTCTAGTCACCTTCCACAACAGCGGTACAGTAGTAGTACCAACAAATAATTTCTTACGGAGGGACGACAGCCTGCAGAACTCGTTAAATCCCTGTTAAAGTCTAATCTGTAGTGCCTGGTGAACGTGTGTATCGACGACCAGGTTGCGGCTCTGCAGATCTGCTCCGTAGATGCGTCTTCTCTCTCTGCCTATGATGTCGACACTGACCATGTAGAGTGGGCCTTTAGTGATAAAGGAGGGAATAAGTTCTGAGATGAATATGCAAGAGCTATGGCTTGCTTAATCCAATTGGCAATTCTGTGTTCTTTGCCACCTTTTTGCCCTTGTTCCTTCCTGAGTATTGGATAATTAAATTTCAATCAATCCTCAAGCTCTCAGTCTGTTGGAGGTAGAAAAGAATCGTCCTTCGGACGTCCTAAGTGTGGTAGGACTCTTCCTTCCTGTTGGAAGGATCTGGGCAGAATGAGGGCAGCACTATGTTCTGACCTCTATGAAAGTCTGACGTTAGCTTAGGTAAAAATGATGGGTCTAGACGAAGGATTATACTGTCAGTTGTTACCCTGAAATAAGATTCTTGCATAGAAAGATTGTATCTCTCCTACCCATCTAGCGGAGGTAATGGCGACTAGAAAGACAGTTTTGAGGGTGAGAACTTTTAAGGAAGATTCTGATAACGGTTCAAATGGAGATTGTGTCAGACTATTTAGTACCAAATTCAAGTCCCAGGGTGGGAACACGATTACGCACAGTGGGACAGAGTCTACTGGCTGAAGTCATGAAGAGTTTTATCCAAATCCTGATAAAAAAACAACTAAAGTGCAGAGACCTGAACTTTTAATGTACTCGGCTAAGTCCTAACTCTAGACCTTTCTGGAGGAAGTTTAGGATCTGGACCACATTCGGATGGAAAGTGTCTGGAGTATTCGGAGGGCACCATGAAGAAATTTTTTTCCAGACTTTGCCATAAATGGCGTTGGGTACTGGCTTCCTACTTTTCTGAAGAGTCTGAATTACTTCCAAAGAAAGACCTCTCGCTCTCAGAATTTCGGCTTCAGTAGCCATGCTGCGAGGTTCAATCTGTGTAGGTTAGGGCGTAATAAAGGACCTTGATGAAGGTAGCTCTTCTGGGGTAATTGTATTGGACCCTCGTGGGCCATCTCCAACAGTGTACTGTACCAACCCCTTCCCGGCCACATAGGGGCAATCAGAATTGTAGTGACCCGTTCGGATCAGATTTTCTGGAGAGTTTTTGACAGAATCGGGATAGGTGGGAAACAATAAGCAAGGTCGAACTCCCAGGGGTATGAGAAAGCGTCCATGCCCAGTGCTTTGTCTGTCATGTTTAGGGAAAATATGCTTTTAGTTTGGCATTCCGGCTGTTGGCGAATAAGTCTACGTCCGGGATCCCCCATTGGGAAACTAGATAGAGGAAGACTTCCTGATCCAGGCACCATTCTCCCGGATGTATATGTTTCCTGCTGAGAAAGTCTGCCTGGGTGTTGGCAGACCCCCTTAGATGGACTGCCGTGATAGAGAAGAGGTGCCGTTCTGCCCAAAGGAAAAAAATTTTCGCATCCAGATTTTTTTAATTTTCGAACATCGTACCCCTTTGATGACGGAGGTAAGCTACCGTGGTCACATTGTCGGAGTATATTTTGACATGGTGACCCTGGAGAAGAGTCGATGCGGTCTTTAAGGCCTCCTCCACTGCCTTCAGTTCCCTGAAGTGTGATGAGCAGGCTCTGATGCTCGGAGACCATACGCCCTGGAAGTGAGAATTCTCTACTACAGCTCCCATCCCCTTCGCCTGGCATCTGAAGTGAGAATCTTCAGTGGGATCTGGTCTGGTCCCAAATGACCCCCTGTTGAAGATTTCGGAGACAGAGCCACCATGTCAGCGATGTTCTGATGCGATTGGGAAGAACTTTCTTTGACAGGGAGCTCTGTTGCCTGTCCCAAAAAGACAATACGTGGGTCTGAAGGATTCTGGTATGGGCCTGGGCCCATGGTACCATCTGGATACAAGAGGTTAGGGACCCCAAAATGGACATGGAATGTCTCAGAGTAAGAGTCCTCACGGTTTTGTACTTCTTTATCCTTTGCACCAGATCCTGTTGTCGCTCTTTGGGTAGAAAGGATTTCCTTAACTCTAAATTCAGAAGAACTCCTAGGAATTTCTTCCTTGTGGACGGAATCAGATCTGATTTTTCCTGGCTTGGTATCCATCCCACGGATTCTAGGATTTCTAGGGTCCTCACCACATCCGTGTTTAAACGGGAGGTTGATGGAGCGACAATGAGCAGGTCGTCTAGATATGGTAGAATGCAAATCCCCTGAAGCCGTATGAAAATCACTGCCTCCGCCATGATCTTTGTGAACACCCGAGGTGCTGATGAGAATCCGAACGGGAGGGCATTGAATTGATAAGGTGTGATCATCCGGCCCTGGGAAATTGCGAATCTTAGGAATTTCCTGAATTTCTGAAGGATGGGGACGTGATAATATGCGTCCCTTAAATCCACTGTAGCCATCACCCAGTTCTGACCTATCAGGGGAATAGCAGATCTTATTGATTCCATTTTTAATCTTCTGTATGTAATCACCTGATTTAAGGGTTTCAGATTGATAATTATCCTGTGCTTCCCCGAAGGTTTCCTGATTAGAAATAGGCGAGAATAGTGACCTCTGCCTATTTCCTGCTAAGGAATTGGAGAAATTACTCCCGTCTGGAGTAAATTCTGAAAGCCCGAGCAGAATGCATCCTGCGGATGGAGACTTTGTAAAGGGGTAACCCTTAGGTGACAAGGGGGAGGACTCTCGAACGCCAAACTTAGACCATCTTGAATGGTACGGAGTACCCACGGGTTTGAAGAGATGGAACACCACTGGCTGATAAAGTACGAGAGGCGACCCCCCCCCCCCCCCCCGAGGGAATAGTCACGGTTTATCTGGGGTCTGCTGGGTTTGGGGAACAAGGATATTCCTTCCCTTTCCCCCTTTAGGGTAGATCCAGCGGCCTGTTTTGCCCTTGCCTTTGAAATCGCTTTGAGAAGTCGGATCTCGAGGGACGAAAAAAACTTTTTGGGAATCCTCTGCTCGGGGAGCGCCTTCTTTTTGTGTGTAGCTTTATCTAAAATATCATCCAGGGCCTGACAAAACAGGTATCTACCCTGAAACGGAATGGTACAAAGTTTTGCTTTGGATGTAATGTCGCCACTCCAGGACTTCAGCCATAGAGCTTCTCTGGCCAAGTTAGAAATCACCGCGGCTTTGGATGCCACTCTGACAGATTCCGCCAAGGCGTCAGCAAGAAACCCCCGTAGCTTTTTGGAGCAGGGGAAGGGAATCTAGAATCACTTCTCTTGATGTTCCCTGGGTAAGGTGATCCTCTAGAGTAAGGAGCCAACGAAACAGAGATCTAGCTACACATGTAGATGCTATGTTTGTCTTAATGAGGTTCGTGGATGTGTCCCAAGATGGTCTAAGTACTCTCCATTTTTCGATCCATGGGATCCCCGATTCTGTGATGAGTCTTCAAATAACAGTGCTGTCTTTTCTGTCACTCTGGACATCAACCTTTTGCGTGTCCCACAGAGAGGTGTCCCCATCTAGAGGGAAGCGTTTTTTTTTTTTTTTTTTTTAAATCCGATGGGACACTAAGCCCTTTTTCAGGGGACTCCCATTCATGTAGAATGAGGTTCTGCACATTTTCATGGATCAGGAACCCTTTTAGTTTTTTGGGTTTTAAGCCGCCAAACTTCTCATCCTGCACGGATTCCTTGACCTCCTCTTCCTCAACACCCATTGTCCCCCTGACCATACCAACTAATTCTCGTATGTCCTCAGAGGAAAATAGGGATTTTTGTGTACTCACCGTAAAATCCTTTTCTCCGAGCCATTCATTGGGGGACACAGACCGTGGGTGTATGCTGCTGCCAATAGGAGGCTGACACTAAGTGATACAAAAAAAGTTAGCTCCTCCCCTGCAGTATACACCCTCCTGCTGGCTCTCAGCTAACCAGTTCGGTGCAAAAGCAGTAGGAGATCAATAACAATATATGAGCGTATAGCATGTCATATTATATATGAGAGTATAGCATGTCAGATTATAAAATACAATCATAAGCTAATAACAGGGTGGGAGCTGTGTCCCCCAATGAATGGCTCGGAGAAAAGGATTTTACGGTGAGTACACAAAAATCCCTATTTCTCCTTCGCCTCATTGGGGGACACAGACCGGGGGACACAGACCGTGGGACGTCCCAAAGCAGTCCCTGGGTGGGGACAACAACAGATCAGGCCCTGTGTAACCGCTACTTACAAGTGCGCCACCGCAGCCTCCAGAGTCCGCCTGCCCAGACTCACATCTGTGGATGTGTGGGAATTATAGTGCTTCAAGAATGCATGCGGACTGGACGAATCCGCAAGCTTGCAGGCATGCCTTGCTGACGCCTGGTGCCTAGAACCCTTGATAGACCGGGAGATAGGCTGACATCTAGCACGGAAGGACTCCTGGATGGTGAAAAGAATTCACCATGTTATCATGGCCGATGAAACGGCTAAACCCTTCCTGAAAATGTCAGGAAGCCTTCCTCTACCATCAGGAAGCCCAAATAAAACGTCAAGCCTTCAGAAGGACGCCGTCCTCAAGACGTACCTACTCAGAGCACTCACTTCGTCCAGAATATGGGGGATCTTATTCCATTTTGTGGACTGGAGCCAAAAGAGATGAGGGAAGAACTATGCCCTCATAACAGTGGTAATACAGTACCACCTTGGTAACAAGGGATGGAGATGGCCTGAGGACAACCTTGCCTCGAAGGAAATAAGGGAAAAAAGTCTGAAAGAGCAGAGAAGCTAGCTCCGAAGACTCGTCAGAGTGAGAATATCGCAGAGGAGAACGGGATGACTTTCCCTGATAGTAAAGTAAGGCTCCTAGGAATAATAAAGTCCCAATGATCTAACGGTATGCGATAGGGAAGAACTACGTGTGAAAACTCCCTGTGAGAAAGTCCCTACTTGCGGTTGTGCTGCGATAAGGCGAGAAGATACTAGCTCTGCAAACAAAAAAACGGACGTGGTCAGTGCGGATCTCTGAGGATCACTGGGGCCCCTTTCTGCTTCCGAAAGGCTTTCGGAAGGAGAGTTATGGAAACTGGTACCACGGTAGAACCAGAGCATGGAGAGCGATGGCTCTTGGATCTCGAGGCCGAACCACGAACTCGAGTACATTGGCCTTCAGTCTGGATGTCATCCCACCTACAACTGGAGAGCTCCAGTAAGGACAGATCTGATGGAAGACTTCGGGGTGAAGTTCCCACTGACTTGAGGCGGAACCCTGACGGCTGAATTTGTTTGCCGTTCAGAGTTCTACTTCTGGGATATATACTGCCGAGATCACCGAATAATAGACTTCGGCCCATCAGAGAAAGTGAGGTACCTCGTCATGGCGCCTGACCATGGGTACCTGCTAGATGACTGACGTAAGGCACCGCCGTGGCATTATCCAATTGAATTCGGATAGGGAGACCCGCCAGAAGGCAGTGGACCTGCTGTAAGACTACCGTTCGGATCTCCAGAACAATGATGGGGAGAAGAAGACTGGCATTGGAAGTTACTAATAACTATTGAACCGGTAGAAAGGCCCTGGATGAAGAAGGAGCTCAGACTATTGTCTGAAAGTCTGTTTGACTTGCTGAAAACGAGCGGAGCGAAGGAAACCGTTTCCATTGTCGTCACCATTTTTGCTCAGAACTCTCTTAGCAAATCGAATGAAATGAGGGGGTGAGTAATCAAGTCCTCAGAACTCTCCTTGCGCGAGCTCCCTGTTGAAGGGCCATGACCTTGTCTCGAGGAAGAATTACCATCCTTCTAGAAGTGTGCAAGATCATCCTCAAAAAGGAGATCTGCTGGGCTGGAAATGAGGAGAACTTGTCTAAGTGTAGCTGACAGCCCAGGAGAGAAGGTATCGCAAGAGATATAGACGACTCAGCGTAGTCCAGGAAGGGTGGCTAGACAGACCAAACAGGGCAGGACGAGCACGCCTCTAGAGTGCAAGAGAAACATGACATCCGCCATGACCCGAGCGAACACTGGGTGCGGAAGCAAGGCCGAAGGACAAGGTTGTGACGTGAAAATGCTGTTGATGAATGGAAAGGCGAAGGAATTTTTGCAGAGGGCAAGCAACCCGAATGTTGATGGATGCCGGAAACTGCACCTTTTTCTGTTCAAGTAATGGCTGAGCGGAGGGACTCCATCCAAAGAAGGAGGACCATGTCAAAGGTTGTTAGAAGTTTGAGGTCCAGGGTCGATCTTACTTTTCGTTCCCCTGTTTGGAACCAAGATCCCTTAGATCTAGACTGTGCTGGACAATCCTCATACAATCCTTTGTCAGTCTCCCGCTCAAAAGATTTGATTGGCCAGTTGTTGCTGGTGTGAATCAAGGTAGTTAAGGTCTCCAGCCAGGAGACCATTGCTCTAGCAATCCATGCGGCAGCTAGGGAGGATAGAGCGCTGGACCCGAAGCCGCAACGAACCAGATTTTCTATCTGACAGTCCGTGGTATTTTTAATTGATGACCCATCAGGTAGGGATACTGGTAGGTATACCACAGGAGATTCTACCCGGTTAAACTGCCCCATGGCAGAATGTGCGGCTGCATCCAGCAGGTCATAGTCTCTTGCCATCTCCTCTTTTCACGGTGCAGAGATAAAAATTAGGAACCCTCGATCCATCAACCTCTTAACAGGGAAGTGGAGAGGAATTGTCCGCCCTCTTGCATCATCCACTAAATAGTGGTGATGCAGAGGGGGGAGCTCGTACGCCAAAAAGGGTGCCTCCATATGTCCACAGAGTTCAGGTCTCCAGGTGGACAGGACAGGTTGTCTGGCGTTAGGCCTGGATGCAGAAGAGGAAACATGGAGACGACACTCCGTGTGCTCGTCTGTTGATGGTGTGGGGAGATCGGTGCCCTTTAAAGGACCCGTCGCCCTTAAAAAACAGGCCAGGCATGGCAGCCCACGTAGAGGCTTCTGTCCAGTGAATCGCTTATCTGAATTGAATGGCAAATGCTCTCGAGGGAGTTTAGTCTTTGAAGCTCTGGCAAGCTCAGGCAATATCCAATCCATATTCAGAGCCTTGTTGTCAATCAATCATTGGTGAGGGAGCAGAAAACGAAAAACTTTCGTTTTCTAGATGCCTGTATGTTTCTAGATGCCTGCACGTTTCTAGAATACTTGCGGCCCCTGCTAGCCGACGGCTCCCATGTAGGATAGGGACCATGTATATTGGTCCTGCGAGCACTCCAAACACAGAGGGTACACAGAGGGATTCAATCTCTTGGTCAGAGAACCATGGATTGGTCAGTGAAGAATTCCACTGAGGGGAACTAGAGGATAAAGCTGGGGTCAGCGGCGGAGGGCTCCTCGGACTGATCAAGCGCCTTTAAGACTAGGGAATACTGGTCATGCACCTTTAAGACCAGGAAATACTGGTCATACGCCTTTAAGACCAGGGAATACTGGTCATGCGCCTTTAAGAACAGAGAATTCTGGTCATGCGCCTTTAAGATTTAAGATCAGAGAATACTGGCCATGCGCCTTTAAAGACCAGAGAATACTGGCCATGCGCCTTTAAGACCAGAGAATACTGGTCATGCACCTTTAAGACCAGAGAATACTGGTCATGCACCTTTAAGACCAGAGAATACTGGTCATGCACCTTTAAGACCAGAGAATACTGGTCATGTGCCTTTAAGACCAGGGAATACTGGTCATGCACCTTTAAGACCAGAGAATACTGGTCATGCATCTTTAAGACCAGAGAATACTGGTCATGCGCCTTTAAGACTGGGAATCCTGGCCATATGCCTTTAAGAACAGGGAATCCTGGTCATGTGCTTTTAAGACCAGGAAATACTGGTCATGTGCCTTTAAGACCAGGTACTTCCTTACCCGGTTACTGATGTAGAGTCGATGTGCCCCTTTAATGCAAAAATACTGTCACCCCAGTGTGAGCTGGCCGTGTGGACCAAGATGGCCACCGGGAGCTGCAGAGTTGATAAAATCTCGCAGAGAGCGAGAAGCGCCAATTTGGGGGGCGGAGCCACAGACACGATGTTGAATAGGCCTAAGCCGGGTCCTAAATTTCTGTAGCCGGCGAAGTCACCAGTAGGTCGTTCCAGGCAAGACTTCCAGGATGCGGCCTACAAATCGGCCGAAGCCGGGGGCTAAATTTTTGCAGCCATCCAGAGCGTTACCTCAGAGAGGTGGGCCACAGGGAAGTTGCTGAGGCTGCCTGTCAGCATGTGAATATCCCACTGAAGATGGATCCACTCACCATTGATGCGTGTCCCGGCATGGAGCCGCCGCGGATGTGGGTTTCAGCGCTGTTCTGTGCAGCGTGGACGGTGCAGGGATAAGCCTCAATCCATCATCCATTTGTAAGGGAGGTGGAGAGGAACCGTCCGCCTCCTTGTGCCATCCGCTTTCACAGTGGTGGGACAGTGGGAGCTGCTCGGACGCCATAGAGAGGGGCCTCTGTACAGCCACGGAGTTCAGTCCGGGTGGACAGGGCCAGTTGTCCGGCATTAGGCCTGGCTCCAGGAGAGGATACATGGAGGCGACACTCCATGTGGTCGCCTGCTGCTGGTGTGGGGAGATCGGGACCATGAAAGGAACCGTCGCCCCTGAAGAGAGCTCAGGCATGGCTTCCCACGTCGCAGGAGAGGGTACGGGGAGGTATACTCGCCGTGCTCGCCTGTTGATGGTTCGGGGGAGATCGGAACCTTGAAAGGAACCGTCGCCCCCTTCACTCCGTTAATTAAAAAATAAAAATTTACAGAAAAGTAAACAATAAAATAAAAACGTTGGGGTCTGAAACAGACACATGTGCCTCCTACAGACACTAAGCAAGAACTGGTTAGCTGAGAGCCAGCAGGAGGGTGTATACTGCAGGGGAGGAGCTAACTTTTTTTGTATCACTTAGTGTCAGCCTCCTATTGGCAGCAGCATACACCCACGGTCTGTGTCCCCCAATGAGGCGAAGGAGAAAATAATATTTCTTATTATCTTTCCTGGGGTAAGAAGTGGAGCCCTCATTCTCCCAAACATCTTCCGAATCAGAAGATTGTATTTCACCCGAGTCCAAGTCAGACTCTACCACAGATATTTTCCTCTTTTTTGGAGGAGGCGGCTGTGGTAACAGGGTCTGGGAAAGGGCAGATACTGATGACTGCACTTCTTTTTTAATAAGTGATTTGATGCTTTCAAGGAGGGACGGTTGTTCGGTGCGTAACACCTCGTCCGTGCAGGATTGACAAAGCTTCTTCTTGTATGAAACAGGAAGCTTTGTTGCACATACACCACACTTGCGGTCTTCCGTTTTTCTGGAAGATTTGTCCTTCTTGGGGGCAGAGGCCTTGTCTCCCTAGAAAGAGTGAGAAGGAAAACTAAGTCTAAATGCCACCCAGAAGTAAAGAGGACCTTCATCCGCTACTCACAGTGGGAGGGAGGACGCCGGGCTCCGCAGACGCAGAGAGGGGGGTTCGGTCACCGTCCATGGTCAGTCCACAGTCCAGAAAGACAGTGGGTCTTACCTGGTGGTGAACCCTGACCAGGGTTAAATAACCGAGGTGCGGCGTCTGACACCACGTGCTCCTCCTCTCCCAGGTCACATGCAGGAAAAAAGGAGGGGGGGGGGATCCCAGGTGAGAACGCCCCATGTGGCCGCCGGCTCCGGAGTAACACCGGAGATGTTGGGCACGCATGCGTTCCAGCGTGGAACGCACAGGGAACAAACCGGAAGTACTAACTCGTCACTTCGGGTGCACGCGTACTCCGGAATCCAGCGCCATGAGGAGAGGAGGAAGCCGGGGAGCCGCGAGGGGACCCCGGCCGCATGTCACCGCCCTGCGTTACCCCTCGAGGGGGCGCAGGAAGGGTGGGAATAGGGGTCCCGAGTCCAGGGGCGGCATGGAGACGGGAGCAGCTATATCAGGAGGAGAGCATCGCCCCCGACCCCAGCTGCCTGGCTAATGGTAAGCTGAACTGTGTGCTCCGGTCGCCGGCCATGGCAGCACCACAGGATCTCTTCAGGAAAAACACTGGAGGTGGCAGGAAGGGGAGGGTATTTAACCTCTTTGTGTTCCTGTCCCCCATTAGGGCGGGGAGACATCCTCCGATACCGCTGTCGTGGAAGGTGACTAGAGAAAAAAAGTATTTCTCAGTGCGCTCACTCTGCATTAAGTGACTGGTGCCAATGACGTGGCATTAGCAGATCCCTGTCACGAGAGGTGCACCTGTCCTATTCATTTATTAGTCCTGACAAGGAGCTACAGACTCAATGTGAAAAAGACAAAAGATGCGAGTGAGAGGACTAATGTGTATGTGAAAGTGAATAATTATCAGCTTTGTAACGGTTCCTGAAAATATATCACACATACTAAGAAGTGAAGTGATGCCAGTGTAAAGTGTAGAATCATCATCTCAAGCTGAACATCTCAAGAGCCTCTTTCCTTTCATACATATCAATTATTTAAACCCAGACAGCGATCAGATGCACAAACGCCCCTGCCATGGCGTTCCCATTACTGCACGCTTATCAGAATTTGCTTGTAAGGTGGAGAAAGTATGGCAACATGTCTATTGTTATCACATGGGTTCCTAAAAACTGTCCTGTAAAGAACACAAAAAAGACCAAAGAGTAGGCCTCTTAAAAGAGCCAGAACGCATAACTGGGTTTCTTCCATCATTAGAAAAGATGGAAGCCTTTTACCATTACCATTCCCACAGCTTCCTAATGCCAATAGCTACAACACTCACTAAACCTCATTATACCACAGCTCTTTCATAATTTGCTCTGCACATAGGTGCCCACATCCACCCACTGGACAGAGAAATGGGACCCAGCCCTTTTCTAAAGCACAGAGCTATGTTTGCATCACTGCAAAAGGAAGGTAGAAATACCAGATGTTGGATCTCATTGAATATTCCAAACATTTTAAAACTGGAATATCCCTTTACATATTTTCAATTGCAGTATGTATCAGTGTGACCATAATTTTATTTTGCCTGGTATTAGTGCTCAGTCCCACTCACTTGACAAAATCTGTCAAACAAAATTAGCTAGTGTCATGTTGCACTTTATGTGCCCCCAAGTTCTTGGCGGCAATAGTTTAGGCGGGTCTTATACACTGGTCCCAACAGAAAGCTCGCTGGCGTAAAATTGACCAGATGTATTACTAATAAGTCTGGAGCATTGCCCTCTGTGTTTGTGCAAAAAAAACAAACAGAACAAACAGAACAAACAGAACAAACAGAACAAACAGAACAAACAGAACAAACAGAACAAACAGAACAAACAGAACAAACAGAACAAACAGAACAAACAGAACAAACAGAACAAACAGAACAAACAGAACAAACAGAACAAACAGAACAAACAGAACAAACAGAACAAACAGAACAAACAGAACAAACAGAACAAACAGAACAAACAGAACAAACAGAACAAACAGAACAAACAGAACAAACAGAACAAACAGAACAAACAGAACAAACAGAACAAACAGAACAAACCCTCAAATCTACACCAGCAAAAGATTCAAGTATAATTGACATAACAGTATCTGGCAAAAGCCATAGTAAATGTGTAGCACCCTGCATGGACCCACCTATTCTACAAAGGTTTGCCCACTTTTTATGCAAACGAAAACATACATATAACGTGCCTTTTCTTTTTCTTTAATGGCAGAAAGTGTTATAAATAAATTTGTAAATATCCCCACTATCATCCACAGTTCATAAAACTGATTCAGATGTGCAGGGAAGATTCATGATTATATCTGTGAAATCAAATTTGTGGTTTATATTAGTTACTGCCTACCTTCACAATAATCTACTTTCCACGCCAGCATCTGCACTGCTTTCCGAATTATAATACTTTGTAATATACACAGTTAGAATTCGGCTATGCTAGTCAGTTTGGTGTTCATCACAAGACCGCCAGTATGATATTTGCATACTAGCAGTCACATACCAACTAGTTTCTCATGTGCTTTTCTGATTAGAACATTAGAGAGAGGCGGATGAAAATCTAGTCGGCAAGTGACCACAAGTAAGCACTTTTAGTTTTAAAATTTGGTAAGCTGCACTGCTTACTGGGTCAGCCTCTAGGTGGAAAACCCCTTTAAGGTGTTTAAAAAGTTTCTTAAAGGGAACCTGTCACCTGAATTTGGCGGGACTGGTTTTGGGTCATATGGGCGGAGTTTTCGGGTGTTTGATTCACCCTTTCCTTACCCGCTGGCTGCATGCTGGCTGCAATATTGGATTGAAGTTCATTCTCTGTCCTCCATAGTACACGCCTGCACAAGGCAAGATTGCCTTGCACAGGCGTGTACTATGGAGGGCAGAGAATGAACTTCAATCCAATATTGCAGCCAGCATGCAGCCAGCGGGTAAGGAAAGGGTGAATCAAACACCCAAAAACTCCGCCCATATGACCCAAAACCAGTCCCGCCAAATTCAGGTGACAGAGTCCCTTTAAGAAAATATCAGATCAGTCAGTAGTAGGTCTGTGAATGCAGGTGGTGACAATGCTCAGGAAATAAACAAGTGCCACACTCCCCATTTCCTTTTTGGGACCCTGTTGCTCAACCTTACTGTCTATATGATCTAGTAGCATTTGCTCTCTCCTTAAGGTACCGTCACACTAGACGATATCGCTAGCGATCCGTGACGTTGCAGCGTCCTCGCTAGCGATATCGTCCAGTGTGACAGGCAGCAGCGATCAGGCCCCTGCTGTGCTGTCGCTGGTCGGGGAAGAAAGTCCAGAACTTTATTTGGTCGCTGGACTCCCCGCAGACATCGCTGGATCGGCGTATGACACCGATTCAGCGATGTCTTCACTGGTAACCAGGGTAAACATCGGGTAACTAAGCGCAGGGCCGCGCTTAGTAACCCGATGTTTACCCTGGTTACCATCGTAAAAAAACAAACACTACATACTTACATTCAGCTGTCTGTCCCTTGCCGTCTGCTTCCTGCACTGACTGCTGGCCGTAAAGTGAAAGTGAAAGCACAGCACAGCGGTGAGTCACACAGCGGTGACTCACCGCTGTGGCTGTGCTGTGCTTTCACTTTACGGCCAGCAGTCAGTGCAGGAAGCAGACGGCAAGGGACAGACAGCTGAATGTAAGTATGTACTGTTTGTTTTTTTACGCTGGTAACCAGGGTAAACATCGGGTTACTAAGCGCGGCCCTGCGCTTAGTTACCCGATGTTTACCCTGGTTACCGGGGACCTCGGGATCGTTGGTCGCTGGAGAGCGGTCTGTGTGACAGCTCTCCAGCGACGCTGCAGCGATCCGGATCGTTGTCGGTATCGCTGCAGCGTCGCTAAGTGTGACGGTACCTTTACTCTGCTTTGCTATCTCCAAACCCCAGCACTCTCCAAACAAATAATTATCTTACCTTCCCTCTTACCCTTACCACCTAATCTCATCTGTAGACATCTCATTTGCTCCTAAACCTCATATACATTCTACGAAGGCCTCTTTCAGACTTCCGTCGGTACGGGTCCGTCGCAATGCGTCGGGCCGACGTACCGACGGACGTTGTGAATTTTTTTGCACGACGTGGACAGTGGATGCAGCTTTTCGACGCATCCGCTGCCCATTCTGCAGTCCGGGGAGGAGGGGACGGAGTTTCGGCCGCGCATGCACGGTCGAAAATGGCGGACGTGATGGACAAAAAAAATGTTACAATGAATGTTTTTTTGTGACGACGGTCCGCCAAAACACGACGGATCCGTTGCACGACGGACGCGACCTGTGGCGATCCGTCGCTATTAAAAGTTTATGGGCAAAAAACGCATTCTGTGAGCACATTTGCAGGATCAGTTTTTTGCCCTAAACGACAGATTGCAAAAAAAACGCTAGTGTGAAAGTAGCCTAAAACACAAAAGAAGATGGGCAGCATCATTCTCCAACTTGTTTGTTCTTTCTTTGCTTCTCCTCACAGCTGGTGATATATCTCCCAGTCCGGGCCTCGGATAACCTCATTATATAATGCTCCTATCACTTACCACCTACTAGAAACTACCACCATCTCTGCAACATAAAAACCCTTTCTCCCTTGACCCCTGCTCCCTCTGGAGAGCTTGGGAACTGTCCAAGTCATTCATGACCTCTTCACCTCAAGCACTCTACCCTTCCAGGGCGTCACCAAAAATAGAGATTTTTGTGTACTCACCGTAAAATCCTTTTCTCCGAGCCAATCATTGGGGGACACAGACCGTGGGGTGTATGCTGCTGCCACTAGGAGGCTGACACTAAGTGATACAAAGAAAGTTAGCTCCTCCCCTGCAGTATACACCCTCCTGCTGGCCCTCAGCTAACCAGTTCGGTGCAAAAGCAGTAGGAGATCAATAACAACATATGAGCGTATAGCATGTCATATTATATATGAGAGTATAGCATGTCAGATTATAAAATACAATCATAAGCTAATAACAGGGTGGGAGCTGTGTCCCCCAATGATTGGCTCGGAGAAAAGGATTGTACAGTGAGTACACAAAAATCCCCATTTCTCCTTCGCGTCATTGGGGGACACAGACCGTGGGACGTCCCAAAGCAGTCCCTGGGTGGGGACAACAATAGATCAGGCCCTCTGTAACCGCTACTTACAAGTGCGCCACCGCGGCCTGCAGAGTCCGCCTGCCCAGACTCACATCTGTGGATGTGTGGGAATTATAGTGCTTCAAGAATGCATGCGGACTGGACGAATCCGCAAGCTTGCAGGCGTGCCCTGCCGACGCCTGGTGCCTAGAACCCTTGATAGACCGGGAGATAGGCTGACATCTAGCACGGAAGGACTCTTGGATGGTGAAACGAATTCACCATGTTATCATGGCCGATGAAACGGCTAAACCCTTCCTGAAAATGTCAGGAAGCCTTCCTCTACCGTCAGGAAGCCAAAATAAAGGGTCCAACCTTCGGAAGGACGCCGTCCTCGAGACGTACCTACTCAGAGCACTCACTTCGTCCAGAATATGGGGGATCTTATTCCATTTTGTGGACTGGTGCCAAAAGAGATGAGAGAAGAACTATGCCCTCATAACAGTGATAATACAGTACCACCTTGGTAACAAGGCATGGGGATGGCCTGAGGACAACCTTGCCTCGAAGGTAATAAGGGAAAAAGTCTGAAAGAGCAGAGCAGTTAGCTCCGAAGACTCGTCAGAGTGAGGATATCGCAGAGGAAAAAGGGGGCGACTTTTCCTGATAGTAAAGTCTGCCCGGATGTAAAGGAGCCTACTGTAAGGCTCCTAGGACTAATAAGGTCCCAATGATCCAACGGTATGCGATAGGGAAGAACTACGTGTGAAAACTCCCTGTGAGAAAGTCCCTACTTGCAATTTTGCTGCGACAAGGCGGGAAGATACTAGCTCCGCAAACAAAAAAAACGGACGTGGTCAGTGCAGATCTCTGAGGATCACTGGGGCCCATTTCTGCTTCCGAAAGGCATTCGGAAGTAGTGGAAGGGGAGTTATGGAAACTGGTACCACGGCAGAAACAGAGCATGGAGTGCGATGGCTCTTGGATCTCGAGGCCGAACCACGAACTCGAGTTCATTGGCCTTCAGTCTGGACATCATGCGACCTACAACTGGAGAGCTCCAGTGAAGGCAGATCTGGTGGAAGACTTCAGGGTGAAGTTCCCACTGACTTGAGGCGGAACCCTGATGGCTGAATTTGTTTGCCGTTCAGAGTTCTACTTCTGGGATATATACTGCAGAGATCACCGAATGATAGATCTCAGCCCACCAGAGAATATGAGGTACCTCGGTCATGGCGCCTGACCGTGGGTACCTGCTAGATGATTGATGTATGGCACCGCCGTGGCATTGTCCAATTGAATTCGGATAGGGTGACCCGCCAGAAGGCAGTGGACCTGCTGTAGGAATACCGTTCGGATCTCCAGAACAATGATAGGGAGAAGAAGCCTTGCATTGGTATAGGTATATATAGGTATTGGTATATTGATGAAGAAGGAGCTCAGAGACTATCGTCTGAAAGTCTGTTTGCCTTGCTGAAAACGAGCGGAGCGAAGGAAACCGCTTCCATTGTCATCACCATTTTTCCTCAGAACTCTCCTAGCAAATCGAATGAAATGAGGGGGTGAGTAATCAAGTCCTCAGAACTCTCCTTGCGCGAGCTCCCTGTTGAAGGGCTGTCAAGATCCATGTTTGGATCTGTGGCAGATCTGGTTTCCCTCAGATATAAACTTTTTTCCTTTCTGGTCATTGGGGGTTAATGCAGTTTACTCCCCCCGGTGGCCGCTGGTGTTATTGCACTGCATTGCATTGCTGCTGGGTCAGCTGATGTTTGTGACCACTCCCACCATCCTTTATAAGGTCACCTGGTGCTTCAGCTGACTGTTGGTTATACAGGTCCTTTGGATACCAACCTTGCTGGAAAAGGAGCTTGCTGAGTGCTGTTGTTCTTCAGCTAAAGACTCATTCCTGGTGCCTTACTCTGCTGTGCAGTGCATTGCAGCAGAGAAAGCTAAGTGTGGTGTTATTGTTTCTTTGTCCCTTTGTAGTTTGTGCATTCACCTTTTGGTATCGTGTTCCCCTCAATATTGTTTATTTGCTTTGTGGTGCTGTTTTCTCTGTTCACCTCCTGGGGTGGGGGTTGGGAGTTTAGTTCAGGGTTTAACAGGAGACAGTTACAGGTCGGTGACTTGGGCCTCCCCACCATCAAGGGTACCCCCAGGTTAAGGAAAGACAGGGCTTCCCCTAGCCTGAGGGGCAGTTCAGGGGCCCAGATTCCTCATCTCCTGTTTTCCTATTTTTGCATCGTAACAAGGGCCACGACCTAGTCTCGAGGGACGCAGCTTCGTCAGGGGAAGTTTTTATTTTTGTGCATTTGTTTCTTTCTTTAATAAATTATTTTTGTATTTTTTGCTATTCAGTTTGTATTTTTTTGGGCGTGCGCCCTATTTGCATAGCTTTCTTTCTCTTGTTGTTTTTCCATGATGTTTTTGCTATGCATTGAGCTGCACCCCTTTATATGTTCATTATAATTATGGTAGTCGCCCAGTTGTGGTGCTCCCTAACTCTCTAAATATTCCCTAGTCTAGAGGGAGAACTACCATCCTTCTGGAAGTGTGCAGGATCATCCTCAAAAAGGATATCCGCTGGGCTGGAAATGAGGAGAACTTGTCTAAGTGTAGCTGCCAGCCCAGGTGAGAGGGTATCACAAGTGATATAGACGACTCAGTCCTGGAAGGGCGGCTAGACAGTCGACCAAACAGGGCAGGACGAGCACGCCTCTAGGGTGCAAGAGAAACATGACATCCGCCATGACCCGTGTGAACACACTGGGTGCGGAAGCAAGGCCGAAGGACAAGGTTGTGAGTTGAAAATGCTGTTCACGAATGGAAAGGCGAAGGAATTTTTGAAGAGGTTAAGCATCCCGAATGTCGATGGATGCCGGAAACTGCACCTTTTTCTGTTGAAGTAATGGCTGAGCGGAGGAACTCAATCCGAAGGAGGACCATGTCAAAGGTTGTTAGAAGATTGAGGTCCAGGGTCGGTCTTACTTTTCGTTCCCCTTTTTGGAACCAAGATCCCTTAGATCTAGACTGTGCTGGACAACCCTTATACAATCCTTTGTCAGTCTCTCGCTCAAAAGATTTGATTGGCCAGTTGTTACTGGTGTGAATCAAAGTAGTTAAGGTCTCCCGCCAGGAGACCATTGCTCTAGCAATCCATGCGGCGGCTAGGGAGGATAGAGCGCTGAACCCGAAGCTGCAAGGCGAAATGAACCAGATTTGTTATCTGACAGTCCGTGGTATTTTTAATAGATGACCCCTCGGGTAGGGATACTGGTAGGCATACCACAGGAGATTCTACCCGGTTAATCTGCCCCATGGCAGAATGTGCGGCTGCATCCAACAGGTCATAGTCTCTTGCCATCGCCGCTCTCTTTTGGCGGTGCAGAGATAAAAATTAGGAACCCTCGATCCATCAACCTCTTAACAGGGAAGTGGAGAGGAATTGTCCGCCTTCTTGCATCATCCGCTAAATAGTGGTGATGCAGAGAGGGGTGCTCGTATGCCAAAAAGGGTGCCTCTGTACATCCGCAGAGTTCAGGTCCCCGGGTGGACAGGACAGGTAGTCTGGCGTTAGACCTGGATGCAGAAGAGGAAACATGGAGGTGACACTCAGTGTGCTCGTCTGTTGATGGTGTGGGGAGATCGGTGCCCTTTAGAGGACCCGTCGCCCTTAAAAATCAGGCCAGGCATGGCATCCCACGTAGAGGCTTCTGTCCAGTGAATCGCTTATCCGAACTGAATGGCAAATGCTCTACGAGGGAGTTTAGTCTCCTTATGAGGGACACTGCGTAGTCTAGAGCAGAACCAGAGTCTTCGTCAATGTACCGAGATTGGTTACTCTTCTCTGAAGCTCTGGCAAGTTCAGGCAATATCCAATCCATATTCAGAGCCTTGTTGTCATCAAATCATTGGTGAGGGAGCAGGAAACTAAAACTTACGTTTTCTAGATGCCTGTATGTTTCTAGACACCTGTAAGTTTCTAGAATACTTGCTGCCCCTGCTAGCTGACGGCTCCCATGTAGGATAGGGACCATGTATATAAGTCCTGCGAGCCACAGAGGGTACACGGAGGGATTCAATCTCTTGGTCAGAGAACCATGGATTGCGGTCCACTGAGGGGAACTAGAGGATAAGCTGGGGTCGGCGGCGGAGGGCTCCTCGGATTGATCATGCGCCCTTAAGACCAGGGAATACTGGTCATGCCCTTTAAGACCAGGGAATACTGGTCATACGCCTTTAAGACCAGGGAATACTGGTCATGCGTCCTTACGACCAGGCGCCTTTAAGAACAGAGAATACTGGTCATGCTCCTTTAAGACCAGGGAATACTGGTTATGCGCCTTTAAGACCAGAGAATACTGGACATGCGCTTTAAAAGATCAAGGAATACTTGTCATATGCCTTTAAGACCAGGGATTACTGGCCGTGTGCCTTTAAGACCAGGGACTACTGGTCGTGTGCCTTTAAGACCAGGTACTTTCTTACCCAGGTACTGATGTTTAATGCAAAAATACTGTCACCCCAGTGTGAGCTGGCCGGGTGGACCAAAATGGCCACCGGGAGTTGCAGAGTTGATAAAATCTCGCAGAGAGCGAGAAGCGCCAATTCGGGGGTCGGAACCACGGACACAATGTTGAATAGGCCCAAGCCGGGGCCTAAATTTCTGTAGCCGGCGGGCGACACCAGCGGGGCGTTCCAGGCAAGACTTCCAGGATGCGGCCTACACATCGGCCGATGCCAGGGCCTAAATTTTTGCAGCCGGCCGGAGCGTTACCTCAGAGATGTGGGCCACAGGAAAGTGGCTGAGACTGATTGTCTGGATATCCTCTGAAGATGGATCCACTCACCATCAGTGCACGTCCCGGCATGGAGCCGCCGCGGATGTGGGTTTCAGCGCTGTTCTGTGCAGCGTGGACGGTGCAGGGATAAACCTCAATCCATCATCCCTTTGTTAGGGAGGTGGAGAGGAACCGTCCGCCTCCTTGTGCCATCCGCTTTCACAGTGGTGGGACAGTGGGGGCTGCTCGGACGCCATAGAGAGGGCCTCAGTACATCCATGGAATTCAGTCCGGGTGGACAGGGCCAGTTGTCCGGCATTAGGCCTGGCTCCAGGAGAGGATACATGGAGGCGACACTCCATGTGGTTGCCTGCTGCTGGTGTGGGGAGATCGGGACCATGAAGGAACCGTCGCCCCTGAAGTGAGCTCAGGCATGGCTTCCCACGTCGCAGGAGAGGGTGCGGGGAGGTACACTCGCCATGCTCGCCTGTTGATGGTTCGGGGGAGATCAGAACCTTGAAAGGAACAGTCGCCCCCTTCACTCCGTTAATTAAAAAATAAAAATTTACAGAAAAGTAAAAAATAAAATAGAAACGTTGGGGTCTGAAACAGACCCGTGTGCCTCCTACAGACACTAAGCAAGAACTGGTTAGCTGAGAGCCAGCAGGAGGGTGTATACTGCAGGGGAGGAGCTAACTTTCTTTGTATCACTTAGTGTCAGCCTCCTAGTGGCAGCAGCATACACCCCACGGTCTGTGTCCCCCAATGAGACGAAGGAGAAAAGGCGGAGGACACCGACACCCTCCAACATAGTCTCACCTGCTGCTCTGTGTTACGGTGACCTTCACTCCACTCACACTCCTCGTCGTGGCAATAGACATGGTGGAGGAGTGTTTTTTTTTTTTGTTTTTTTTTAAGAGCGGCACCTTTAAGCCAATCCAACCTCTCTTCCCCTTTATCCTCCCTTCTTTTGAAGTGCACTCTGTCAAAATTCTACTCTCCCGCCAAGTGGCCATCCTCTTGTATACCGAACGACAACTCAGCCCCACCACTGCCTTTATTGACAACTTCTCCACCTGGCTTCAACACTTTCTCTATGTGGACATTTCCAACATCATCATGAGTGACTTCAACATCCCCACTAAAAGTCACCAGTTGGCAGCCCCCAAACTCCTGTCGCTCGCTACATCCTTTGGTCCTACTCAGTGGTCTTCCACAGCCACCCACAGCTACTGACGGACATATATTTAGCGCAGTGAATATTCATTTCTCTGAAACGGCAAGCACACGTTTTAGCCACAGCAGCCGGCTCCTGCCTCCCGTGACCCGCTGCTCTTCCATCTTCTGGACACTCACTCGAGTATAAGCCGAGGGGGGCGTTTTCGCCATTAAAAAAAAAAAATGTGCTAAAAAACCTCGGCTTATACTTCAGTATATACGGTAAATCAAAGTTTGTTTTTTTTTTTTCTCGACACTTTACTGAAACCAGAAAAACCTTTAACCCCTTCATGACCTATGACATATACAGTGCAGACCAAAAGTTTGGACACACCTCATTTAAAGATTTTTCTGTATTTTCATGACTATTAAAATTGTACATTCACACATGTGGAATTATATGCTTAACAAAAAAGTGTGAAACAACTGAAATAATGTCTTATATTCTAAGTTCTTCAAAGTAGCCACCTTTCGCTTTGATGACTGCTTTACACACTCTTGGCATTCTCTTGATGAGCTTCAAGAGGTAGTCACTGGGAATGGTTTTCACTTCACAGGTGTGCCCTGTCAGGTTTAATAAGTGGGATTTCTTGCCTTATAAATGGGGTTGGGACCATCAGTTGTGTTGTGCAGAAGTCTGGTGGATACACAGCTGATAGTCCTACTTAATAGACTGTTAGAATTTGTATTATGGCAAGAAAAAAGCAGCTAAGTAAAGAAAAACGAGTGGCCCTTATTACTTTAAGAAATGAAGGTCAGTCAGTCCGAAAAATTGGGAAAACTTTGAAAGTGTCCCCAAGTGCAGTGGCAAAAACAATCAAGCGCTACAAAGAAACTGGCTCACATGAGGACCGCCCTAGGAAAGGAAGACCAAGAGTCACCTCTGCTTCTGAGGATAAGTTTATCCGAGTCACCAGCCTCAGAAATCGCAGGTTAACAGCAGCTCAGATTAGAGACCAGGTCAATGCCACACAGAGTTCTAGCAGCAGACACATCTCTACAACAACTGTTAAGAGGAGACTTTGTGCAGCAGGCTTTCATGGTAAAATAGCTGCTAGGAAACCACTGCTAAGGACAGGCAACAAGCAGAAGAGACTTGTTTGGGCTAAAGAACCCAAGGAATGGACATTAGACCAGTGGAAATCTGTGCTTTGGTCTAATGAGTCCAAATTGGATTCCAACCACCATGTCTTTGTGCGACGCAGAAAAGGTGAACGGATGGACTCTATATGCCTGGTTCCCACCGTGAAGCATGGAGGAGGAGGTGTGATGGTGTGGGAGTGCTTTGCTCGTGACACTGTTGGGGATTTATTCAAAATTGAAGGCATACTGAACCAGCATGGCTACCACAGCATCTTGCAGCGGCATGCTATTCCATCCGGTTTGTGTTTAGTTGGACCATCATTTATTTTTCAACAGGACAACGACCCCAAACTCACCTCCGGGCTGTGTAAGGGCTATTTGACCAAGGGGAGAGTGATGGGGTGCAATGCCAGATGACCTGGCCTCCACAGCCACCAGACCTGAACCCAATCGAGATGGTTTGGGGTGAGCTGGACCGCAGAGTGAAGGCAAAAGGGCCAACAAGGGCTAAGCATCTCTGGGAACTCCTTCAAGATTGTTGGAAGACCATTCCCGGTGACTACCTCTTGAAGCTCATCAAGAGAATGCCAAGAGTGTGCAAATCAGTCATCAAAGCAAAAGGTGGCTACTTTGAAGAATCTAGAATATAAGACATAATTTCAGTTGTTTCACACTTTTTTGTTAAGTATATAATTCAACATGTGTTAATTCATTGTTTTGATGCCTTCAGTGTGAATGTACAATTTTCATAGTCATGAAAATACAGAAAAATCTTTAAATAAGAAGATGTGTCCAAACTTTTGGTCTGTACTGTACATGTCAAAAAACCCTGAAAAAAACAAATGTGGAATTGCCCTTTTTTTGTAATTCACCATACCATATGGTAAAATCAATGCTGCTGCTCCAAAGTACAACTTGTCCTGTAAAAACAAGCCCTCACACGTCCATATCGACAGAAAAATAAAAATGTTATAGCTCTGGAACAAAAGCACATCCAGCCTAGAGGATAATATTAAAAATTAATTTATTTAAATCATAGCTTAAAAAATTCAGCAGAGCAGCAGGAGCACAAATCCAAACCCAACACCTATCAGGATACTACAAACCACAGAAAAGCATTCCCATGCTTAGGTAAGAATGTTAGCCAACATATCTGACTAGAGATGCTAGGACAAAATGAGAAGCGTCACAGTGCAATAAGGCGAAAGGTAAAGGAAGAAAAATAGTGGATCTCACCCAACTGAGGTGCAAAAACTGAAAACCCCAAGGTTGTGAAGAGGGCTAAATGGAATCTGTCACCTCATTTTACCGCTATAAACTGCGGCTGCCATTAGAGGCTTACCTACAGCGATCTGTAATGCTGTAGATAAGCCCACAATGTAACCTGAAAGATAAGAAAAAACAGATTACTTAACGGTAATGCTCTTTTTTAGAGCCATGACAGCACTCACAGAGAGAGGGGATCCGCTCCTAGGAACAGGAAACCCTATGGAGAGATAAAAGGGGTGGTTCCCCTCGCTCATAGTTGGGTTTCAGAGAGGAACCGCCCACCAGTTTTAGTAGGCTATCCAATATTTCTATCTGTATTTACTTAACTATATACAACTAAACAAATGAGCTATTCACCCCTACAAGTGAACTATGCATAACTACTATTAGAGAGGGAAGTAAGTGGGTGCTGTCATGGCTCTATAAAAAAGCATGACCGGTAAGTAATCTGTTTTTTTCTCCTTGCCACGACAGCACCGTCCAAGAGATTTTCAGAGACAATCACCTGGGGGGTCACAGTTTTGAGAACTGATCTACCAAAAACTAAGTCAGTAGAGGAAGACAAGTCCAGTCTGTAGTGACTGTAAAAGGTGGAAGGTGAAGACCAAGTTGCGGTCTTACATACTAGTTCAATTGGGAAATCTGCCCTTTCAGCCCGGGATGACGCTACAGCTCGAGCGGAGTGGGCTTTCACGCCTTCAAGTGGATTCTCCCCTTTCGATGAGTAAGCCAGACAAATTGCGTCTCAAATCCACCGAGATAACGTGCCCTTCGTGATTCCAGATCCCTTCTTATTGCCCTGGAAGGAAACAGAGACCTGCTCTTCCTCCAGGGGCTAGTTCTATCTAAATAAGTTATTGTAGCCCTTCTCACATCTAGTGTATGATATTTTTCTTCTTCTTCCAGATTTGTGGGGTTATTATAGAAAGAAGCAAGGAAGATTTCTTGTCACCTATGGAATCTAGTGGATACTTTAGGTAAGTAAGAAGGGTCTGTTTTTAGGACTATTTTATCTTGAAGTATTGACAGAAAGGGGGATCTATTGACAGTGCCTGAATGTCACTTACTCTTCTTGCTGACACTAGGGCAACCAATAAGGGAAACATTCTATCGGGGCTGAATGTAGTGGCTCGAATAGGACTTCCGTCAAAGCTTCTAAGACTAAGTTGAGGTCCCAAGGAGGTATCTGGGGAATCTGTACAGACTCTGTCCTCTGACATGCTGAAATAAAACGAGCTACCCATTTGTCCCCTGCAATATTGTGACTATATAAGGCCCTTAGAGCAGATATTTGTACTTTTAAAGTATTGACTGAAAGGCTTAACTCACACCCTTTCTGTAGGAACTCTAAAATAGCAGGAATGGGAACTTCTTTGGAAAGACCTATTGAGTGGAAACTAAGAAATTTCCTCCATAATCTTACATAAATTTTTGTGGTGGCCGTTTTCCTGCTTTGTACATGGGTATCAATTAGATTCTCTGAGAAGCCTGTCAGTCTTAGTAATTGCCTCTCAAATTCCAGGCTGTCAGCCGTAAGACCTTCACGTGAGGGTGGTAGAAGGGGCTCCGAGACAGGAGATCCTGATCTTCCGGGAGAATCCACGGATCTGAGACCGACATGGCTCTGAGCCAAGAGAACTATGGCCTCTTGGGCCAAAATGGGGCTATTAGGATCACATTCGCCCTTTCCTCCCTTGTTTTCCTGATGACTACTGGTAGGATTATCATCGGAGGGAATGCATATGCCCGGTGAAATATCCATGGGACTTGGAGGGATTCGAGAATATTCGGGTTGTCTGTCATATATAATGAAGCAAACTTTTCGACTTGTCTGTTGTTCCTTGTTGCAAAAAGGTCTATTTCTGGTGTGCCCCACCTTTCTGTTATTATGAAGATGCGACGGTTGAGTACCCATTCTCCTTGGTGCAAGGTCTGACGGCTGAAGAAATCTGGTTTGGAGTGGTTCACTTCCCTGACATGCAGAGCTGACAAGGATAGGAGATGTTTCTCGGCTATTGTTAGGATCTTGTCTGCTATAGACATGAGAGCTCCTAATCTTGTTCCTCCTTGATTTATATACTCCACAGATGTCATGTCTGACAATAATCTTGTGTGTGTTCCTTGCAACTGCGGAAGAAATTTACATATGGCATGATAGATGGCCTTCAATTCCCTTACATTTGAGGAATCATTTGCTTCGCTAAATGACCATTGCCCCTGAACTATATGTTCTCCTAGGTGCGCTCCCCAACCTCTAGGACAGGCATCTGTGAAAATTATCTTTGAAGGTTTAGTAACCCAAGGAATCCCTCTTATGAGATGGTCTAGCTCTAGCCACCAGGTTAGAGATTCAATTACTTCCGCTGATAGAGATATAAAACTTCCTAAATAACCCTGTAGTCTCTTTTTCCTGCAGTATGGCATACTGTAGCTGTCTAGTATGGAACTGAGCCCATGGGACTGCTGGAATACATGAAGTAAAAGAACCAAGAAGGGACATGCCCTGCCTAAGGGATATTTTAGGGTTGTTGACCACTGGTCGTACTTTATTGTCAGTTTTTTTGCTTCTGGAAGGAGGCACCTCTGACTTACGGAGTCTAGAAGAAGGCCCAGGAATGTTTGGCAGGTTACCGGGCACAATTTGGATTTCTCCCAATTGATTAACCATCCCAATTTCTGTAAAGATGAGATTACATTAACTAGACATTGCTGACACTGTTGCATTATTTCCTATCACCAGTAGGTCCATCTAGGTATGGGACTATAAGAGTGTCCTTTAACCTTAAATATGACATCACCTCTGACATCAATTTGGTGAAGACTCTGACTCTGGGAGCCACTGACAGCCCGAAAGGCATTGCTGTATACTGGAAGTGACAGATTTGACCTTCCATCATGAACGCCACACGGAGGTATTGTTGATGCTCGATATACATTGGTAGATGGTAATACGCATCTTTGAGGTTGAGGACCGCCATAAAGCGCCTGGGAAACAGAAGTTTTATAGTAGATCGGATAGACTCCATCTTGAAGGTCTGGTTTTCTAAAAAGACATTCAATTTCTTTAGATTTATTATGGTCCAATATGAACCATCTGGTTTAGGAACCAAAAATAAAAGGGGAGTAGAACCCCTTCCCCCTTTGATTTGACGGAACTTCTGTTAGAACCCGTTCAGACAATAGATTCCTTATTTCCAGCTCCAAAAACCCCTGTTGAGATTGGGATTTTAGAGAAGTCAATAGGAAGGTGTCCGGAGGAACTCGGGCAAATCTTAACTTTAAGCCTGATGTTACAAGGCTAATGGCCCCCGAGTTGGATGTTATCCCTGTCCATTGTCGGCAAAAAAAGGACAGCCTACCACCCACTGGTAGGTCTGTTTTAACATGGTTTATCTTCCATTCTAAATGGACGTTGACCAAAGAATGAACCTTTTTGCTTGGTTTCTCTGTGGGCCCAGCGGTCCTTGTTCCTAAAGTCCTCTTGTTACATACAGGTTTCCAAAAGGCTCTCCTATTGGATGGAATGTAATTATTAGGAAACCCCTTTTTTCTCTCACTTGCTTTGGTGAGAATCTCATCCAATTTTGTACCACCCTGGCATGGTAGGCTGCAGAGTTTGGATTTGGTCTGCGCATCTCCTTTCCAACCCTTTAACCAAAGTGCTCGGCAAGTTGCGTTCGTCAATCCTGCTCACTTGGCTGCTAGGCGAATAGAGTCGGCTGAGGAATCCGCCAAGAAGGCTGTGGTGCCTCTAATCAGAGGGATGGAGGATATTAATTTACTCTGGAAAGGGTGCCTTTTATGCCTTCTTCCAGATCATTTAACCAAACTAACATGGATCTTGCTGTACATGTAGCTGATATAGCCGGTTTAAATGCCCCTGCACATGATTCCCAAGATAGTCAGCTTTATTATCTAGAGGGTCTCGTAAGGAACCTGATTCCTCTACTGGTAATAAGGATCTTTTTGATGTGGACACTACAGCTGCATCTACCTTTGGGACTTTTGCCCATGTAGATAGATCCTCGTCATTAAAGGGATAACGTCTCTTGGATGTTTAAGGTAAACCTTTTTGCCCCGACTCGCCCATTCTTTTTTGACCGATCCTTTAATTGAGGGAATCACACAAAATGTTGGTCTTTTCCTCTTGGATAGACCTGCGAACATGATATCCTGAGGGGTTTTGGGATCTCTAGTGTCCTTAAGACCCATGGTCTCCCGAACTGACCTAACAAGATTATCAATGCTTTCAGTTGGAAAACATGAATCTTGTTCTCCTTCTGAGGAAGGGGATCCTTTGAAGAAGTCTGAGCCTCTATCATCACTATCCGAGGTATGGTCTGATCTCGGTGAGTCATATTTTTTATTGGACTTTACGCCCGAAATGCTACCTGAACCTTTTAAGGCCTGCAATTCCTCCTTAATCATTAGCCCGATATCTTCTGTTCTTATAGAGGATTCTTCATGTAGGGTGTTTTCAATGCACGTATGACACATCCTTATGGAGTAGCTATCCGGAAGGGGCTGAGAACACAGAGCGCATTGTTTGTGCTTAGATTTTTCAGCTCTTTTTGCCTAGGGTATATAGAAGAAAAAATGAGCCGATCAGCTTAATAGGTGGGAATAACACTCACCCAGTGAAGCTTTCTGTCAAGGTGGTACCGGTTGAAGAGGAGGCGAGGGCACAGGCTGTGATGTGGACCGACCGAATCCTTTGTCCTTAGCACTCTTTGTGGAGGACCTGCTCTGTTTAGAGCGTCCCCTGCTGCTTCTGTGGCTGCTGTGCCTGGGGAAGTACAGCAGAGTCCTTAGGGGATGCCATGTTGCATGTTGTTGTTTCCCCGCCGGTGTTTTTATGCTGAAAGCCACCATCCCCCCCAGAAGTACTCGCTACTTCCAGGTTACGGCTGCACTGTGCGTGCCAGCGCAGCATTGCTGCTTCTGTGCTTCTGGTACCCCCGGAAGCTCGGATCACTTCAGTAGCGAGTGTAGTCAACCCCCCCACCCCCCCGGCAGGCAACGAGCGTTCCAATCCTCGCACTCTCCATGAGCCAGGCAACTCCCCGGATCCTGGCCTCACGGTGTCCTGCCATCGGAGGGGGGAGCTGAAGACTGGACCCCCGAAGCTGGAGCCGTTGCCGTTCTCAGAGTAACCGCACAAGTGGCATCCAGGCCAGGTATCCTCTTCTCTCCACAGGTTCCTTAGGAACAGAAAACCAACTGTGGGAGTGAGGGGGACCGTCCCTTTTATCTCTCCGTAGGGTTTCCTGTTCCTAGGGAAGGATCACCTCTCTCGGTAGGTGCTCTCGTGGCGAGGAGAAAAAACAAGTTAGATTATACTCACCCAGGGGCGGTCCGGTGTGGTCCAGGTCCGATGGGCATTGCATGTCCGGGTCCGGCGCCTCCCATCTTCATGCGATGACGTCCTCTTCCTTGCTTCTGTCGCGGCTCCTGCACAGGCGTACTGATTTGTCCTGTTGAGGGCAGCGTAAAGCAATCCAGTGCGCAGGTGCAGTACTTTGTTCTGCCCTCAACAGGGCAAAAAAAAAATACGCCTGCATAGGAGCTGTTACAGAAGCAAGGAAGAAGACATCATCGCTTGAAGATGGGAGGCGCCAGACCCAGACTTGCGAGGCCCATCTGACCAGGACCACACCGGACGAGTATAATCTAACTTGTTTTTCTTATCTTTCAGGATACATCGGGGGCTTATCAACAGAATTACAGAATGCTGTAGACAAGCCCCTGATGGTGGTGGCCGCAGTTTATAGCGGCAAAATGAGGTGACAGATTCCTTTTAAGGAATACTTAAAAATATCAGCCAAATCTGACCTCCACAGCAATATTTTTTAAAAATATACCATTAGATGTGCACCGATTTCAACATAGCTATGTAGAAAATGTATTTCACAATATTTTTTCCAACCACACACGTACTCGTGGTATTTTTAGTGTTTATGACCCCATTTAACTTCTATCTCATCAGATGAGCCAACATGCTCTTCTAAATGGGAATCGGTGCTAAATCACTTCTTCTTGATTCTATGTTGGCATAAGGCCATTAAATCAACTAAATCTGTTTCCAAAGGTGTCAGACACTGGGAAGTGTCTCATAAGATTCTCATTCGCTGGTACTTAATCCTTGTGCACTAGGCAGAAATCATCAGTCATTACCCTGATATATGCTAGAGAGGCTGTGTGTTAGAGGGTATTACAATAATTTAATAATATATAATAATTTAGAAGACACATTTTTCTCACAAGCCCACCTTTGCATCAACAAATCATGCAAAATTACTTTCCTCTCCGTCCATCAAGAAAACCAGCAATGTAACATTTTTAAAAAAAAATTGTATGTGCTACACCAAGAAGTCATTGAAAGGCCAGCAAGCAGAAGGAAACTGGAAACTCTTTCCTAAGGCTATGTGCTCACTGAGTTTTCGAGGACTTATTCGGAGTGGGTCTTCCTAACAACTTGCCTCAAAACGCCTATTCATTTCTATTGTAAAACCGCTTTGTTGTCCATATGTTCAGTGTTTTGAGCAGTTTTCTTCTGGTTCAGGTGTTGAAAAACATCTGGTAGGGAAACAAAGTGCATATCACTTCTCTGAATCGGCTCCTGATGGAACATGCTCCAAACCGGCATTGTCTAGTTGGAAGCCTGCAAAGACCTCAGTGTGCACATACCCCAAGGATACAGGCTAGTTGGGTTTTTGAGTCACACAGGTTATTATTGTAATTTGTAAGCTACCACATTTTTACTCCCCACTATCTCACACCGGTACAGACACATCCGTTAACTTGGTTCCCATCACTTTTAGTCTTACACTCCATCCCATCTTTGTCTCATTTAGGTATCATGCAGACGTTCATGCAAATAGGTCCGAGCATGGACTGCTAATGCACAGACTTGCCACTGCTCTGCCGACCAAAGCGTGACAGCTTCATATATTTCTACGAGGCTGTGGCAGTCAGGTCAGAAGAGCTTTGGCCAGTCTGTGCATTAGCAGTCCATGCTTGGGCAGATTTACCCGGAAGTCTGCATGAGCCCTTAAACTCACTGGGTAACTGCTCTACCTTGGCCCTTGTACCACATACATAGCCTAACTCGGACATCCAGATGCCAATGTTTCATTTTCTGTAAATCCTTGATATTCATGCTTTTTGTTCCCGATTACTTCTCTTTTAGGTTTACCCCTGACACTCAAGTTGGAAATGTATTTTATTAGATTAATTGATAGCCTCTGCTTGGCAGATTCAAGTTTAAAGGAATGTGTCACTGCTAAAAATGTTTTTTTACCTGTAGATATAGTGGTAATCTGAAGGAAAATAGAATTTAAACCATCCGTAGCAGGCTTAGTGGGCAAAAGCTACACACAGTGTTTCTACTTGAAGACTGTGGATGTGAAGGGACATTATATACTGTATATTTAGAAATAAAAGTAGATTGCAATTTCAACCTTCAACCTTTTAAAAACATCAACCATGTTATAACTTGGCCCCCCTGAAGAGGTAATTTAATGCGAAACAGTGGCTTATGTAATTTAGTGGGTACTATAGGAGTTTTACAACATGGGTATGAAACTGTTCTATTTTATTTGGTTACACTTTTGTACTACCCAAATTGTCAAATAATGTGGGTAGATATATCTGAGCTTGCACTTTATTTATAGACTAGATGGTGGCCCGATTCTAACGCATCGGGTATTCTAGAATATGCATGTCCCTGTAGTATATTGCACAGCCCACGTAGTATATTGGCCAGTCACGTAGTATATTGGCCAGTCACGTAGTATGCACCATATCCCTGTTAAAAAAAAAACAAAAAAAAAGAATTAAAATAAAAAATAGTTACATACTCACCTTCCAGAGCCCTCAGATCGAAACGGCAGGTTACCGATGCTCCTCACGCGCTCCGGTCTGAAGAGTGCATTGCGGTCTCGCGAGATGATGACATAGCGGTCTCGCGACACCGCACTTCATCATCTCGCGAGACCGCAATGCATGGAGTGGTCACCGGGGCGTCGCGAGGAGCATCGGTAACCGGCCGCTTCGATCCAAGGGCTGTTATTTTTAACATTAGATCTTTTTACTATTCATACTGCATAAGCAGCATGAATAGTAAAAAGTTGGTTACACAGGGTTAATAGCAGCGTTAACCGAGTGCGTTACACCGCGGCGGTCAACGCTGCCAGTGACCCTGTGTGAGCGCTGACTGGAGGGGAGTACGGAGCGGGCACTGACTGCGGGGAGGAAGGAGCGGCCATTAATTCCGCCGGACTGTGGCCGTCGCTGATTGGTTGCGGCAGTCATGACAGGCAGCTGGCAAGACCAATCAGCGACTTGGATTCCATGACAGAGGCCGCGACCAATGAATATTCGTGAGACAGACAGACGGAAGTGACCCTTAGACAATAATATAGTAGATTATACCGCTCCAATGTTGCAAGCTCACAGCTTACCTTTTTGACTACTTTTGTGTATATGGCAAAGAGATTTGGTTTTAACTATATGTAATTAATAAAGTGTTACTTTTATCTCACATTTAGGGCAGATAATGCTTTAGTTTGATGATTCCTCAATATTTTTTGGAGTTATGGATGATACTTTACCAGTGATTGGAAGGGCACTATGTGATATAATTGTCTGAAAGTGTCCAGCTCCTTTGTGAAACATGCTATTATACCATGCTAAAACCTTTACATTGGATCTTTTTTTATCTTACACATTGTAGATGGTATTTCACACAGAATTATGTGGAACGAAACACTTACCTGGGGGTTAGTTGTAACATAGAAACCAGACACACCGGCTTTCTCTAAGGTATTTTGCTGGTCTATAACTTTTTGGTCTAATTCTAGAACGATCTTTTCATCCATCATTCGTTGTTCCTCTCGGATTCTCTGTTCAAGAGCCTAAGAACATAAATAATAATGAAATACAGATAAAAGGCATCTAAAAAGCATGTTTTCCAGGTTCCTCTTAAAGGGAACCTGTCACCCCGAAAATCGCGGGTGAGGTAATCCCACCGGCATCAGGGGCTTATCTGCAGCATTCTGTAATGCTGTAGAGAAGCCCCCGATGTTACCTGAAAAAGGAGAAAAACCGGTTTTTACGTACCGGTAATAGGATTTTACCGAGCCACGACAGCACCCCTACGAGAGAGAGGGGATCCGCCCACCTTCCGGACAGGAACCTACAGATTTTAAAGGGGCGGTCCCCCTCACCACTCCAGTTTGTGTTTCAGAGTATAAGGGACACCGCCATTGAGTTAGTACATAAACATATATACTTAAACATTACTAAATACCATCACCTACTAAAGAGTGATTTTTTAACAAGCACACTTTCCCCAAAGGGTGCAGAAACCAGTGAATAACTACGGGGGGGAATGTGCGGGTGCTGTCGTGGCTCCGTAAAATCCTATTACCGGTACGTAAAAACCGGTTTTCCTATCGCCACGACAGCACCCCTACGAGAGATTTTCAAAGATCAATCACCTGGGAGGGACTACAGCACTAAGTACTGTACGGCCAAAAACTAAATTGGCCTCTGAAGATAAATCAAGGCGATAATGTCTATAAAAGGTGGAAGGAGATGACCAAGTTGCCGCCTTACATATTACGTCTATGGAGACGTCCGCTCTTTCCGCCCAGGATGAGGCCATGGCTCGAGTGGAGTGGGCCCTGATGCCATCTGGTGGTGTCTGGCCTTTAGCAGTATAAGCAAGATATATGGCATCTCTTATCCATCTGGCGATAGACGCTTTAGTTACACTCGCCCCTTTCCTTGGATTCTGAAAGGAAACAAACAGAGCCCTACTCTGCCTCCATGGTTCTGTTCTATGTAGGTACTCTAATAGAGTTCTTCTGACATCTAACATGTGATATTTCTGCTCGTCAGCTGAATTCGGACTGTCACAGAAAGATGGTAAAATTATTTCCTGACTTCTATGAAATTTGGAAGCTACTTTTGGTAGGTATGCTGGGTCTGGTTTTAATACTACCCTATCCTGAAAGACCATTAAATAAGGAGGGTCTATCGACAAAGCTTGTAAGTCACTCACTCTCCTAGCAGAGGTCAGGGCTACTAGGAAGGCTGTTTTTAAAGTTAAATTTTTAATGGAGACAATCATTGGCTCAAAGGGGGCTTCTGTTAAGGCGTCTAAAACCAAATTTAGATCACATGGTGGTAATCTAGGAATATACACTGGTTTACTACGTTCAGTGGCCCTGATAAATCGGGAAACCCATCTATTTCCCGCCACATCACTGTTATATAACGCTCCCAAAGCTGATACTTGGACTCTAAGGGTATTTACCGCCAAGCCCAATTCTCGGCCTTTCTGTAAAAACTCCAGAATAGCCGGAATTGGAACCTTGCCAGAAAAGGGATTTTGGTAGAAGGCAAGGAACTTTTTCCAAGTTTTAGCATAGATTTTAGTGGTGACTTCTTTCCGACTATTTAAAAGGGTAGATATGAGAGCCTCTGAAAACCCTCTTCTCCTCAATAACTCCCTCTCAAATTCCACGCCGTCAGATGCAGGGATTCCACATTGGGGTAACTGAATGGACCCTGAGAAAGAAGCTCCGGGCTGGTCGGCAGTACCCAGGGGTCGGACACAGACATTGCCCTGAGTAACGAGAACCATGCCCTCCTGGGCCAAAAGGGGGCAATCAGGATCACTCTCGCCCTGTCCTCCCTGATCTTCCTGAGGACTAACAGGATCAGACACATTGGAGGGAACGCGTAAGCTAGAGGAAAATTCCAGTGTATTTGAAGGGAGTCTATTATACAGGGCTTGTCCGCCACCCGAAGAGAAGCGAACTTCCTGGTCTGCCTGTTCTCTCTCGTTGCGAATAGATCGATTACGGGCAATCCCCACAGGTCCACTATTTGTCTGAACACCCGTCGATCTAGAACCCATTCTCCCTGACGTAGAGAATGACGGCTGAGGTAATCTGCCTCTGTGTTGAGCTCTCCCCGAATGTGCACAGCTGATAGAGAGCGAAAGTGGGCTTCGGCTATTTCGAGTATGTCTGTGGCGGTGTTCATTAGGGATCTTGACCTTGTACCCCCTTGATGGTTGAGATACGCCACTACTGTTGTGTTGTCTGTCTGGACTCTTACATCAAGAAGAAAAAAAAAAAAAAAAAAAAAAAAAAAAGCGCACATAGAGTAATACCTTCAGGTGTCGCAATCACGTGGACCCCCACAAAACAGACTCACCTGGTCTGGTTGTGACAGGTCACAACTCCCTTGGATCAGCACGTATGGTCGCAGCAAGCTCCCGGCAAGCAGAACAAATCCACATGGAGAGAAGTAGAACCGGAGAATAGAAGCCGCGCAGACCACAATAAAGGTATCAGAGTTACACACACACTGTTTATTAGCCTACGCGTTTCGTGGCCAACAGGCCACTTCATCAGGGCATCCTGATGAAGTGGCCTGTTGGCCACGAAACGCGTAGGCTAATAAACAGAGTGTGTGTGTAACTCTGATACCTTTATTGTGGTCTGCGCGGCTTCTATTCTCCGGTTCTACTTCTCTCCATGTGGATTTGGACTCTTACATGTGAATCCTGCAGAGATGGAAGCAACCTGAGTAAGGCCTTCTTCACTGCCGTGAGCTCTTTCCAGTTTGAGGACTCTTGAGCCTCTAAGAGAGACCATTGCCCTTGAGTCCAGACATCTCCTATATGAGCTCCCCAACCTATTGGACTGGCATCGGTTGTGACCGTGTTGTTTGGTACTACACTCCAGCGTACTCCTTTCCCTAAATGTCTTCTGTTTAACCACCATCTCAGACTGTGTAGAGTGGCGGTGGACAACCTGAGTCTTCCGCCTAATTGCCCTTGAAGACTTCTCTCTGTATCCAAGACTTGGGCCTGTAACACTCGAGTGTGGAATTGAGCCCACTGGACGGCTGGTATGCAGGACGTTAGAGATCCCAGAAGGGACATAGCGTCTCTTAAAGTCAGATCTGGCTTCCTTGTTACCGTACTGACTTTGTGCACAATCCTCTGCTTTTTCTCTTCCGGAAGGAAACATTGTTGCACTTCCGAATCCAGCAGAATACCTAGGAAAGTCTGAGTTGTTGATGGGTCGAGTCTTGACTTCTCCATATTGACTATCCAACCCAAGTCCTGTAAGGAAGATATTACATGATTTAGGAGAGTACTGCACTGGCAAAAGGAATTCCCCACTACCAGGAAGTCATCCAAGTAGGGTATAATTAACGTATCCTGTTCTCTGACATAGGCCATTACTTCTGCCATGACTTTAGTAAACACCCTCGGTGCCATAGATAGACCAAAGGGCATTGCAGCAAACTGAAAGTGTCTGACCTGGTCGTTTAAGCGCACCGCCATTCTGAGGAATTGTTGATGATCCTGGTGAATGGGCAGATGGTAATACGCATCTTTTAAATCCAGGACTGTCATATAACATCTGGGAAAGAAGTTTAGTTGCCGTTTTAATCGATTCCATCTTAAAGGCATGATACTCTAGATGTTTGTTTAATCTCCGTAAGTTTATGATGGTTCTAAAGGATCCATCTGGCTTGGAGATTAAAAATAAAGGGGAATAGAACCCTTTCCCCTGTTGATGTTTTGGAACCTCCACTATGACTTTCTTCCGTTTTAACATTTGGACCTCTTTTTCAAGGGCCTTTTGTTGGTCTAAGGAATCAGGGGCAGTCAAGATATAAAATTCAGAAGGTCTTTCCCGGAACTCTAATTTTAACCCTGAATTGATTATACCCAGAACCCAATTGCTCGAAGTTATTTTGGCCCACTGAGCATAAAAGAATTTTAACCTGCCCCCTACTGGAAGATCTCTATTAACGATAGTTTCTTCTTCTTCTTGAGGAAGATGACGAAGCATTAAAGTCCGAACCTTTCTTTTTTGGGTCTGATGGTTCCCAGTCTCGGTTGTGGTAAGGTCTTCGGTATTGGAAGCGTCTCCTGAAGGTATTCCTAAAGGTAGGATTGAAAGCTTTAGGAAAACCTTTCTTCCTATCCTCAGCCTTAGCTAGGATATCATCCAATACCGGGCCAAACAGGTACTCACCCCTACACGGTATTGTACACAGTTTAGCTTTCGCCTGGGCATCCCCTTTCCAGGTCTTAAGCCATAGGGCTCGGCGAGCAGCGTTTGAGAGGCCTGCTGATCTTGCCGCCAATTTTAAAGAATCCACTGACGCGTCCGCTAAATACGCCACCCCTTCACGTATTTGCGACAGTGAGTTCAACATCTTGTCTCTGGGCACCTTGGACTTCAGCTGTTCTTCCAGTTGGGATATCCACACCATGACGGATCTAACCGTACACGTGCTAGAGATAGCAGGTTTAAACGCCCCTGCAGTTGATTCCCAAACTTTCCTCAAAAACATGTCCGCCTTCCTATCTGATGGATCTTTCAGAAGGCCCACGTCCTCCAGCGGCAAGGTACCGGCTTTAGATGTAGAAGCCACCGCTGCATCCACTTTTGGGACTTTCATCCACTCTGCCAGCTCATTATCTTCAAAGGGATACCTTCTTTTAGCTGATGACGGAAGGAAACCCTTATCCTGCTTATCCCATTCTCTCTTTATAAGAGTCTTAACCGTATCCACCACCGGGAACACCTTACGACTCCTCTGGCACAAGCCCGCAAACATTATGTCCTGTGCAGACCTTGGTTCCTTGCTCTCTGCAACACCCATGGTAGCTCGGACTCCTTTAACTAACATGTCCATGTTGTCCACCGAGAAGCAAGGCCTTCCCTCTTCATCTGAGGAGGATGGAGATGAGGAGCGGGAACATTCCCCTTCTTGCAGGGACAGACTAGATCCTGGCGATATGTCCCTGCCCGACCTTTCCTGGCGGCTGCCTCTAAGGGAATAGCTAATTTCCTCCCTGATGACCACTCTAAGGTCTGATGACCGAAGGGGAGCTTCCTCTTCTAAGGTCTGAGATATGCAAGCCTGACACAGCCTTTTGGTATAACTGTCAGGCATTGGTGTCATGCATAGAGCACATTGCTTGTGCTTAGATTTTGTGGTCTTTTTTCCCTAAAACAAAGCACAAATAACAGACCATATCAGCACAAGGTGTCTGATTTAACACTCACCATAAGGCTGATCCTGTGAATACCGATTCTGGAGGAGTAGGATCCAAATGTGACGCTGGGGCGCTCGCACGCTGCTGCCCCCGTACCACGCTGCTGCTGCTTCTCCTTGAGCGGCCGCTACCGCTCTTACTGCGCTGTTCCGTTCCCTCTCCATGAGGGTGCTCGGCGTCCCCTACTGAGGACATGGTTGCGCGCCTCCTACCCTAGGCGTCGCTCTTTTACAGCGCTGCAGCGCTCCTCCCCCGGCTTACCCCGGAAGCGTACCAAATACTTCCGGGTTCACCAGCGCCGGTGTGGACGCTGCACACCGCGCTCAACCGCGGACCAGGACGGCACTGCCCAACTCCTGGGACGCGCTCCTCACGGCCAGACGAGGGGGGTCTGCACGCAGGACATCCCCGACGCTGCTTCCGAGCCCCCGATTCCGCCGTTCCTAACAGATACCGCGTGGAGGCATGGAGGCCCGGGTAAGACTGCTGCTGCAGGCTCCCGCCGTCCGGACAGGAACCCAAACTGGAGTGGTGAGGGGGACCGCCCCTTTAAATTCTGTAGGTTCCTGTCCGGAAGGTGGGCGGATCCCCTCTCTCGTAGGGGTGCTGTCGTGGCGATAGGAAAAGACGTTATATTATACTCACCCAGGGGCGGTCCCGCTGCTGGTCAGGTAGGATGGGCGTCTCTGGTCCGCTCCGGCGCCTCCCATCTTCTTTCCATGACGTCCTCTTCTGATCTTCAGCCACGGCTCCGGTGCAGGCGTACTTTGCTCTGCCCTCTTGAGGGCAGAGGATAGTACTGCAGTGCGCAGGCGCCGGAAAGGTCAGAGGCCCGGCGCCTGCGCACTGCAGTACTTTGTCTGCCCTCAACAGGGCAGAGCAAAGTACGCCTGCGCCGGAGCCGTGGCTGAAGATCAGAAGAGGACGTCATGGAAAGAAGATAGGAGGCGCCGGAGCGGACC
Organism: Ranitomeya imitator; assembly: GCF_032444005.1. Classification (NCBI taxonomy): domain Eukaryota; kingdom Metazoa; phylum Chordata; class Amphibia; order Anura; family Dendrobatidae; genus Ranitomeya; species Ranitomeya imitator. The sequence goes on along the minus strand of NC_091282.1, from coordinate 314,435,830 downwards.
GGAGACGCCCATCCGACCTGACCAGCAGCGGGACCTCCCCTGGGTGAGTATAATGTAACGTCTTTTTCTCCTTTTTCAGGTAACATCGGGGGCTTATCTACAGCATTACAGAATGCTGCAGATAAGCCCCTGATGCCGGTGGGATTACCTCACCCGCGATTTTCGGGGTGACAGGTTCCCTTTAATTAAGTCCACAGTGGGCTTGCACTATGTAAAAGAATATCAGCCTGGCCTACCAGTGCTGACTCTCCACCACAGCTCACAGTCTTTTGCACCATTTGACTATTTGCCAATTCACTGGGCTCTCAGGTCTTGTGTCATCTACATCAGCATGCCCACTGACCCAAGTCCCGAGATTGTGCCATTACCGCTGCTATCATGTCAATATAGACCACAGATAGCAATGAGATGCCAGAGGGTAAGGCTGATTGATTTTATTTTATGTAGAAGATGCTTGTATAGGGAAAAGTAAGTGAAACCTGGAAAACAACTTAACCTCAGATTAAATAAGTCATAGAAATAACATTTCTGGTGTTAAATGTACGATTCTGTATCAATGCACTAATCGACTGAGTCGGGATGACTTGTAATATTTTGCAGCTCATAGACAAAGATAATGTCATTTTCTGGAAAATAAGAGTTCCATTCTAGGAAAACCATCCTCAGCAAATCAGTGCAGGAAAATGCTCTGCTCCACTTCATTGTTCACCAGGCACCGCTTCTAGTAGCAGATGAGCCTGATACTAACCCTCACTTCCATTCACTTACATCTGGACTTAGTCACCCAGCGCTATGATGTCAGGTACAACTTCTAGTGGAAGCAGGTTGTGCTTGCAAAACAATGAAGGAAAGTGGCACTTAAAAGCCATCACATCAGCAGGAATGAAGAGTCAGACTCCCTCCAATCAAGGACCTAAGATGGAACCAAAGCCTAGGCCATCAACTAACTCACTGCAGTAGAACAGATCAGGTTGTGGTAGTGGGCACAGATTTATAAAACAGGATGCTAAAAACTACTTACTGGTTTAGAGTCTAGCCATGGCACTAAAGCAGCATCTCAGAAGACTAATGATCCTGTTGTATGCCCACAGAATATGACATGAAATGAGAATGGGTTTACTGTTCTATACAGGTCCTTCTCAAAAAATTAGCATATAGTGTTAAATTTCATTATTTACCATAATGTAATGATTACAATTAAACTTTCATATATTATAGATTCATTATCCACCAACTGAAATATGTCAGGTCTTTTATTGTTTTAATACTGATGATTTTGGCATACAACTCCTGATAACCCAAAAAACCTGTCTCAATAATTTAGCATATTTCACCCATCCAATCAAATAAAAGTGTTTTTTAATAACAAACAAAAAAACCAACAAATAATAATGTTCAGTTATGCACTCAATACTTGGTCGGGAATCCTTTGGCAGAAATGACTGCTTCAATGAGGCGTGGCATGGAGGCAATCAGCCTGTGACACTGCTGAGATGTTATGGAGGCCCAGGATGCTTCAATAGCGGCCTTAAGCTCATCCAGAGTGTTGGGTCTTGCGTCTCTCAACTTTCTCTTCACAATATCCCACAGATTCTCTATGGGGTTCAGGTCAGGAGAGTTGGCAGGCCAATTGAGCACATTAATACCATGGTCAGTAAACCATTTACCAGTGGTTTTGGCACTGTGAGCAGGTGCCAGGTCGTGCTGAAAAATGAAATCTTCATCTCCATAAAGCATTTCAGCCGATGGAAGCATGAAGTGCTCCAAAATCTCCTGATAGCTAGCTGCATTGACCCTGCCCTTGATGAAACACAGTGGACCAACACCAGCAGCTGACATGGCACCCCACACCATCACTGACTGTGGGTACTTGACACTGGACTTCAGGCATTTCGGCATTTCCTTCTCCCCAGTCTTCCTCCAGACTCTGGCACCTTGATTTCCGAATGACATGCAAAATTTGCTTTCATCAGAAAAAAGTACTTGGGACCACTTAGCAACATTCCAGTGCTGCTTCTCTGTAGCCCAGGTCAGGCGCCTCTGCCGCTGTTTATGGTTCAAAAGTGGCTTTACCTGGGGAATGCGGCACCTGTAGCCCATTTCCTGCACACGCCTGTGCACGGTGGCTCTGGATGTTTCCACACCAGACTCAGTCCACTGCTTCCTCAGGTTCCCCAAGGTCTGGAATCGGTCCTTCTCCACAATCTTCCTCAGGGTCCGGTCTCCTCTTCTCGTTGTACAGCGTTTTCTGCCACATTGTTTCCTTCCAACAGACTTACCATTGAGGTGCCTTGATACAGCACTCTGGGAACAGCCTATTTGTTGAGAAATTTCTTTCTGGGTCTTACCCTCTTGCTTGAGGGTGTTAATGATGGCCTTCTTGACATCTGTCAGGTCGCTAGTCTTACCCATGATGGGGGTTTTGAGTAATGAACCAGGCAGGGAGTTTATAAAAGCCTCAGGTATCTTTTGCATGTGTTTAGAGTTAATTAGTTGATTCAGAAGATTAGGGTAATAGGTCGTTTAGAGAACCTTTTCTTGATATGCTAATTTATTGAGACATGTTTTTTGGGTTATCAGGAGTTGTATGCCAAAATCATCAGTATTAAAACAATAAAAGACCTGACAAATTTCAGTTGGTGGATAATGAATCTATAATATATGAAAGTTTAATTGTAATCATTACATTATGGTAAATAATGAAATTTAACACTATATGCTAATTTTTTGAGAAGGACCTGTATTCTATAATGGCTATACATGCTCATTACACAAATATCAAGCACAGCAAGAAACAGCGACTCAAATACAAGAATGCCAGACACTGGATGTCCTGACTCCACAACCAGCTGTAATCTCGCCCTTCTAAAACTAGGCTCAGCCGTCTCTTCTTGAGATTTCTTTATTCTTCAGTGCAGTTCACAGTTTCCTATTTAATGAGTCTTGAGGACACAGCGTGAAAGATGTAATTTTACTGCAAATTAATTTGGTTTAGGATGTGAAATGAACAGATTATGGATGGGAGCCTGTTCATCAGCACTTAATCATGTCACATTACAGCTGACCTCCTAAGTATGTTGTAATCTCCCTTACAATCAATTGTGGACTACCAGGAAACGCAGAATTAAGAATGCTGTAATTTCCATGAATTTCTGCCTCTTCTCAGGGCCATAGTCCTCCACAGACCACTGTGTGTGACTGATAATGGCAACCCATACATTCACAATTAGATTTGTAGTCGAGCTCTGGATACTTTTATGCTTACTTAAGATAGGCTACCAATATGTGATTAGTGGAGACCATGGATAAGGGTCCATTCATACTGCATGACTATCATGCATGAGCGATTCTTAGGAATGTTCATTTTCAGATAATCGTGCAGTCTAAATAGGCTGCCAATCACCCGATGAGAACAATGGCAGCCTATGCACCCCCGATATCTACTATATAATTGTCTAAGGGTCACTTCCGTCTGTCTGTCTGTCACAGATATTCATTGGTCGCGGCCTGTGTCATGGAATCCAAGTCGCTGATTGGTCGTGGCAAAACGCCCACGACCAATCAGTGACGGGCGCCGTCCAACGGTAACATGGCCGCTCCTTCCTCCCCGCAGTCAGTGCCCGCTCCATACGCCCCTCCAGTCAGCCCTCACACAGGGTTAATGGCAGTGCTAATGGACCACGTTATGCCGCGGTGTAACGCACTCCATTAACGCAGCTATTAACCCTGTGTGACCAACATTTTTTTACTATTGATGCTGCCTATGCAGCATCAATAGTAAAAAGATATACCGTAATGTTAAAAAAAAAAAAATTAAAAAAATCATATATATATATTTCCCGCTCCTTGCGACGCTCCGGTTACGTTCCATGCATTGCGATCTCGCGAGATGATGATGTAGCGGTGTCGCGAGACCGCTACGTCATCATCTCGCGAGACCTCAATGCACTCTTGAGACCGGAGCGCACAAGGAGCGTCGGTAACCACTTCCTGGATCCAGGGGCCAACGGAAGGTGAGTATATAACTTTTTTATTTTAATTCTTTTTTTTTTTTTTTTTTACAGGGATATGATGCCCACATTGCTATATACGTGGGCTGGGCATTATACTACGTGGCTGGGCAGTGTACTACTCGGGCTGCGCAATATACAACGCGGGCTGTGCAATATACGTGGCCTGCAGAATGTACTACGTGGCCTGCGCAATATACAACGCGGGCTGCGCAATATACGTGGCCTGCGCAATGTACCGCGTGGGCTGCGCAATGTACCGCGTGGGCTGCGCAATGTACCGCGTGGGCTGCGCAATGTACCGCGTGGGCTGCGCAATGTACCGCGTGGGCTGCGCAATGTACCGCGTGGGCTGCGCAATACACTACGCATACATTCTAGAATACCCGATGCGTTAGAATCGAGCTACCATCTAGTACACTTTATAGTGGCCACAGATATTGTGGGTCAGCTACCATTAAAGGGAATGTGAGCTGAATGGAAGTACCTGGGGAAGGCCACTATTTAGTGTGTGGCACTGTGCTGAACCACCTCTAAACACTAACTCCAGCTGCCACCAGAGCTGAATTGTCAGATCCCCACTAATCTGATATTGATGACCTATCATTAGGATCATCTGTATTATGTATAATCTTTAAGTTTATTGTTCACATTGGGTGGACACGCTGGCGATTTCCTGTAAGTGAATATGTTAAAGCTCATTCACTTGCTGCGTGAAAAAAAAAAAGTGAATTTAAAAATGGCAGCATATCAATTGTTTTCTGCAGTGGACCCATCTGCAATGAAATCTGCAGGTAAAGCAGAACATAGGTTATCTGACATCCCGTGTGCTCAGCACTGTACTGACCTCTAGCTCCCTCTGCTGGGTGGATTGTAGTACAGACATATTGTGCGCTTTACATGACTGCTGAGCCTCCTTATGCTTCTTGAGGAGATCCTGCTTTAACACTTTACAAAGAGAAAAAGAGGCATAATGTTATATAGGCACAAAAAATGTATTTGTAATTTATGCAGTAATGAGTGGAATATCAAAACTTAATTTACGTTAGTTCTCATTAAATGCAGGATAAATAAAGAGCATGCCCACCATACCCAGAGTGCAGCAGCTCTAAATGCAGGAAATAAAAGACTACAGGCCTGGGTGCCCCAGCATAAAAGAATCAGTGACATATAGGTTAGGTCATGGTTGTGAATAGAGTTGAGCAAATTTTTGAAAATTCGGTTAGGGTAACGATCGGCAGCGAAAATATTGAATTTGCAATGCTCGCCGAACGTCATGGGAGTCAACGGGAGTTGAAATGACCGAATATGTTCGGACCCGATCTTCAAACATAAATTTGGCATGAATAGGGCACCAATACAGCAAATTCAGATTTGGAAATCATTTCCGAACAAATTTGCTCATCTCTAGTTGTGAATATCAGTATGTACAACTCCAAACACTGTCATCTTAGTAGTGGTTCTCAGACTATACACATAAAATCTCTATTTATTGGTATCCACTAAAATAAATACAAAAAGATAAAAAATCCAAAGGAAAAAAATGACAATCCAGAGTGGTATAAGACACTGGTTATGAAAGGAGAGGGCCGTCACCCTATTCTGTCCCCACTTGCCAGCGGAGGTTGGCATCCTCTTGAACGCAAATATCACCCCCGCTCCACAACGGCTCTCCCTATAGGTCCCTATAACACCCTATTGTGATGACATTGTAGGGACAGACCACAAGCCGCTTTTCAGAAAACGAGCATCAAAAATACCTGAAATTCAAATAGGAGTAGGACCACCTATATCACCAAACAACATCATCCAACCTGGTAGACACCATTTTGGATAACGCATATACCCGACTGCTGTATCGCAATGACTACTACTGAAAATGAGCATAATCTACTATATAATTGTCTAAGGGTCACTTCCGTCTGTCTGTCACGGATATTCATTGGTCACGGCCTCTGTCTGTCATGGAAATCCAAGTCGCTGATTGGTCGTGGCAAAACGCCCACGACCATTGCCACGACCAATCAGCAACGAGCACAGTCCAGAAGAAAAAGGCCACTCCTTCCTCCCGCAGTCAGTGCCCGGCGCCCGCATACTCCCCTCCAGCCACCGCTAACACAGGGTTAATGCCGGCGGTAACGGACCACGTTATGCCGCGGGTAACACACTCCGTAACCGCTGCTATTAACCCTGTGTGTCCCCAACTTTTTACTATTGATGCTGCCTATGCGGCATCAATAGTAAAAAAATGTAATGTTAAAAATAATAAAAAAAACAAAAAACCTGCTATTCTCACCCTCCATAGTCCGCCGTGCCGCACGCGCCTGCCGCCATCTTCCGTTCACGGCGATGCATTGCAAAATTACCCAGAAGACTTAGCGGTCTCGCGAGACCGCTAAGTCATCTGGGTAATTTCACAATGCATCCTTGGAACGGAAGATGGCGGCAGCCGTGCGTATCGCCAGAGCTTCGGTGGATCCCAGGGGGTGAGTATATAACTATTTTTTATTTTAATTATTTTTTTAACAGGGAAATGGTGCCCACACTGCTGTATACTACGTGGGCTGTGTTAGATACCGCGTGGCTGCTATATACTACATAGGCAGTGTTATATACTATGTGGGCTGTGTTATGTACTGCATGGGCTGTGCTATATATTACGTGGCCACTGTTATATACTGCGTGGGCAATGTTATATACTACGTGGCTGCTATATACTGCGTGGGCTGTGCTATATATTACGTGGCCAGTGTTATATACTGCGTGGCCTGTGTTACATACTGCGTGGCTGCTATATACTGTGTGGGCTGTGCTATATATTACATGGCCAGTGTTCTATACTACGTTGCCTGTGTTATATACTGCGTGGCTGCTATATATTGCGTGGGCTGTGCTATATACTGCGTGGCCTGTGTTATATACTACGTTGCCTGTGTTATATACTGCGTGGCCACTGTTATATATTGCGTGGCCTGTATTAATGCATCGGGTATTCTACAATATGTATGTATATAGAAGCCACATAGTATATAGCACAGGCCATGTAGTATTTGTCTGCTATATACTACATGGCTCCTATATACTACGTGGCCTGTGCTATATACTATGTGGCTGCTGTATACATACATAAATACATATTCTAGAATACCCGATGCGTTAGAATCGGGCCACCATCTAGTTTTCTACATCTTGGGTTTTTCACCCAAAATAGTAAAACTATATATCACAACAGTGTATAAAATAACACATAGTAATCGTCATGTGACATGTGGTCAAGCAGAGGATTTCCCTGTCCTGAAGGGGTTATGCACAATTAAGTGACAAAATCTCACAGCTCCCCCACGTCAACACATCTGCCAGGAACTCGAAGAACTGGACTTTGTCAAGTGCCACCACACGAAGCTTTCCTTGGTACAATATGGAGTACCGAATAGCAAGAGCTTTGAGACATTTCTTGATATCAAGAAATTTTGCAAGTTTCTTTTGCAGTTCCGCTGAGAAGTCTGGTCTGGATAAAGACTTTATTGCCATCTATTGTTAAGGAATGATGATCTCTGGCTTTGCCAAGTATAGTGTCTCTGGCCCTGAAGTGAAGCAGTTTTATAAGCACTGGCCTAGGTATGGCGCCTGGTGGACTGGGAACTCTATGGACCCTTTCAATAGCAAAAAAAATGGCGATAAACTTGCTTTGACATTTATCTAGAAGCCACATTTCAAAGAAGGATACCGGATTTCACCCCTCCTGCCTTCTCTAGAACACCCACCAAGCGGATAATACTGAGACGGGACCTATTTTCCAAATCGTCCGTCTTGCTGATTAGTAAGCTCACATCATAAGATGCTCTTTTTAACTCCTTAAGTATGAGTGAAAGTTGATCGTCCACTGTGCTTCTGTTTTCAACCTCTCTTTCAGATACACCATTCATTTCCTGCCTAAAAGGGATTCATGTCCTCTCTCAAGTTTTTCACATGTATAGCAAGAGAATTAAGAGTCTTATTAGCCATAATGGCAGATAATGCCCCTTTCGAAGTGCGTAGGTTAAAGCACATGCCTCCTTCCCAGCACCTATAGCATAAGATGACAGATTGCCATTTGACTCTCCCAGGAAAACAGGCCCAGAGCTGGAAGCCATAGCTCCACTTTCTCCTTCCTTGAAATCTCAGACTGTTGATACTTCGATCTCCTCTATGTAATTGGAGGTTGTGTATGGTGGGAACAAGGGACTGTTTGCATACATGCCCAGCTTGAGCGTGGCAGACCTCGCTATTCTCTCCCTTGCTGGAGCACGGGCTCAAGAAGCCATAGTGGAAAGGCCCCAAATTGTCCCCAAAAGGTGGAGTATCCCTTTAAAAAGACAAAAAACAATGAATATTTTAAGCAGAACCAAAGGCCATTCCATAAGTGTCTGGTAGGTAAGAGATAGGCCATTTCCTGTAACTATACAGCCACTGATGTCTGTGGAGCATCAAGTAATCAGTGGACGTACCAAAGAAAATAGTTTGAACTGCAGTAGTGGGGCATCTGCAACACATCTGGAGATGTCTGTTCCCATATTTACTGATATTCATCTGGTATATGGTGCTCTGCATTGGAACATCCACATGTAAAATCAATGTTCAAAAAGGCAAAAATGCCGCACTCGCCACGCTGGCTGTGATTTTTCAAAGTCCTTTATTTCACCTTTGTGGCATCGACAATGAAATGGACGTGTAGTTCAAAGAGGCATGCGGGAAGAGAAGAAGTGGACTACGGCCGTTTCGCGTGTGATCGCTTCAACGCATCCAGGTGAGTAATTACGAGAGGTCATTTCCTTTTTAAGGCAGTGGGATGAACAAACAATATATTCACGTGATTTGAATATTTATTTTGCACTGGGTCAGGTGCATTAATGTTTGCAGGTATGGAAACAGTGCAAAATCCCCCACAAGGTCGTAACCATAATAAAAGGTTATAAAAACAATAAGCACAATGGATCTTAAAGACGAATGCACAAGGTCCATTAGGCTTCAATGGTAGAACGGATTTATCAGTTTTCCTCTGAGATTCTTATATTTACATGGCAGTCTGTAATTACTAAATGTATGATGCACTTTATTCACGTGATTTGAATATTATAGTTTCCTTAAAAAGTAAATGACCTCACGTAATTACTCACCTGGACCCGTTGAAGCGAACACACGCGAAACGGCCGTAGTCCACTTCTTCTCTCCCCGCATGCCTCTTTGAACTACACGCCCATTTCATTGTCGATGCCAGAAAAGGTGAAATAAAGGACTTTGAAAAATCACAGCCAACGTGGCGAATGCGGCATTTTTTCCTTTTTGAACAGTAATCAGTGAACTCCAGTTCTCCTGATTGATTAGGCACCCAATAGCAGAACCCACACCTATCTCATCTATGGGTATGCAGTGAATGCCACAAATGGAATTGTCCTTTTAAATTAATAGATTTCCTACTTTCCAAAATATTAAAGCCAACCATGTAATGTGAAAAGGGGGTCCACCACATCTGCAAAAAGCAACAGATAATATTACAGGATCAAAAGGTAACATGCTGTTAACAATTACTTTGCAGCAGATAGCGGGGTGATAGTTAGGATTTTATCAATATGCACTAAATTATTAAAGGGGTTTTACACTTCAGAATTAGAAAGTGTATGATTTAAAGGGGTGTTCCCATCTCCAAGGTCCTATGCCAATATGGAGTAGGTGTGATAATATTAGCATATACCTTCAACTAGGAATGTTATTTAGTTCTTATGTTTTGCTATGTCTCTTTCCTCACGTCCAGGCATTACGGGACCTTAGGTGTCTATGGTTATGACCACTAGTAACTGGCCAACTAACTGTCACTATATCAGTGGTTGTAACTCACGCTGCTGTGTCCAGAATCACCACCATGGATCATCTGCTGTGTGTCCATAGATGATTTCATGACTGTATAGATCTCTGACATTATCATTAAGCAGGAGAATGAAAAAAAAGAATAGAACATGTAGATATGGCATAAAAGTGTATGGACACGGACAGACCTTATTATACAACAGCTCTTCTATACACTGCTCATGTAGAATGAATGAACTTAAAGGCAACTTACTTAAAACAAATGATAAATTATCCTCAGGATAGGAGATACCTTACTGATCAATGGGGGTCCAATTGCTGGGACAGGTACCCATCAGCTGAACGGGGAATTGATATCCTCCAACAGGGCACTTTTATCCCTACTCCAAAATGGCACAGCAGGCTGGATGTAAGACCACGGCTTCATTCATTCCCTGGATGCCAGAAAAAGCAGTGATCAGTGTGGACACAACCACAGAGAATGAATGAGGCAGTGATCGAGTGTCAGCACTGCTAGATCATTCCAAAGGGAATGATCAGTGCAGGTCAGACCCCCACCAATCAACAAGGTAAGTTATTGTATTCACTGCACAAACCTTGTAAAGGAAACTAACCTATAGCAAGCACACAGCATCACTACAGCTACATTGTGTGCAGAATTATTAGGCAAGTTGTATTTTGATCACATGATACTTTTTATAAATGTTGTCCTACTCCAAGCTGTTCAGGCTTGAGAGCCAACTACCAATTAAGTAAATCAGGTGATGTGCATCTCTGTAATGAGGAGGGGTGTTGTCTAATGACATCAAAACCCTATATAAGGTGTGCTTTATTATTAGGCAACTTCCTTTCCTTTGGCAAAATGGGTCAGAAGAGAGATTTGACAAGCTCTGAAAAGTCCAAAATAGTGGGATATCTTGCAGAGGGATGCAGCAGTCTTGAAATTGTCAAACATTTGAAGCGTGATCACCAAACAATCAAGCATTTCATGTCAAAAAGGCGCAAAATAACTGCCCATGATCTGAGGAAAATCAAGCGTGAAGCTGCCAAAATGTCATTTGCCACCAGTTTTGCCATATTTCAGAGCTGCAACGTTACTGGAGTAACAAAAAGCACAAGGTGTGCGATACTCAGGTACATGACCAAGGTAAGGAAGGCTGAAAAACGACCACCTTTGAACAAGAAACATAAGATAAAATGTCGACTGGGCCAAGAAATATCTTAAGACTGACTTTTTAAAGGTTTTATGGACTGATGAAATGAGAGTGACTCTTGATGGGCCAGATGGATGGGCCAGAGGCTGGATCAGTAAAGGGCAGAGAGCTCCACTCCGACTCAGATGCCAGCAAGGTGGAGATGGGGTACTGGTATGGGCTGGTATCATCTAAGATGAACTTGTGGGACCTTTTCGGGTTGAGGATGGAGTGAAGCTCAACTCCCAGACCTACTGCCAGTTTCTGGAAGACAACTTCTTCAAGCAGTGGTACAGGAAGAAGTCGGTATCGTTCAAGAAAAACATGATTTTCATGCAGGACAATGCTCCATCACATGCCTCCAATCTACTCCACAGGTGGCTGGCCAGTAAAGGTCTCAAAGAAGAAAAAATAATGACATGGCCCCCTTGTTCACCTGATCTGAACCCCATAGAGAACCTGTGGTCCCTCATAAAATGTGAGATCTACATGGAGGGAAAACAGTCCACCTCTCGGAACAGTGTCTGGGAGGCTGTGGTGGCTGCTGCACGCAATGTTCATCGTAAACAGATCAAGAAACTGACAGAATCTATGGATAGAAGGCTGTTGAGTGTCATCATAAAGAAAGGTGGCTATATCAGTCACTAATTTTGGGGGGGGTTTTGTTTTTGCATGTCAGAAATGTTTATTTCTAAATGTTGTGCAGTTATATTGGTTTACCTGGTGAAAATAAACAAGTGAGATGGGGATATATTTGGTTTTTATTAAATTGCCTAATAATTCTGCACAGTAATAGTTACCTACACAAACAGATATCCTCCTAAGATAACCAAATCTAAAAAAAAAACACCAACTTCCAAAAATATCAAGCTTTGATATTTATGAGTCTTTTGGGTTGATTGAGAACATAGTTGTTGATCAATAATAAAAATAATCCTCTAAAATACAACTTGCCTAATAATTCCGCGCAAAAAAAAAGGGAAGAAGCCAGCACTGCTTATGGTCAGAACGCAATAACTGAAGTGCAATTGCACATAAATTCTAACTGTATTTCAAATATGAGACATTTAGCAAACAATTGATCAATTCTTTGAGCTACCCCGCCACTTCACGGCAATCTCATAATGGGGCAGTCCTAATCTTCATATTTTATTTACGTTGTGCCATTATGGCTTCCTGAATGTATAAAAAAAAAAAAAAAAAAAAAAGGACCACATTAAATGCGAACTGTACCTGGAGCATTTTCAGAATCACTCCCTTGGTGCCAGGAAAGGCAAGCGCAGGTAAAGGCCGATCAGGTCCAGTGCGGACATTTCAGATCTGGCTTCCACACTGCCAAACCCGCACCAAAGATGAAGGGTGAGACAGGCTGAGACACAGGTGCACAATTAACTTGAGCCTGAGGCGGGGCAGGGCTGCTGTGTGTGTGCACAGCAGCCTATCAATCACAGTGAACACAGAAAGAATGGCGCACATAACCCAGCGTGCGCGGCAACAGTGGTGGTCAGCCACATACCAATGCAAAGCAAAAAAAAAGGGAAGAAGCCAGCACTGCTTATGGTCAGAACGCAATAACTGAAGTGCAATTGCACATAAATTCTAACTGTATTTCAAATATGAGACATTTAGCAAACAATTGCGTTGCCGTGCACGCTGGGTTATGTGCGCCATTCTTTCTGTGTTCACTGTGATTGATAGGCTGCTGTGCACACACACAGCAGCCCTGCCCCGCCTCAGGCTCTAGTTAATTGTGCACCTGTGTCTCAGCCTGTCTCACCCTTCATCTTTGGTGCGGGTTTGGCAGTGTGGAAGCCAGATCTGAAATGTCCGCACTGGACCTGATCGGCCTTTACCTGCGCTTGCCTTTCCTGGCACCAAGGGAGTGATTCTGAAAATGCTCCAGGTACAGTTAGCATTTAATGTGGTCCTTTTTTTTTTTTTTTTTTTTTATACTCTTTATACATTCAGGAGGCAATAATGGCACAACGTAAATAAAATACGAAGATTAGGACTGCCCCATTATGAGATTGCCGTGAAGTGGCGGGGTAGCTCAAAGAATTGATCAATTGTTTGCTAAATGTCTCATATTTGAAATACAGTTAGAATTTATGTGCAATTGCACTTCAGTTATTGCGTTCTGACCATAAGCAGTGCTGGCTTCTTCCCTCTTTTTTGCTAATAATTCCGCACACAGTGTATACCATGTGCGACAGGATTTCTACATCACTGATTTGTCAACCATGAAGTTCTATGTAAGGGAAAACGAAATGTCAGTGACAACGATCAGTGTAATGAAGTGCTGACGAGCTGGGCATGTTCTTTACCTCTGTGTTCCGCATGTAACTTTATACGCTGGTTATAAAGGTTTTTTTCTGTTAAATGCTGGATCTCCAACAAGCCTTGGACAATCTCAAAGACGGTGCCATCAATAAGTGCCAGGGCCAAATCACTGAGCGTGGTGTAAGACAAGCGCTGCTGAAAAGAGCTGCAAGAGAGATTATTCAGTGTAAGAAGACAGAACATTCTAAGAGCGGTAGAAGCCGCTACTAATATCTTAGACCACCACTACAAAGCAGAAGATCTGGAGCTTGAAGGCATTTTCAGATATGTTGAATTTTAAGGCCACTACGTTCCAGTTGGTGCTATGGCCTCTTCATAGTTTACCAGGCACAGGTACTAAGGTTTCGGCAAACTCATTCCATGATACCAGGCACAGCTGCTGCCAAGAGTACATGTGCCTGGCAACCTATGAAGGGGAATTAGCACTCCCCGGACCACTGCAGACCCTGCAACATGCTGATCTGTGGTGGGTCTGGGCTCAGATTCCCAATGATGTTATTAATGGCCGATTCTAAATACAGGCCATGTATAAAGTCTTAGAAAACCCTTAACCATCTCTTCTAACTACATCTTACCTCACAAGAAGCTTAAGATTGCTGCTCTGTACCTATGCCACGCTTTACATTGCAGCTCTGCTTATCCATATATCCAATAGATAATAATAATCCAGTGACTTTTTAATGCACCAATAATTCCAGGAAAAGGGACATCTTAAAAAAGGTTGTCAGTAAATCAAATGAGAGAAAAAAAAAGTCCAATGAAAATAAACTGTCCACCACAATGCAACCTTTAGATGCACATAAAGTGGATCTGCATTAAAATAACTTAACTTTTTGGGTTATAAGGACTGACCCAATTAGAGAACAAGCGCTCCTTAATGGAAGCCTGACAGACCCCATTACAAATCAATGGGGTCTGCCATTTGACAGATCCATCCTTGGTTTGAGTTCTGGTATTCTGATCCAATAAATTCCATTATGTTAACCCATCCCTATTCTCATAATAAAAGGATGAAATCGCTGATTAATGGATGTAGTTGATCTTCCCTCCAGTGTTATTACATTATAGCCTCACATGCTGAGCAAGGACTGCTCTGTCCCATCAGCCTTTGGTACCTTCATGTGCGCTCCACGGGGTTAAGTGGGAGAGCCGTGGCCAGGCACAGCCGACAGATCCACTAGAATTTATGTCACAAAGTGAGCGAATATTATTGCAGAAATGTCCTCGACTAGAGAACCTCAATGACTGAGGCATCTCACACAGTGGACTCTGATCTAGACTGGGGTACGAATTTACAGTCTTGGTGAATCAGCCCTTTATAGTTTACCTCCAGTTACAGAATACAATTATTAAAGTGGAGGAGCACAATATTCCTTTTCTAAGCCTCTTCCACCCCCAATTTTGCCCTCATTACCAGCCCAGACTGGCGGTGGTCCATTATGTTTGTGTTCGGTGCTGGAGACGGCGCACACCATGGCCGACAGCACAGGCGGGATTGGAAGTGACTAAGGAGAAGTGTATTAGTGCAGGCTCCCGCACGGCCCCCACTGTGCTGTATATACAGCCACACATCTGCGGAAAGCTCAGTTCCATCTGTTTCAGCTAATCACTGGAGCAGGTAGATTGTTATCCAGTGACTCTTAGCAATGGATCCTTAAAAATGGATAGCAAACTTAAGTGAAAAATGTATCTTCTGATTTACAAGGATCCCCACAGACTTCAATGGCCGCGTCTGAGCTGCAAAACGAAAGAGAATAGGACCTGCTGTGAGTCTCACGGGAAGACGGCATACCGCCATCGAAACGCGGTGGGGATATTTTACTACCAATAAAGGCCTGCACCTTTCCATTAGATTTGCCCTTTTCTATTTCCACCTTAGCGTTTCTTAAAGACCGCGTTATTCTTTTTCTTCATAGAAACGGAGACACTGATCAATTAAACTCTTTGTGTTTATGTGCCGTTGGACGAAAAGAAACAAAAAACAGAAGGACTAGGACGTGTCACAGGAGTGTGTGAACATTGGTTAAATAGTACTGTATTTCTCTAGTGATGAGTGAACGTGCTTGAATAAGGTGTTATCTGAGCATGCTCGGGTGCTGAGTGACTCCGGCGTGCTTGAAACATATGATTCGACAGGCGACCCCCGCACGCGCTGCGGCTGTCTCACAGACGGGCGATCCCCGCACGCTCTGCGGCTGTCTCACAGACGGGCGATCCCCGCACGCTCTGCGGCTGTCTCACAGACGGGCGATCCCCGCACGCGCTGCGGCTGTCTCACAGACGGGCGATCCCCGCACGCGCTGCGGCTGTCTCACAGACGGGCGATCCCCGCACGCTCTGCGGCTGTCTCACAGACGGGCGATCCCCGCACGCTCTGCGGCTGTCTCACAGACGGGCGATCCCCGCACGCGCTGCGGCTGTCTCACAGACGGGCGATCCCCGCACGCTCTGCGGCTGTCTCACAGACGGGCGATCCCCGCACGCTCTGCGGCTGTCTCACAGACGGGCGATCCCCGCACGCTCTGCGGCTGTCTCACAGACGGGCGATCCCCGCACGCTCTGCGGCTGTCTCACAGACGGGCGATCCCCGCACGCTCTGCGGCTGTCTCACAGACGGGCGACCCCCGCACGCGCTGCGGCTGTCTCACAGACGGGCGATCCCCGCACGCGCTGCGGCTGTCTCACAGACGGGCGATCCCCGCACGCTCTGTGGCTGTCTCACAGACGGGCGATCCCCGCACGCTCTGCGGCTCTCACAGACGGGCGATCCCCGCACGCTCTGCGGCTGTCTCACAGACGGGCGATCCCCGCACGCTCTGCGGCTGTCTCACAGACGGGCGACCCCCGAACGCGCTGCGGCTGTCTCACAGACGGGCGATCCCCGCACGCGCTGCGGCTGTCTCACAGACGGGCGACCCCCGCACGCTCTGCGGCTGTCTCACAGACGGGCGATCCCCGCACGCTCTGCGGCTGTCTCACAGACGGGCGATCCCCGCACGCTCTGCGGCTGTCTCACAGACGGGCGATCCCCGCACGCTCTGCGGCTGTCTCACAGACGGGCGATCCCCGCACGCTCTGCGGCTGTCTCACAGACGGGCGATCCCCGCACGCTCTGCGGCTGTCTCACAGACGGGCGACCCCCGCACGCTCTGCGGCTGTCTCACAGACGGGCGACCCCCGCACGCTCTGCGGCTGTCTCACAGACGGGCGACCCCCGCACGCTCTGCGGCTGTCTCACAGACGGGCGATCCCCGCACGCTCTGCGGCTGTCTCACAGACGGGCGATCCCCGCACGCTCTGCGGCTGTCTCACAGACGGGCGATCCCCGCACGCTCTGCGGCTGTCTCACAGACGGGCGATCCCCGCACGCGCTGCGGCTGTCTCACAGACGGGCGATCCCCGCACGCTCTGCGGCTGTCTCACAGACGGGCGACCCCCGCACGCTCTGCGGCTGTCTCACAGACGGGCGACCCCCGCACGCTCTGCGGCTGTCTCACAGACGGGCGATCCCTGCATGTTTTGTTGCTGTCTAACATCCACCAGACATGCAGCCTCGGGGGTCTCGAACACATTATTCCAGCACGCTGAAGCCACTTGGTTAGCACCTGAGCATGCTGAGATAACACCTTATCCAAGTATGCACACTGGACCACCAACATGCACAGGGATCCCACCCTGGGACGAGTCGGTGGTCTTGTAGAGTGGCTGCACACGGAGTCTGTAGGAGTATGGTACAGGGCACAGTCTGCATGTGTGGGTGAGGACAATCTGTACAGCGTTCTAGAATATGCCGGCGATATACAAGTGTGTGCTAAATGGGAAGCCACTGACGACCTGTGTGCGATGTGTGGGGCTGAAGGACGCTATGTAGGGGCAAGAGCCGGCCAGGAGGGGCGCTATCCCCATGTGCTTCTTACAATGAGGCAGTGCGGTACGCGAGTTAGCCATGCAGCGGCCGCTATGTTTGTACCTTGGTAAATCTTTGACGAGACTCTGCAGCTCGGACAGGAGGTAATAGTGCCGCTCCTGCTGCTGCGTTATGTCGCTCGGCTCCCCGTACGTGCCCAGGTAACCGGCCATAGTGGAGCAGCTGCCAGCCTGAAAGAAGATAAGGTCATGTGACACTGCCGAGCAGTCACGTGCGTGTTTGAGCCGCGTGATCCGGAAGTAGAATTACCTCACTCTTCCAGTTCCGGTGCTGCGCTCTCGAGATGCGTGTACTTCACACATTGGGGTTTCTCCTGTGAGTGTGAGGCTTCTGCTCCCAGCGGCTCACTACTGAGGGGAATAGGAGGGAGCAGCGGGTGATAATAACAATAATAATTTTTATTTATATAGTGCCAACATATTCCGCAGCACTTTACAATTAAGCGAAGACATGTACAGACAATAAATTCAGTACAAGTTAAGACAATTTAAAGGGAACCTGTCACCCCGTTTTTTCAGATTGAGATATAAATACTGTTAAATAGGGCCTGCGCTGTGCGTTACTATAGTGTATGTAGTGTACCCTGATTCCCCACCTATGCTGAGAAATACATTACCAAAGTTGCCGTTTTCGCCTGTCAATCAGGCTGGTCTGGTCAGGTGGGCGTGTTCACAGCGCTCTTTTCTTCCCCAGCTTTCCGTTGGTGGCGTAGTGGTGTGCGCATGTCCAAGGTCCGAATTCCCTGCGCCCACGTGAAGATACAGCGCGCGATCTGCGCTATTACCCCCTGTCATTGGTGGGGGCAGCCATCTTCCTGGGGCCGCGCGTGCGCAGATGGAGTGCTCTGCTGCACGGGGCTTCAGGAAAATGGCCGCGGGATGCCGCGCGTGCGCACAAGAGATCGCGGCGGCCATTTTCCCAAAGCCGAGATGCAAATTCCCAAAGCCAAGGCAAACAGGATCATGGGGTGCATTAAAAGAGGTCTGGATACACATGATGAGAGCATTATACTGCCTCTGTACAAATCCCTAGTTAGACCGCACATGGAGTACTGTGTCCAGTTTTGGGCACCGGTGCTCAGGAAGGATATAATGGAACTAGAGAGAGTACAAAGGAGGGCAACAAAATTAATAAAGGGGATGGGAGAACTACAATACCCAGATAGATTAGCGAAATTAGGATTATTTAGTCTAGAAAAAAGACGACTGAGGGGCGATCTAATAACCATGTATAAGTATATAAGGGGACAATACAAATATCTCGCTGAGGATCTGTTTATACCAAGGAAGGTGACGGGCACAAGGGGGCATTCTTTGCGTCTGGAGGAGAGAAGGTTTTTCCACCAACATAGAAGAGGATTCTTTACTGTTAGGGCAGTGAGAATCTGGAATTGCTTGCCTGAGGAGGTGGTGATGGCGAACTCAGTCGAGGGGTTCAAGAGAGGCCTGGATGTCTTCCTGGAGCAGAACAATATTGTATCATACAATTATTAGGTTCTGTAGAAGGACGTAGATCTGGGGATTTATTATGATGGAATATAGGCTGAACTGGATGGACAAATGTCTTTTTTCGGCCTTACTAACTATGTTACTATGTTACTATGTAGATGGCAGCCCGATTCTAAAGAATCGGGAGTCTAGAATCCATATATACTTTATTTATTCAAATGTAAAAATAATACAATTAATAAATAATAGTAACAAAGAACAAAAAATGGCTGCACTCACCAGCTCTTGACAATTCTTGTTATTTAAGGTACAGTTACACAGGATCCATGAACATGCTTATGAGGGGAGGGATGAAAGACATCAGACGACAACTTTGCGTGTTGTGGCAAATGCCACAACAACGGTTCTTTGCTTAAGAACAATGTCAGGTAGTAGGAAAATAGCCAGTTAATAATAGGCAATAGTTCTTTGCAGGAATGCAGATATTAATAAATAGGCAGTTTATATTGCAGAGAAATTGCTGGGCAATAATGGACAATGTCCTTATGTGGCAAATAATAGAGCAATATACCCAATGTGGCAAAGAAGAGGTTAATAAACGGCAGTCTCTCAGTATAACAGTCAGTGAATAATAGGCAGTATATGGAGAAAACACCAAACAAAAGTTCAAAATTGGTGTGAAAATGTCACTGAACCACTTCACAACTAAATATATATAGTTTTGGTAAATGGTATTATCATTTTTTTGACGAAATTCGGCAGGAGCTTGAAGAGCAACGTCACTGGGCCCGCCTCCACGCAGTAGAAACTTGCTGTGAGGTAAAAATTCAAAAATCACACCAAAATGGCGGGCGGAGTGTGTCACAGTACGGCACGTTTCTGATTGGTCGCACGCAGCAGGCGGCAACCAATCAGACACTGGACACTGTTGACGTCACTTATCTCCGGACATTAGCTCCGGACATTATCTCCGGACATTATCTCCGGACAGGAAGTTGGCACAAATTGCAGGAAGTAGTATTCTAGGCAATTATATATTAGATAGGGATTTTCATATAAAGCTGCCTGATCCGGTCATCAGCCTGTGTGTTTAACCCCTTAAGCCCCGTGGTTTGCACGTTAATGACCGGACCAATTTTTACAATTTTGACCACTGTCCATTTATGAGGTTATAACTCTGGAACGCTTCAACGGTTCCCAGTGATTCTGACATTGTTTTCTCATGACATATTGTACTTCATGATAGTGGTAATATTTCTTTGATATTACCTGCGTTTATTTGTGAAAAAAACAGAAATTTGGCAAAAATTTTGAACATTTCGCAATTTTCCAACTTTGAATTTTTATGCCCTTAAATCACAGAGATATGTCACACAAAATACTTAAAGGGAACCTGTCACCCCGTTTTTTTCAGTAGGAGATAAAAATACCGTTAAATAGGGCCTGAGCTGTGCTTTACAATAGGGTATTTTTTGTCTCCTGATTCCCTACCTATGCTGCCGAAATACCTTACAAAAGTGGCCTTTTTCGCCTGTCAATCAGGCTGGTCAGGTCAGATGGGTGTGGTCACAGCGCTGTTTCTCCCCCACATCTTGCTTATGTTCCCGCTGGTTGCGTAGTGCTTCTCGCATGCGCAAGTGCCGAATGCAGTGCGCAGCTGTAGAAAAAGAGCGCGCTCGCCGCTATTCAGTGGTTTCTCGGTGGGCGCGGCCATCTTCCTGAGGCCGCACGTGCGCAGATGGAGTCTCCTGCTTCCCAGGGCTTCAGGAAAATGGCCGCGGGATGCCGCGCGTGTGCAGATGGACATCGCGGCGGCCATTTTCCTGAAGCCGAGATTCGAACACACTCCTATTCCCAAACACACCCCTAACCCAAACCACACCCCTAACTCCAACACACCCCTAACCCTAATCCCAACCATAACCCTATGGTTACAATAAAAACTATTTTATAGAAAAAAAGAATTATTTTGCATCGCTTTATTCTGAGGACTCTAACTTTTTAATTTTTTCACTGATGACGCTGTATGGCGGCTCGTTTTTTGCGGGACAAGATGACATTTTTAGCAGTACCATGGTTATTTATATCTGTCTTTTTGATCGCGTGCTATTCCACTTTTTGTTCGGCGGTATGATAATAAAGGGTTGTTTTTTGCCTCTTTTTTTATTTTTTTACGGTGTTCACTGAAGGGGTTAACTAGTGGGACAGTTTTATAGTTCGGGTCGTTACGGACGCGGCAATACTAAATATGTGTACTTTTATTGTTTGTTTTTTTAGATAAAGGAATGTACTTATTGGAGCAATATTTTTTATTTATTTTTTTAGGATTTTTTTTTTTTTTACACTTGTAAATATTATTTTTAAACTTTTTTACTTTGACCCAGGGGGGGGACATCACAGTAAAGTGACAGATCGCTGATCTGACACTTTGCTGTGCACTGTGTCATATCAGCGATCACACAGGCACAGCAGGGAGGCTTCCCTGTGCCTGCTCTGAGCAGGCGCTTGTAAGCCACCTCCCTGCAGGACCCAGATGCAGCCCCGTGGCCATTTTGGATCCGGGGCCTGCAGGGAGGAGACGCTCGGTACAAGGTGAGCACATCGCCTTGTACCGAGGGTCTCAGGGAAGCCTGCAGGGAGCCCTCTCCCTGCGCAATGCTTCCCTATGCCCCTGGAACGCTGCGATCATGTTTGATCGCAGTGTGCCAGGGATTAATGTGCTGGGGGCGGTCTGTGACCGCTCCTGGCACATAGTGCCGGATGTCAGCTGCAATAGTCAGCTGACACCCAGCCGCGCTGCCCCCGTGAGCGCAGCTGATCGCGCTGGACGTGCTATCCCGACACTGGGAATTAAGTCTCAGGTCACATTGACGGGATAGTACGTCCAATCGGATTAAGGGGTTAAGTGCAATAGTCAAGTATCAAGTGCGGTTATCGTGCATGGAGGGTGTGGAGACAGATGAATAGTAGGGTGCAGATTCAGAATAATATTTGGAAGGAGAGAACAGGGCAAAGTTAGTTTACTGAGTAGTTGATGTGGTAGGCTTGTTTGAAGAGATGGGTTTTTAAAGCGCGGTTGAATTGGTCGGGACTAGGTGTCAGCCTGATCTGTCTGGGGAAGTGCATTCCAGAGAGCTGTCGCAGCACGAGAGAAGTCTTGGAGATGGAGGTGCGAGGTTCGGATTATGGGGGATGTTAGTCTTAAGGTACCTTCACATTAAGCGACGCTGCAGCGATACCGACAACGATCCGGATCGCTGCAGCGTCGCTGTTTGGTCGCTGGAGAGCTGTCACACAGACCGCTCTCCAGCGACCAACGATGTCGGTAACCAGGGTAAACATCGGGTAACTAAGCGCAGGGCCGCGCTTAGTAACCCGATGTTTACCCTGGTTACCATGCTAAAAGTAAAAAAAAACAAACATTACATACTTACCTACAGCCGTCTGTCCTCCAGCGCTGCGCTCTGCTTCTCTGCTCTCCTCCTGTACTGTCTGGGAGCCGGAAAGCAGAGCGGTGACGTCACCGCTCTGCTTTCCGGCTCACAGACAGTACAGGAGGAGAGCAGAGCACAGCGCTGGAGGACAGACAGCGGTAGGTAAGTATGTACTGTTTGTTTTTTTTTACTTTTAGCATGGTAACCAGGGTAAACATCGGGTTACTAAGCGCGGCCCTGCGCTTAGTTACCCGATGTTTACCCTGGTTACCAGTGAAGACATCGCTGGATCGGTGTCACACACGCCGATCCAGCGATGTCCACGGGAGATCCAGCGACGAAATAAAGTTCTGGACTTTCTTCAGCGACCAACGATCTCCCAGCAGGGGCCTGATCGTTGGTCGCTGTCACACATAACGATTTTATTAACGATATCGTTGCTACGTCACAAATAGCAACGATATCGTTAACGATATCGTTATGTGTGAAGGTACCTTTAGGTCATTTGTAGAACGGAGGGCACATGCAGGGCGATAGAAAGAGATGAGAGAGGAGATATAAGGCGGTGCAGAACTGTGGAGAGCTTTGTGGGTGAGAGAGATGAGTTGATAGTGGATCCGGTAGCGAATGGGTAGCCAGTGTAATGACTGGCACAAGATGGAGGCATCGGTGAAGTGGCTGGAAAGAAATATGAACCATAGCCATCACTCCAGCCATCTCCTTGAAGAGTGGGTGTAGTTTAGTGTGGAGGGACTTGGCCATTAAAGCAAATCCATCATAATTTACAAATTAAAGGTGACGTAAAGTATGTCCGATATGTACTGGCAAGGGCGGGCATACCATTGGTGTCAACTGGGCAGGTGCCTGGGACCCAAGAGGTAGGGGACCCAGTTCTACCTTCTAAGCATATGGGATTATGCATTGTGATGGTGTATTGGATATCAAAGGGCCCATAGGGTGTTTTTGTACAGGGCTCTCTTCTATCTCTGTCTGCCCCTGTGTACTAGCGTATGGTCCACAAACGACAAAAGTCAAATTCTTGCAAAAGTGCCTTATATCAGCCCATCTAAGACCAGGACTGGAGGTTAGTGAGCAACTGATCCCTCCCAGCTCTTTCAGCTGCTCGTAAAACCTGGACCCTTAATCCGTGCTCATAAAAACACCTCTCAACACTATATGTACTGGGGCCTGCTTATTCGGGTCCTACATCACTGAGGTTTGACACATACCTCCCATCCATGACCTGTCCACCTGCCACCTTACATACCCCCGCCCAAAGCCGGGGGCTTGACACTTGATAGGGCATATGCATTCCCATGTTGTTTCCTAAGCGTATGCTGTATTGCCAAGTTTTTAACACTAAGGTTTGGATACGGCTTTAAAGAAGGCAACTTGTGATATAACGCAATTTTATTTCAAAGTACAAAATTAAAGGAATAGTATGATTGAGTACACTTTTGTTTATTTTAACATACAAATGGTAAGTACATATAAAGATAAAATAGATATAAAGAGTAAGTACATATACTCGCATCATCACCAAGGAGCTTTTAAACATCATCCGTCTGGAATAACAGATAAGCATGCACCAAGACAGAGAACCCCTGAAAAATTCCCCACTTATGCAGGTATCACAACAATGTACACGTATAAGTACAGGTACCCAACTTTCTGCTTCTGAGTCATATATCTCTGACCTTATATAGTGATTTACATTGTGTAACTCGGGTTTCAGCCTCACCCTCTAGTGGCTACCTTTCGGGATAAGATGAAATGGACACCAGGCAAACATCAGACAATGGGCAATAAACCACAGAATATAAAAGCACTTAAGGATTAGATAAGTCCACAACAGACAGAGGTTAAATAAACCTCCATGTTTTACAATAACCAACAGAAAAACATAGAAGTATTTATGAAGTAAAAGCTTTCAGACAATAAGTAAACAGTTCTCAAGAATGTGTCACTATGAACATTGTCGGTCGGTAAATGTACAGTGAGTATGGAAAGTATTCAGATCCCTTTAAATTTTTCACTCTTTTGTTTCATTGTAGCCATTTGGTAAATTCAGAAAAGTAAAATTTTTTCACATTAGGCTGGTTTTACACTTGCCGTGTTTTTCGGCCAGTTTTTCCGGCCCCAAAGCATTTCTATGGGGCTGCAAAAATGGGCCCCAAAAATTCGTAGGAGCACCGTACGCTGTAAGGCCATATTTATGGCCATGAAAAAATATCGAGCGAGCTCAATATATTTTACGGCTTACGGACACGGCCCCATTGAAAATCAATGGGGCTGCAAAAACAACGGAAGCTTGTTTTTGCGATGCACAGTCATGAACGTATTTGCGGATCACCTTTTTTTTCCCTACTTTTTCCCTGCTATTCTAAAACCAGAAAAACGGCGATGTGCAAGATTTTTGCAGCCGGTGTCCGCGTCAGACCGTAAAAATTATGGCAATAAGGCCTGCAAAAACAGGCAGCAAAAATCACTGCAAGTGTAAAAGAAGTCTAAATGTACACACTGCACCCCATCTTGACTGGAAAAAAAAACAAATATAGAGTGTTACGTGTTACGGAACCACTCAGCACCCAGAATATGTTGTGCAGTTATATGTATGTATAATAGGTTCCATGTGAGATGCATGTCCCTAATGCATCAGCCCACAGGCTGCGCCCCTGGGCAGAGGGGACACAATATTCCCCTTTTGTCCGCCCTCCACCTTTGTAATTCCCACAGTAAATATTAGCAGGCTCCGGCCACCTGCGGCTATTGTAATGTATGTCTGGCCTGCCGCTTTTCTATTGGCCTGCCCTCTGTATCTGTGTGATATATTCTGTGTCCTGCGAGTAAAGTGTTGTCAGACTGGAAATACGTGGAGAAGCAGTGATCTTTTATATGCGCCCATGTAACCAAGCAATTCCAGCCAGCGTCCTTCATTCAGACTCCAGCCAAAGCAGAGTGGACCTCCTGAAACATGGGGTGGTACTGAAAGAGGTACCCCAGCTTGGTAGACCCCGTTACACTGGTGGCAGACAGCGGGATATGATACCCCTTCTACAAGAGGAAAGGAATGAATGGAAAACAACTACCAGAAGTTAAAGAGGACTACATTTAAAGATCTGGTGGAAGTCCGAGGGTTGATCGCCAGCAACAAAACAAAAGCAGACTTGATAGCAGCCATCATGGAACACGACAGTGCAGCACCCCCCAATGTGAACGTGGAGGAGACTGAATTCCAGAGGGAGGTAAAGAACAGACTGGCATTCAATGGCCCAAACTCTGCAGTAGAGATCATACGAGAGGTGATGGCTGATGTGCGTACTGATCTGAAGGAAAAGATGGCCAAGCGGACCAGGATAGAGCTAGCCAAGATGGAGATGGCAGAGCGTACCAAAATGGAGCTGGCCAAGATGGAGATGGCAGAGCGGAGAGAGGAGAGTCAGCGAGCAGGGGGAGCTCTGGCCTTTGACCAGGTACCTTCAACAGTAAGCCACAAAAAGATCTAGTATAATGCCTTCCGACAGTTGGGGGAGGCAGAGGAAGACATTGATGGCTTTCTGCAGGACTTTGAGCGGCAGTGTGCCCTTCATCAAGTGAAGCCGGAGCAACTGGTTCAGATTCTGGCAAGCAAGCTGACAGGCCGGGCAGCGGACGCCTATTGCACAGTACCTGATGAGGACTGTATGGACTATGAGCGGAGACCAGAGGCATACCGCCAAAAGTTCCGCAGACTTATAAAATGCGTAACCGATACCCATGCTGAATGGGCCTGTAAATTACTGCAGTCACTGCTACAGTGGGTACAAGGGAGCCAAGCAACCACTAAGGAGGACGTCCTCCAGCTCTTCTTGTTAGAACAATTCTTTAATGGACTAACCCCCGAGACACAGGAATGGCTTTGGGACAGGCGGCCAACGACTCTTGAGGAAGCCGCTCGTCTGGCCGATAAACATCATGATGCCAGGAGGCCTCAGTTGCCAGGATCAAAGATGGTCACTAGGGGTCCGCCCATGGACCTGGAGGGCCCCAAACCACCGAAGATTGTAGAGGGACCAGCTAGAAACCCAGCCTACCACAGTCCCCCTGGGGCGCGATGCCACACCTGCCATCAGCTGGGCCCCCTGCAAAGACAATGTCCCAACCGGACTCAGCACACCCAGTAACCAAAGGTGGGAACAGCTACCTTCAGCCGGGCTGCTGTACACTGCTACCAAGGTGAAGCTGACCCGGCATTGGGGGCTACGACTAACCAAGGGGTGGAAGAGATGGAGGAAGTGCTGCATGAAGTAGACCTCGTGCAGGCAGCCCGGGCAGATAATCGACAACAGCATCGACAGGTCATGTGGGTTAATGGGAGACGTATGCAGGGACTAAGAGATTCCGGGGCAACTTTGACCCTTGTGAAGCCTCATCTCGTCCGGGACCAAGAGAAGATGGATCGGACAGTGGCAATCCGTGTAGCAGGGGGAGCTATACATCGACTGCCCACTGCCAGGATTCACCTGAACTGGGGAGTCGGGGATGGCCTTGTTGAGGTCGGCTTGATGGAGGATTTTCCTGCAGACGTCTCCCTGGGAAATGACTTGGGGCCCATGTTGTCTGCCTTCTCGGTTGCCCCTCTGGCTGAGACATATCCTGTGACCACCCAGAGACAAGCTCGATCTGCGGAGGCGAAATCACACTCAGAGGAGGCCCATGTAAGACATCCCAGTCCTACACGTATTCCCATAGCCAGACACATTTCTTGGGCCACCCCAGATGAATTTAAGAGGGAGTTACTTGAGGATCCTTCATTGGAGGGATATCGTGGGAAGGCACAGGAGGGGAGAGGGGTACTGGAAGGGGAACAGTTTGTATGGAAGCAGGGACTCCTCTACTGGATCACAGAGCAGCACCACACAGGGACGAGCCCCACTATAAAACGACAGCTGGTAGTTCCTAAGAAGTATAGCCAGGTGTTACTGCAAATCTCTCATGACATACCCTTGGCCGGGCACTTCGGCGTCAGTCGCACCAGGCACCATCTGACACAAAACTTCTTTTGGCCGGGGGTAACCTATGATGTTCGTCAATACTGCCAGACCTGTGACAGTTGCCAGCGCATTGGCAAGAGGGGAGATGCAAGGCCAAATTACGCCCCCTCTCCATTGTGGAGGAACCATTTAGCCGAGTAGCGGTCTATCTGATAGGGCCGTTAGGCAAACCCAGTCCGTCAGGGAAAAAGTATATGTTGACAGTGGTAGATTATGCCACACGGTATCCAGAGGCGGTTGCGTTACCTAACATACTGGCAGAGATGGTGGTGGCCGCCCTGCTCCAGGTTCTCTCACGGGTTGGATTTCCCCGGGAGATTATCTCGGACCAGGGTACCCAGTTTACAGCAGAGGTGACCAACCAACTGTGGAAGCTGTGCGGCGTAAAGTCCATTAGAAGCACCCCGTACCACCTGCAAACCAATGGTTTGTGTGAACGCTTTAACGGGACGCTAAAACAACTCATTGGGACTTTTACCAGGACCTACAGTGACTGGGAGAAATTCTTGCCACACGTCCTCTTTGCCTATCGGGAGGTGCCCCAAGAATCCACGGGGTTCTCCCCGTTCGAGCTGGTATATGGGAGACGGGTAATGGGACCCCTAGACTTAGTGCTAGAACACTGGAAAGGGGAGGGCCTCATAGAAGGGGTACCTATTGTACCCTATGTGCTGGTATTCCGGGACCGCCTACAGGAGCTGACCCAGGCTGTACGTGAGAACATGCAGGCGACCCAGCGGCGCCAGCGCGTATGGTAAGATCGGAGGGCCAGAAGGTCCTGGTGTTAGAGCCCACTAGGCAGAACAAGTTCCAAGCTGCATGGCAGGGGCACTACCAGGTAGTGGGGAAAATAGCCGACACAACCTATAATGTCGCCGATTGTGACAACCCCAGGGTTATCCGCATGTTCCACGTGAATATGCTGAAGCCCTACCGGGAGCGCCCTGAAGAGGTAGTGGCCATCGGTGCACCTGAAGGAGAGGATTTAACCGGACTTCCCTTGCCAGATGTCTTAGGGAAAAGGACTCAGTTTAACCCCTTTCTGACATTAGATGTACTATCCCGTCGAGGTGGGGTGGGTCCCTATGACCACCGACGGGATAGTACATCATACACGATCGGCCGCGCTCACGGAGGGAGCGCGGCC
Source organism: Ranitomeya imitator (assembly GCF_032444005.1). Lineage (NCBI taxonomy): Eukaryota > Metazoa > Chordata > Amphibia > Anura > Dendrobatidae > Ranitomeya > Ranitomeya imitator. Next base: position 314,407,453 of record NC_091282.1, on the reverse strand, counting down.
GATCGCGGCCGGGTGTCAGCTGCCTATCGCAGCTGACATCCGGCACTATGTGCCAAGAGCGGTCACGGATCGCTCCCGGCACATTAACCCCCTGCACACCGCGATCAAACATGATCGCGATGTGCTGGCGGTACAGGGAAGCATCGCGCAGGGAGGGGGCTCCCTACGGGCTTCCCTGAGCCCCTCGCAGCAACGCGATGTGATCGCGTTGCTGCGAGGGTCTCCCTACCTCCCTCCCTGTAGCAGGCCCGGATCCAAGATGGCCGCGGCATCCGGGTCCTGCAGGGAGGGAGGTGGCTTACCAAGTAAGCCTGCAGTGCTCTAAGACAGATCGGTGTTCTGACAGAGTGCTGTGCAATCTGTCAGATCACCGATCTGTGATGCCCCCCCCCTTGGGACAAAGTAAAAAAGTAAAAAAAAATTTTTCAAAATGTGTAAAAAAAAAAATTTAAAAAAATATTCCTAAATAATGGAAAAAAAATATTATTCCCATAAATACATTTCTTTATCTAAATAAAAAAAAAAACAATAAAAGTGCACATATTTAATACCGCCACATCCGTAACGACCCAACCTATAAAACTGGCCTACTAGTTAACCCCTTCATTAAACACCGTAAGAAAAAAAAAACGAGGCAAAAAACAACGCTTTATTATCATACTGCCGAACAAAAAGTGGAATAACACGCGATCAAAAAGACAGATATAAATAACCATGGTACCGCTGAAAATGAGCTGCCATACAGCATCATCAGCAAAAAAATAAAAAAGTTATAGTCCTGAGAATAAAGCGATGCAAAAATAATTATTTTTTCTATAAAATAGTTTTTATCGTATAAAAGCGCCAAAACATAAAAAAATGATATAAATGAGGTGTCACTGTAATCGTACTGACCCGAAGAATAAAACTGCTTTATCAATTTTACCAAACGCGGAACGGTATTAACGCCTCCCCCAAAAGAGGTCATTCTGCCTCACAAAAATCGGAATAAAAAGCGATCAAAAAATGTCACGTGCCCAAAAATGTTACCAATAAAAACGTCAACTCGTCCCGCAAAAAGCAAGACCTCACATGACTCTGTGGACCAAAATATGGAAAATTTATAGCGCTCAAAATGTGGTAACGCAAAAAATTTTTTTTGCAATAAAAAGCGTCTTTCAGTGTGTGACGGCTGCCAATCATAAAAATCCGCTAAAAAACCCACTATAAAAGTAAATCAAACCCCCCTTCATCAACCCCTTAATTAGGGAAAAATTTAAAAAAATGTATTTATTTCCATTTTCCCATTAGGGCTAGGGTTAGGGCTAGGGTTAGGGCTAGAGTTAAGGTTAGGGATAGGGCTAGGGTTAGGGTTAGGTCTAGGGTTTGGGTTAGGGCTAGGGTTAGGGTTGGGGCTAGGGTTAAGGCTACAGTTAGGGTTGGGGCTAAAGTTAGGGTTAGGGTTGGGGCTAAAGTTACGGTTAGGGTTTAGATTACATTTACAGTTGGGAATAGGGTTGGGGTTAGGGTTAGGGGTGTGTCAGGGTTAGAGGTGTGGTTAGGTTTACTGTTGGGATTAGGGTTAGGAGTGTGTTTGGATTAGGATTTCAGTTATAATTGGGGGGGTTTCCACTGTTTAGGCACATCAGGGGCTCTCCAAACGCGACATGGCGTCTGATCTCAATTCCAGCCAATTCTGCGTTGAAAAAGTAAAACAGTGCTCCTTCCCTTCCGAGCTCTCCCGTGTGCCCAAACAGGGGTTTACCCCAACATATGGGGTATCAGCGTACTTAGGACAAATAGGACAACAACTTTTGGGGTCCAGTTTCTCCTGTTACCCTTGGGAAAATACAAAACTGGGGGCTAAAAAATATTTTTTGTGGGAAAAAATAGGATTTTTTATTTTCATGGCTCTGCGTTATAAACTGTAGTGAAACACTTGGGGGTTCAAAGCTCTCACAACACATCTAGATGAGTTCCTTAGGGGGTCTAGTTTCCAAAATGTTGTCACTTGTGGGGGGTTTCTACTGTTTAGGTACATTAGGGGCTCTGCAAACGCAATGTGACACCTGCAGACCATTCCATCTAAGTCTGCATTCCAAATGGAGCTCCTTCCCTTCTGAGCCCTCCCATGCGCCCAAACAGTGGTTCCCCCACATATGGGGTATCAGCGCACTCAGGATAAATTGCACAACAAATTTTGGGGTCCAATTTCTCCTGTTACCCTCGAGAAAATACAAAACTGGGAGCTAAAAAAATAATTTTTGTGGGAAAAAATTTTTGTTTTATTTTTACGGCTCTGCATTATAAACTTCTGTGAAGCCCTTGGTGGGTCAAAGCGCTCAAAACACATCTAGATAAGTTCCTTAGGGGGTCTACTTTCCAAAATGGTGCCACTTGTGGGGGGTTTCAATGTTTAGGCACATCAGTGGCTCTCCAAACGCAACATGGCGTCCCATGTCAATTCCTGTCAATTTTGCATTGAAAAGTCAAACGGCGCTACTTCCTTTCCGAGCTCTCCCATGCGCCCAAACAGTGATTTACCCCCACATATGGGGTATAAGCGTACACAGGACAAATTGTACAACAACTTTTGGGGTCTAATTTCTTCTCTTACCCTTGGGAAAATAAAAAATTGGGGGCGAAAAAATAATTTTTGTGAAAAAATATGATTTTTTATTTTTACGGTTCTGCATTATAAACTTCTGTGAAGCACTTGGTGGGTCAAAGTGCTCACCACACCTCTAGATAAGTTCCTTAGGGGGTCTACTTTCCAAAATGGTGTCACTTGTGGGGGGTTTCAATGTTTAGGCACATCAGTGGCTCTCCAAACGCAACATGGTGTCCCATCTTGATTCCAGTCAATTTTGCATTGAAAAGTCAAATGGCGCTCCTTCGCTTCCGAGCTTCCGAGCTGAAGTAAATTTTTTGTGAAAAAAAGTTAAATGTTCATTTTTATTTAAACATTCCAAAAATTCCTGTGAAGCACCAGAAGGGTTAATAAACTTCTTGAATATGGTTTTGAGCACCTTGAGGGGTGCAGTTTTTAGAATGGTGTCACACTTGGGTATTTTCTATCATATAGACCCCTCAAAATGACTTCAAATGAGATGTGGTCCCTAAAAAAAAAGGTGTTGTAAAAATGAGAAATTGCTGGTCAACTTTTAACCCTTATAACTCCCTAACAAAAAAAAATTTTGGTTCCAAAATTGTGCTGATGTAAAGTAGACATGTGGGAAATGTTACTTATTAAGTATTTTGTGTGACATATCTCTGTGATTTAATTGCATAAAAATTCAAAGTTGGAAAATTGCGAAATTTTCATAATTTCCACCAAATTTCCGTTTTTTTCACAAATAAATGCAGGTACTATCAAAGAATTTTTACCACTATCATGAAGTACAATATGTCACGAGAAAACAATGTCAGAATCACTGGGATCCGTTGAAGCGTTCCAGAGTTATAACCTCATAAAGGGACAGTGGTCAGAATTGTAAAAATTGGCCCGGTCATTAACGTGCAAATCACCCTTGGAGGTAAAGGGGTTAAAACATGGGACCAAGTACACTTGGGTGAAGACCTAGGCCCCCCGGGAGAGACAGCAGGGGGAGGAGTTGTTGAGGCAGCGACAGAGGATGTTTTCGGGGAGTCCAGGATACACTTGCCTGGCAGAACACAAGGTTGAGACCCAGGATCAGACCCCCCTGCGACAAAACCCTTCTGCGTCCCTGAGTCTGTACAAGAGGGAATGCGACAAGAGATACAAGAGATGTTGCGTTTAGGGGTCATTGAAGAGTCAGATAGTCCCTGGGCATCCCTCGTAGTGTTAGTGCCCAAGAAGGATGGGACTACACGGTTTTGTGTAGACTATTGTAAGCTCAATGAGAAAACAGTGATGGATGCATATCCCATGCCGCGTGTGGATGAGTTGTTAGACCGGCTGGCGGGGGCAAAGTATTTGACCACCATTGATCTATGCAAAGGCTACTGGCAGATTCCCCTTAGTCCTGACGCTATTCCCAAGTCGGCATTAGTCACCCCGTTCGGCTTATTCCAGTTTCGAGTTATGCCATTCGGGATGAAGAATGCCCCGGCGACCTTCCAGAGGCTGGCTGACCGGCTTCTGGATGGTCTCCAGGACTATGCTTGTGCCTACCTGGACGATATCGCCATCTACAGCGCGACATGGGAAGAGCATCTAAATCACCTAGAGACAGTATTGGACAGGATCCACTAGGCCAGAATTACCCTGAACCCAAACAAGTGTCACGTGGGCAAAGCAGAGGTTCAGCATTTAGGGCATTGGGTCGGAAGTGGGAAACAGCGACCAGAACCAGCCAAGATTGAGGCCATAGCCAAATGGCCCACCCCACGCACTAAAACCCATATCATGGCGTTTCTAGGGACAGCGGGGTATTACAGGAAATTCGTTCCCAATTACAGCAGCGTAGGCAAGCCCCTCACTGATCTGACCCATAAGAACCAACCCCGCCAGGTAACCTGGACCCCAGAGTGTGAGGAAGCCTTCCGCCAACTAAAGGACACCCTCACCAATACCTCTGTATTGGCCGCACCCGATCCAACTAAACGTTTCCTTGTTCACACAGACCCTTCTATGTTTGGATTGGGGGCAGTACTGAGCCAAGTCGGGTGGACGGCCAAGAACACCCGGTTGCTTACCTGAGTCGGAAACTACTGCCCCGTGAAGTAAGCTATGCTGCCATTGAGAAGGAGTGCCTGGCGGTAGTATGGGCACTCAAAAAGTTGGAACCATATTTGTATGGACGACAGTTTTCCCTCCTAATGGACCATAATCCCCTAGTCTGGCTTAATCGGGTCTCCCGAGACAACGCCAGATTGCTGCGGTGGAGTTTAGCCCTACAACCTCTGGACTTCACCATCCACTACAGACTTGGCAAACAAAATGGTAACGCCGATGGACTAAGTCGACAAACGGAACTTGTACCAACCCCATAAACTTCGGTCATCCCCAAACCGATCCGTTAAGGATCAGACTGTGTATGCCGATCGCGTCGCTGAAAAGGGGAGCTGTGTTACGTGTTACGGAACCACCCAGCACCCAGAATATGTTGTGCAGTTTTATGTATGTATAATAGGCTGCATGTGAGATGCATGTCCCTAATGCATCAGCCCACATGCAGCTCCCCTGGGCAGAGGGGACACGATATTCCCCTTTTGTCCGCCCCCACCTTTGTAATTCCCACAGTAAATATCGTCTGGCCTGGCCACCTGCGGCTATTGTAATGTATGTCTGGTCTGCCGCTTTTCTATTGGCCTGCCCTCTGTATCTGTGTGATATATTCTGTGTCCTGTGAGTACAGTATAGTCAGACTGGAATTACGTGGAGAAGCAGTGATCTTTTATATGCGCCCATGTATCCAAGCAATTCCACCCAGCGTCCTTCATTCAGACTCCAGCCAAAGCAGAGTGGACCTCCTGAAACACGGGGTGGTACTGAAAGAGGTACCCCAGCTTGGTAGACCCCGTTACATAGGGATTTTTGCAAATTTAATAGATGTGGATGTGGAATAGAGCAGAATATTCTCTTCTCTCCTTCTCTCCCATCCACCTCTCGTGTCTCCCCTTTTCCCCATAGTTTGTAAGCTTGCGAGCAGGGCCCTCACTCCTCCTGGTATCTGTTTTGAACTGTATTTCTGTTATGCTGTAATGTCTATTGTCTGTACAAGTCCCCTCTATAATTTGTAAAGCGCTGCGGAATATGTTGGCGCTATATAAATAAAAATTATTATTATTATTATTATAAATTTATTAAAAAAAACCTGAAATGTCACATGGTCATAAATAATCAGACCTTTTGCTCTGAAACTCATATTTAAGTCACATGCTGTCCATTTCCTTGTGATCCTCGTTGAGATGGTTTTACTCCTTCAGTGGAGTCCAGCTATGTTTAGTTAAATTAATAGGACTTAATTTAGAAAGACACACACCTGTCTGTATAAGACCTCACAGCTCGCAATGCATGTCAGACCAAATAAGAATCATGAGGTCAAAGGAACTGGCCAAGGAGCTCAGAGACAGAATTGTGGCAAGGCACAGATCTGGCCAAAGTTACAAAACAATTTCTGCAGTGCTCAGGGTTCCTAAGAGCTCAATGGCCTCCATAAACCTTGAATGGAAGAAGTTTGGGACCACCAGAAGTCTTCCTAGACCTTTCCATCCATCCAAACTGAGCAATCGTTGGAGAAGAGCCTTGGTGAGGGAGGTAAATAAGAACCCCACGATCACTGTGGCTGAGTTCCAGAGATGCATTAGGGAGATGGGAGAAAGTTCCACAAAGTCAACTATCACTGCAGCCCTCCAGCAGTCAGGCCTTTATGGCAGAGTGGCCCGACAGAAGCCTCTCCTCAATGCAAGACATATGAATGCCCTTATAGAGTTTGCTAAAAAGCACATATAGGACTCCTAGACTATGAGAATAAGTTTCTCTGGTCTTATGAGATGAAGATAGAACTTTTTGGGGATAATTCTAAGCGGTATATGTGCAGAAAACTAGGCACTGCTCATCACTTGCCCAATAGAATCCCAACAGTGAAACATGGTGGTGGCAGCATCATGCTATGGGGGTGTTTTTGAGCTGCAGGGACAGGATGACTGGTTGTCATTGAAGGAAATATGAATGCGGCCAAGTACAGAGATATCCTGGATGAAAACCTCTTCCAGAGTGCTCTGCCTAAGGTCCAACAAGACAATGACCCTAAGCACACAGCTAAAATAACAAAGGAGTGGCTTAAGGACAACTCTGTGACCATTCTTGACTGACCCAGCCAGAGCCCTGACCTAAACCTAATTGAGCATCTCTGGAGAGACATGAAAATGGCTGTCCACCAACCTTCACCATCCAACCTGACGTAACTGGAGAGGACCTGCAAGGAAAAATGGCAGAGGACCCCAAAATCCAGGTGTGAAAAACTTGTTGCATCATTCCCAAGAAAACTCATGGCTGTACTAGCTCAAAAGGCTGCATCTACTCAATACTGAGCAAAGGGTCTGAATACTTATGACCATTTGATATTTCAGTTTTTCTTTTTTCAATAAATTGGCAAAAATTACTACATTTCTGTTGTTCTTCAGTCAAGATGGGGTGCAGAGTGTACATTAATGAGAAAAAAAAGAACTTTTTTGAATTTACCAAATGGCTGCAATGAAACAAAGAGTGAAAAATTTAAAGGGGTCTGAATACTTTCCGTATCCACTATATAGGCGTCTTATAGGCGCCTATCCATTACTAAGCCATGGGCTTGAAGTCACCAGATAATAAAAAGGTGACATCAACCCCATATATATGAACCCCACTTGCCACTGCCACAGAGCAAGTGGGAAGAGCTGGGCAAAGCACCAGAATTGGCACATCTAATGTGCCTTTTCAGGACAGCTGCGGGCTGCTATTTTTAGGCTGAGTGGGGGCAAATGTCCATGGCCCCTACTAGCCTGAGAATACCAGCCCCCAGCTGTATGCTTTAGCAAGGCTGGTTGTCAAAAATAAAGGGGACCCAACACCGTTTTTTTAGTTATTTAACCCCTTCATGACCCAGCCTATTTTGACCTTAAAGACCTTGCCGTTTTTTGCAATTCTGACCAGTGTCCCTTTATGAGGTAATAACTCAGGAACGCTTCAACGGATCCTAGCGGTTCTGAGATTGTTTTTTCGTGACATATTGGGCTTCATGTTAGTGGTAAATTTAGGTCAATAAATTCTGCGTTTATTTGTGATAAAAACGGAAATTTGGCGAAAATTTTGAAAATTTCGCAATTTTCACATTTTGAATTTTTATTCTGTTAAACCAGAGAGATATGTGACACAAAATAGTTAATAAATAACATTTCCCACATGTTTACTTTACATCAGCACAATTTTGGAAACAAATTTTTTTTTTGTTAGGAAGTTATAAGGGTTAAAATTTGACCAGCGATTTGTCATTTTTACAACGAAATTTACAAAACCATTTTTTTTAGGGACCACCTCACATTTGAAGTCAGTTTGAGGGGTCTATATGGCTGAAAATACCCAAAAGTGACACCATTCTAAAAACTGCACCCCTCAAGGTACTCAAAACCACATTCAAGAAGTTTATTAACCCTTCAGGTGCTTCACAGCAGCAGAAGCAACATGGAAGGAAAAAATGAACATTTAACTTTTTAGTCACAAAAATTATCTTTTAGCAACAATTTTTTATTTTCCCAATGGTAAAAGGAGAAACTGAACCACGAAAGTTGTTGTCCAATTTGTCCTGAGTACGCGGATACCTCATATGTGGGGGTAAACCACTGTTTGGGCGCACGGCAGGGCTTGGAAGGGAAGGAGCGCCATTTGACTTTTTGAATCAAAAATTGGCTCCACTCTTTAGCGGACACCATGTCACGTTTGGAGAGCCCCCGTGTGCCTAAAAATTGGAGCTCCCCCACAAGTGACCCCATTTTGGAAACTAGACGCCCCAAGGAACTTATCTAGATGCATAGTGAGCACTTTGAACCCCCAGGTGCTTCACAAATTGATCCGTAAAAATGAAAAAGTACTTTTTTTTCACAAAAAAATTCTTTTAGCCTCAATTTTTTCATTTTCACATGGGCAACAGGATAAAATGGATCCTAAAATGTGTTGGGAAATTTCTCCTGAGTACACCAATACCTCACATGTGGGGGTAAACCACTGTTTGGGCACATGGTAAGGCTCGGAAGAGAAGGAGCGCCATTTGACTTTTTGAATGAAAAATTATTTCCATCGTTAGCGGACACCATGTCGCGTTTGGATAGCTCCTGTGTGCCTAAACATTGGCGCTCCCCCACAAGTGACCCCATTTTGGAAACTAGACCCCCCAAGGAACTTATTTAGATGCCTAGTCAGCACTTTAAACCCTCAGGTGCTTCACAAATTGATCTGTAAAAATGAAAAAGTACTTTTTTTTCACAAAAAAATTCTTTTCGCCTCAATTTTTTCATTTTCACATGGGCAGTAGGATAAAATGGATCATAAAATTTGTTGGGCAATTTCTCCCGAGTACGTCGATACCTCATATGTGGGGGTAAACCACTGTTTGGGCACTCGGCAGGGCTCGGAAGGGAAGGCGCGCCATTTGACTTTTTGAATGGAAAATTAGCTCCAATTGTTAGCGGACACCATGTCGCGTTTGGAGAGCCCCTGTGTGCCTAAACATTGGAGCTCCCCCACAAGTGACCCCATTTTGGAAACTAGACCCCCCAAGGAACTTATCTAGATGCATATTGAGCACTTTAAACCCCCAGGTGCTTCACAGAAGTTTATAGCGCAGAGCCATGAAAATAAAAAATAATTTTTCTTTCCTCAAAAATGATTTTTTAGCCTGGAATTTCCTATTTTGCCAAGGATAATAGGAGAAATTGGACCCCAAATATTGTTGTCCAGTTTATCCTGAGTACGCTGATACCCCATATGTGGGGGTAAACCACTGTTTGGGCGCACGGCAGGGCTCGGAAGGGATGGCACGCCATTTGGCTTTTTAAATGGAAAATTAGCTCCAATCATTAGCGGACACCATGTCACGTTTGGAGAGCCCCTGTGTGCCTAAACATTGGAGATCCCCCAGAAATGACACCATTTTGGAAACTAGACCCCCAAAGGAACTAATCTAGATGTGTGGTGAGGACTTTGAACCCCCAAGTGCTTCACAGAAGTTTATAACGCAGAGCCATGAAAAAAAAAAAAAAAATTATTTTCTCAAAAATGATCTTTTAGCCTGCAATTTTTTATTTTCCCAAGAGTAACAGGAGAAATTTGACCCCAAAAGTTGTTGTCCAGTTTCTCCTGAGTACGCTGATACCCCATATGTGGGGGTAAATCACTGTTTGGGCACATGCCGGGGCTCGGAAGTGAAGTAGTGACGTTTTGAAATGCAGACTTTGATGGAATGCTCTGTGGGCGTCACGTTGCGTTTGCAGAGCCCCTGATGTGGCTTAACAGTAGAAACCCCCCACAAGTGACCCCATTTTGGAAACTAGACCCCGAAAGGAACTTATCTAGATGTGTGGTGAGCACTTTGAACCCCCAAGTGCTTCATAGAAGTTTATAATGCAGAGCCGTGAAAATAATAAATACGTTTTCTTTCCTCAAAAATAATTATTTAGCCCAGAATTTTTTATTTTCCCAAGGGTTACAGAAGAAATTGGACCCCAAAAGTTGTTGTCCAGTTTCTCCTGAGTACGCTGATACCCCATATGTGGGGGTAAACCACTGTTTGGGCACATGCCGAGGCTCAGAAGTGAAGTAGTGACGTTTTGAAATGCAGACTTTGATGGAATGCTCTGTGGGCGTCACGTTGCGTTTGCAGAGCCCCTGATGTGGCTTAACAGTAGAAACCCCCCACAAGTGACCCCATTTTGGAAACTAGACCCCGAAAAGAACTTATCTAGATGTGTGGTGAGCACTTTGAACCCCCAAGCGCTTCATAGAAGTTTATAATGCAGAGCCGTGAAAATAATAAATACGTTTTCTTTCCTCAAAAATAATTATTTAGCCCAGAATTTTTTAATTTTCCCAAGGGTAACAGGAGAAATTTGACCCCAATATTTGTTGTCCAGTTTCTCCTGAGTACGGTGATACCCCATATGTGGGGGTAAATCACTGTTTGGGCACATGCCGGGGCTCGGAAGTGAAGTAGTGACGTTTTGAAATGCAGACTTTGATGGAATGCTCTGTGGGCGTCACGTTGCGTTTGCAGAGCCCCTGATGTGGCTTAACAGTAGAAACCCCCCACAAGTGACCCCATTTTGGAAACTAGACCCCGAAAGGAACTTATCTAGATGTGTGGTGAGCACTTTGAACCCCCAAGTGCTTCATAGAAGTTTATAATGCAGAGCCGTGAAAATAATAAATACGTTTTCTTTCCTCAAAAATAATTATTTAGCCCAGAATTTTTTATTTTCCCAAGGGTTACAGAAGAAATTGGACCCCAAAAGTTGTTGTCCAGTTTCTCCTGAGTACGCTGATACCCCATATGTGGGGGTAAACCACTGTTTGGGCACATGCCGAGGCTCAGAAGTGAAGTAGTGACGTTTTGAAATGCAGACTTTGATGGAATGCTCTGTGGGCGTCACGTTGCGTTTGCAGAGCCCCTGATGTGGCTTAACAGTAGAAACCCCCCACAAGTGACCCCATTTTGGAAACTAGACCCCGAAAGGAACTTATCTAGATGTGTGGTGAGCACTTTGAACCCCAAAGCGCTTCATAGAAGTTTATAATGCAGAGCCGTGAAAATAATAAATACGTTTTCTTTCCTCAAAAATAATTATTTAGCCCAGAATTTTTTATTTTCCCAAGGGTTATAGGAGAAATTGGACCCCAAAGGTTGTTGTCCAGTTTCTCCTGAGTACGCTGATACCCCATGAGTGGGGGTAAACCACTGTTTGGGCACACGTCGGGGCTCAGAAGGGAAGTAGTGACTTTTGAAATGCAGACTTTGATGGAATGGTCTGCGGGTGTCACGTTGCGTTTGCAGAGCCCCTGGTGTGCCTAAACAGTAGAAACCCCCACAAGTGACCCCATTTTAGAAACTAGACCCCCCAAGGAACTTATCTAGATATGTGGTGAGCACTTTGAACCCCCAAGTGCTTCACAGACGTTTACAACGCAGAGCCGTGAAAATAAAAAATCATTTTTCTTTCCTCAAAAATTATGTTTTAGCAAGCATTTTTTTATTTTCACAAGGGTAACGGGAGAAATTGGACCCCAGTAGTTGTTGCGCAGTTTGTCCTGAGTATGCTGGTACCCCATATGTGGGGGTAAACCACTGTTTGGGCACACGTCGGGGCTTGGAAGTGAGGGAGCACCATTTGACTTTATGAATACAAGATTGGCTGGAATCAATGGTGGCGCCATGTTGCGTTTGGAGACCCCTGATGTGCCTAAACAGTGGTAACCCCTCAATTCTAACTCCAACACTAACCCCAACACACCCCTAACCCTAATCCCAACTGTAGCCATAACCCTAATCACACCCCTAACCACAACCCTAATTCCAACCCTAACCCTAAGGCTATGTGCCCACGTTGCGGATTCGTGTGAGATATTTCCGCACCATTTTTGAAAAATCCGCGGGTAAAAGGCACTGCGTTTTACCTGCGGATTTTCCGCGGATTTCCAGTGTTTTTTGTGCGGATTTCACCTGCGGATTCCTATTGAGGAACAGGTGTAAAACACTGCGGAATCCGCACAAAGAATTGACATGCTGCGGAAAATACAACGCAGCGTTTCCGCGCGGTATTTTCCGCACCATGGGCACAGCGGATTTGGTTTTTCATATGTTTACATGGTACTGTAAACCTGATGGAACACTGCTGCGGATCCGCAGCGGCCAATCTGCAGCCAAATCCGCACCGTGTGCACATAGCCTAATTCTAAAGGTATGTGCACACGCTGTGGAAAATGCTGCGGATCCGCAGCAGTTTCCCATGAGTTTACAGTTCAATGTGAACCTACGGGAAACAAAAATCGCTGTACACATGCTGCGGAAAAACTGCACGGAGACACAGCGGTTTACATTCCGCAGCATGTCACTTCTTTGTGCGGATTCCGCAGCGGTTTTACAACTGCTCCAATAGAAAATCGCAGTTGTAAAACCGCAGTGAAATGCGCAGAAAAAAACGCGGTAAATCCGCCATAAATCCGCAGAGGACCAGAATACGTGTGCACATACCGAAACCCTAACCCTAGCCCTAACCCTAACCCTACCCCTAGCCCTAACCCTAGCCCTAACCCTACCCCTAACCCTACCCCTAACCCTACCCCTAACCCTACCCCTAACCCTACCCCTAACCCTACCCCTAACCCTAACCCTATTCTAACATTAGTGGAAAAAAAAAATTCTTTATTTTTTTATTGTCCCTACCTATGGGGGTGACAAAGAGGGGGGTCATTTATTATTTTTTTTATTTTGATCACTGAGATATAATCTATCTCAGTGATCAAAATGCACTTTGGAACGAATCTGCCGGCCGGCAGATTCGGCGGGCGCACTGCGCATGCGCCCGCCATTTTGGAAGATGGCGGCGCCCAGGGAGAAGACGGACGGGACCCCGGCTGGATCGGTAAGTATGATGGGGTGGGGGGGAACCACAGGGGGGGGGGATCGGAGCACGAGGGGGGAAATCGGAGCGCGGGAGGGGTGGAACGGAGCACGGGGGGCGTGGAACGGAGCACGGGGGGGCTGGAATGGAGCACGGGGGGGTGGAACGGAGCACCGGGGGGGTGGATCGGAGTGCAGGGGGGGTGATTGGAGCACGGGGGGGGGGGGGGTGATTGGAGCACGGGGGGAGCGGACAAGAGCACGGGGGGAGCGGAGCACTGGACGGAGGGGAGCCGGAGCAGTGTACCGGCCAAATCGGGGGGCTGGGGGGGCGATCGGTGGGGTGGGGTGGGGGCACATTAGTATTTCCAGCCATGGCCGATGATATTGCAGCATCGGCCATGGCTGGATTGTAATATTTCACCAGTTGTAATAGGTGAAATATTACAAATCGCTCTGATTGGCAGTTTCACTTTCAACAGCCAATCAGAGCGATCGTAGCCATGAGGGTGAAGCCACCCACCCGGGCTAAACTACCACTCCCCCTGTCCCTGCAGATCGGGTGAAATGGGAGTTAACCCTTTCACCCGATCTGCAGGGACGCGATCTTTCCATGACGCCACATAGGCGTCATGGGTCGGATTGGCACCGACTTTCATGACGCCTACGTGGCGTCATGGGTCGGGAAGGGGTTAAATAATTACATAAACAGCGTGAGGACCCCTCTATTCTTGATAACCAGCCTTGCTGAAGCTGAGAGTTGTAGCCAGCAACTGTTAGTTTTGCCTGGCTGGTTATCAAAAATATAGGGGAACCCACTTTTTTAAATTTATTTATAGAGCAGGCTGCAGTTGACGAAGACTATCAGCCACTGCATGCTCTCACTGTTATCAGTTGAATACAACTCTCAACATTCTCCCTTACTAGCGCTGATTACAGTGAAATCTTCGGTACTGTTTTTTTCCGTTACCGGAAAAATTAAGACGTGTGAAAGAGTCCTAATACTATGTGTTTGTATGTATCACACAAGCAATGTAAGATAAAAGTGTTTATAAAAATAAATGTAAAAAAGTAAAACAAAAATGTATACAGCCCTTTGCTCCTATATGCCCACAATTTGTTTCTGGTGAGTTTTAGAAGTTGCGTTTTTTCGCTGCTCCAAAAAACACTGCATGTTACAGTTTCAGCAAAGTGGATGGGATTTATAGAAATCTCATGCACACAGTGTTTCTTTTTTACTTAGTGTAAACTGACCTACGTGTTTCAAATCCACAACGTCTTCTTCTCTTGCGGGTGTGGTGAGTTTTATGTGTAGATTTTTCCAACAGACTTGCATTAGCTGCGGAAAATCCACAAGTAGAAAACGCATATGCACATTTCATGCATTTCCAAAAAGTGCATATAATCTGCACACAACTATATCAATAAAGGTTAATCAAAACCAGTTACCAGAAAGTATCAAAAACATAGGAGCTTTATTTAAAACATGACCCTCCAACAAAAGACAAAAATTGCAGCTTCAAAAATGTGATAAAAACTCACATAAAATAACACATTTCTACACAGCTGAGTAAAAAGAAAAGCAAAGTGGGCATTAGAATCCGATAAATCCCATCCATTTTGCTGGAACTGTAAGACGCAGCGTTTATTACGCAGAAAAAATTTGCAACATCAAAAACTCACCAAAAACTCATGGTTGGTGCATAGCCTAATATTGGAAATATAATGCTATACGTATTTGGCATTGTGGGGTCTATATGACCCAAACTATAAAAGTATCTTGTCACTTTGTCAGAGCAAAGTGAAAGAGATTTCTGAAATCTTATGAAGTAATTGTGAAATCTTATGCACATGTTGCTTATTTTTTCCTTGATAAAAAATCAGTATCTAGCAAAGGAAGTCCAATTTGGTGTGTCAGAGCGGTCTCACATTCAAAAATCCCATATAAGTTGAAATACCCTACAAATGTATTCTTCGCATAGAAATATTTTATCCAATTAAGTGCAAAAATAAAGTCCAGCAAAAATATGTACAAAAAAAGTAGTTCACGTTGGTGCACACCGCTACCTAAAACTGCTGTACATCCACAGGAGTAACGTGTACATGCTGAGACACTGCAAGGAGAAACGGGATGCCTGCTTACCTGTGCGAAAGTTTGGGAGTGACTTCCCCGTCTTCATTCTTGATCTGTAGCAATGTCCAATCAATGTAGCGTTATGCACCAAAAGTTAACTACTTTTTTTTTTGTATATCAATAGAAGAAGGAAAACCGGGATAGTTGTTACGCTTCCGTCATAAGATTCTTGTGGATATCAAATATAATCATTTATTTAGGAGTTACAGGATAAAACAACGCATTTCGACTCCAACATCCCGGAGACTTCTTCAGGTTAATTAAAAATATATATCATATATAAAAGTATACCACATTAGCTTTATATATATAGCTTACTTCACAAGAAAACAAAGAAGCATAATGTTGGGGGAGCTCTATATCCACACCCAGCAAGATGAAATGGAGGCTAATCCTCTGTAAAAAGAGAGAGGAAAAAAAAACTTTTCAAAAGAAATAAAAATATATAATAAAAAAAAATTCAACAACATTGCATAATTCAGTCGGCATTATTAATCAAACCTTCACAACCACATCATTCAGACCATTGGGAAATAAAATTTGGAGTTAGTAAATCCAAAAAGATTCTTTCCCATTCAGCACTTGATTGCGATTCAATATATTTTCAGGGATAGATTCTACAGAAATGACAGTGATATTAATTATTTTTTATGCTTAATTAATAAATGTCTTGATAAACTGTGTTGGACAAAGCCAATTTTAGTATTATGGCGATGACCATATATTCTAGCCCTTAGCGTTTGGGTCGTACGGCCGACATATTGCAGGCTGCATGAGCAGATGACTACATAAATTACAAAAGTGCTTTCGCAGGTTAAATGTTGTTTTATCATGAATTTTTCACGTGTGCTATTGGATATTATCGAATTTACTCCATGTTGAATATAAGCACAGGTGCAACAGTTCCCTTATCTGCACTTGTATGCTCCTATATTTTTTGTTTGTCCCATAAGGTCAAATCCTTCTTTTTTTTGGGGGGAATCTTGCTGCGGAATCTTTCTGGGAATCTTCTGGGAATCAAGTTTTTAATTGTCCGGCCTCTCCTAAAAGTTATACCAGGTTGAATAGGTAAAATTTTTTTTTTTAAATAATCTTTTAGTAGCAAATGCCAGTGTTTATTTAATATGCAAATGCCTCTTCTGAGAAAAAGAGGACTTAAACTCTATAGCGCCACCTGTTGGAAGTAGCGATCCTACAAGTCACAATCAACTCTTTAACGAGTCGTGCAATATGACTTAGGATAAAAGCCAAATCAGTATCTCAATTCGCAGACACGGTGTTTTGGGCTGTTGGCCCTCGTCAGTGCGAAGCATGAAAACGGATTTGGCTAGGTGAGAGGATCTGGACTGGGGTCTAAGGGGTAAGGGTTCTCCTTATGGAGAGTGACATATTTTCAGTTGTTTCACACTTTTTTGTTAAGTATATACTTCCACATGTGTTAATTTGCCTTCAGTGTGAATTTACAATTTTCATAGTCATGAAAATACAGAAAAATCTTTAAATGAGAAGGTGTGTCCAAACTTTTGCTCTGTACTGTATATATACAACCCCTGGCAAAAATGATGTAATCACTGGCCTTGGAGGATGTTCATTCAGTTGTTTAATTTTGTAGAAAAAAAGCAGCTCACAGACATGGCACAAAGCTAAAGTCATTTCAAATGGCAACTTTCTGGCTTTAAGAAACACTAAAAGAAATCAAGAACAAAAATGTGGTAGTCAGTAATGGTTACTTTTTTTATCCAAGCATAGGGAAAAAATTATGGAATCACTCACTTCTGAGGAAAAAAATGATGGAATCATGAAAAACAAACAAACAAAAACACACTCCAAAACATCACTAGTATTTTGTTGCACCACCTCTGGCTTTTATAACAGCTTGCAGTCTCTGAGGCATGGACTTAATGAGTGTCAAACAGAACTCTTCATCAATCTGGCTCCAACTTTCTCTGGTTGCTGTTGCCAGATCAGCTTTGCAGGTTGGAGCCTTGTCATGGACCATTTTCTTCCACCCAAGATTTTCAATTGGATTGAGATCCAGACTATTTGCAGGCCATGACATTGCCCTTATGTGTCTTTTTTCAAGGAATGTTTTCACAGTTTTTGCTCTATGGCAGGATGCATTATCATCTTGAAAAATGATTTCATCATCCCGAAATATCCTTTGAATTGATGGGATAAGAAAAGTGTCCAAAATATCAACAGAAACTTGTTCATTTATTGAAGATGTAATGACAGCCATCTCCCCAGTGCCTTTACCGGACATGCAGTCCCATATCATCAATGACCCTGGAAATTTTCATGTTCTCTTCAGGCAGTCATTTTTATAAATCTCATTGTAACGCACCAAACGAAAGTTCCAGCATCACCACCTTGCCCAATACAGATTTGTGATTCATCACTGAATATGACTTTCATCCAGTCATCCACAGTCCACGATTGCTTTTCCTTAGTCCATTGTAACCTTGTTTTTTTCTGTTTAGGTGTTAATGATGGCTTTCGTTTAGCTTTTCGGTATGTAAATCCCATTTCCTTTAGGCGGTTTCTGACAGTTCGGTCACAGACGTTTCCAGTTTCCACCCATTCGTTCCTCATTTGTTTGGTTGTGCATTTCCTGTTTTAGAGACTTATTGCTTTAAGTTTCCGGTCTTGACGCTTTGATGTCTTCCTTGGTCTACCAGTATGTTTGCCTTTAACAACCTTCCCATGTTGTTTGTATTTGATTTTAAACACAGTTGACTGTGAACAACCAACATCTTTTGCAACAGTGCGTGATGATTTACCCTCTTTTAAGAGTTTGATAATCCTCTCCTTTGTTTCAATTGACATCTCTCATGCTGGACCGATGATTCATGTCAGTCCAATTGGTGCAACAGCTCTCCAAGGTGTGATCACTCCTTTTAAGATGCAAACTAACGAGCAGATCTAATTTGATGCAGGTGTTATTTTTGGGTATGAAAATTTACAGGGTGATTCCATAATTATTTCCTCAGAATTGAGTGATTCCATAATTTTTTACCCTATGCTTGATTGGAAAAAGTAACCATTAAGGACTACCACATTTTAGTTCTTGATTTCTTTTAGTGTTTTTTAAAGCCAAGCCAGAAAGTTGCCATCTGAAATTACTTTAGTTTTGTGCCATGTCTGTGATCTGCTTTTTTTCTATAAAATTAAACAACTGAATGAACATCCTCCAAGGCCAGTGAATCCATAATTTTTGCCAGGGGTTGTATATATATTATAGTTTATGTGACTTGATTAATATTACGTCATTGCTGCATACAATCAGTGGCTGTTGATCAACTGCAGCATTAAAGGGAACCTGTCACCAGGAAAAACAGTATTAACCTGCAGATATGGGGCTAATCTGCAGGTTAATAGCATTACTTTTTTCCTGTGTCATTTCTTATTATTATACCTTAGTTTATGGACATCTATGGTTTGATTTCTTTGCCTCTGTGGATTGGATGGGTTGATATCGACATCTGGTGAGAATTTCATCTCAGTAGCACCTTAAAAAATGTATTTACTTAGAAAATTTGTGATGTGTTCAATACTTATTTCACCCTCTGTAGTTTGGGGCCTGCTCCAATTTGCAGACTTTTCTCCAGTTGTCATGTCCCTCTCACTAATACATGCTAAGTGTTAGTTGTTTTTGTGCCGGATGTTGCTTGGTTCACCAGCTCTCATGTATCAGCACAGCTTTATTCCTTCCTGCACAGTTTTCTCTTAAAGTGCATGAGAGATCATATTTTCCCCTGTGCTTTTTCTTTTCCCCCAAACTTATTCACAGTCTGTGGGATTTTTCCCCCCATTCCTTCCCTTGCCTGATGCTTTTTGAGGACTTATTATCTGCACTTTGATACATTACAGCCTGTGTGATTTTCCCTGTCTGAAGACGACAAGGACAGCAAAGAGAATAGCTACAACCTGGCACAGTTGTTAATTTTGTAACTATAACACATCTGTTCAAAGTCATGCAGAAATTTGCATAATACTGAATATACCATAAAATGAAGGTTTGACCGTAGTGAAAAGCTGTAATGAAGAGTTCACTTCATAAAGGGATGTGCAGCACCTTAAAGAAGTATTCATACCCTGTGAACTTTTCCACATTTGTTCACATTACAGCCACAAATGTACATTTTTTTAATTTGGATTTACCACTCCATTGTAGGTCTAGCAGTATGTTTATGGTCATTGTCCTGCTGGAAGGTGAACCTACACCTCAGTGTTAAGCCTTTTGCCGCCTCTAACAGGTTTTCCTCCAGGATTGCCCTATACTTAGTTCCATTCATCTTCCCATCAACTCTGACCAAGTTCGCTGTCCCTACTGAAGAAAAGCATTGCCACAGCATGATGCAGCCACCACCATGTTTGACAGTGGGGATGTTGTTTTCAGAATGATGTGCAGTGTTAGTTTTCCCACCACACAGCATAATTTTTCATAATGTTTAGCCCAGAAAGTTCTACTTTGGTCTAATCTGACCAGCGCACCTCCTTCCGATTTCTAGCTCTGTTTCCTACATGACTTGTTGTGCAAACTGCAAACGGTACTTCTTATGACTTGTTTTCAAAAATGTCTTTCTTCTTGCCATTCTTCCATAAAGACCAGATTTGGGGATATATGACTAATAGCTGTCCTGTGGACAGATTCTCCCACCTGAGCTGTGGATCTCTGCAACTCATCCAGAGTAACCATGGACCGCTTATCTTGCTTGCCTAATTAGTGCTCTCCTTTCTTGGGATGTTACTTTAAGTGGACGGCCATGTCTTGGTAGGTTTGCTGTTCTGCCATACTCCTTCCATTTTTGGATGATGGATTGAACAGTGCTCCAGGAGATGTTCAGAGTTTGGGTTTTGTTTTTTTATAAAAAAAACCTGCTTTACTTTTCTCCACAACTTTATCTCTGACCTGTCTGGTGTGTTCCTTGGTTTTCATGATGCTGTTTGATTCCTAATGTTCTCAAACAAATATCTGAGGCTTTCACAGAGCAGCTGTAGCTATACTCAGAATACATTACACACATGTTGACACTAGGGTTGAGCGACCTTGACCTTTTTGGAGTCGAGCTGTGTTTCGCGAAACCCGACTATCTTAGAGGTCGAGTCGAGTGGAATCGGCCGATTATCGCGAAAAGTCGGGTATCGCCCGAAACACGAAACCCAATGCAAGTCAATGGGGGAGCATAGTCGGCAGTGAGTGGAGGCCAGGAAAACATCTACACTGCCCATTTTAATGGCAAAAACATCCATTCTTGTTACTGAAGCTTGTCAATCGTAATTTAGCTTATAATAATTTGAAGGCATTTGAAATTGGGGGTCATTTGGCTAAAGTTGTGGGGGGTAGGGCTGGTTCAAGTAATTAGTGGGCCCAGGAAATCTGGAACACGTCACGGCAGTGGAGCAGGGAGAGGTAAGTATTTCAACTTTGCAAGTGCTGTGATCCTGAGCAAGCAGGGGGGGCCCACTAGTTGGCATTGGCACTGGCACAGGGCCCCTCAAAGTACAGCGGTGTGTTTGCACGGCGGGGGCGCCTCCCACCGGCAGCAACACTTTTGCATACTATGAGAGGCCCTGTGCCAGTGACGTCGCCAACTAGTTTTCCTCCCCCCACCTGATGAAGGAACCTGCACTTTCATCTGCACCTTCCTCTTTGTCCCCGTGTAAGGTGGTATGGTATGCGGGAAGAGGAACGTGACTTTCAGCAGGGTCACAATCTTGCTGTGTAGCGTGCACAGGGAATTTTGCGTTATGGGTCAATGTACCAGCAGACTCATCTATCACTGGTTGGGCAATGGGCAGGATGAGGAGGAAACACAGATATAGGCCCAAAGAATACAGTGGGCTAAATGCAGTTCAAAATTGGTAACACAGGACTAACCAGGGGGCATTGCAGTGGAGGACAACTGGAATGAGAGGCTGACACAGAGAGTAGGCCCAAATCAGTAAGTAGTCGAAATGCAGTTCAAAATTGGCAACCGTAGTAAACAGGCGGCACAGCTTTGTTCAGTGGAGGAGAACAGCAAGGAGCGGCAGACACTGTTAGTAGGCCCCAAACCAACTAGTATGCCAAATGCAGTTGTTCCATTTAACCACTATTCAACAAGAGCCTGAAGATAGAAGCTCAGGAAAGGCAACCTGGAGAACACCTTGTAGTGTAACACACCATCTCTCTACACCCCATACCCAATTTGTAGGCCTAATGCAGTGTAGTTTTCAACAACTACTAAACGAGAGCATTAAGATCGAAGCAATGGAGAGGAAACCTGGGGAACACCTTGGAGTGGAACACACCATCTCTCTACACCCCATACCCATTTTGTAGGCCTAATGCAGTGTAGTTTCCAACAACTACTAAACGAGAGCATGAAGATCGAAGCATTGGCGAGGAAACCTGGGGAACACCTTGGAGTGGAACACACCATCTCTCTACACCCCATACCCAATTTGTAGGCCTAATGCAGTGTAGTTTTCTACAACTACTAAACGAGAGTCGGAAGACCCAAGCAATGGAGAGGAAACCTAGGGAACACCTTGGAGTGTAACACACCATCTCTCTACACCCCATACCCAATTTGTAGGCCTAATGCAGTGTAGTTTTCAACAACTACTAAACGAGAGCATTAAGATCGAAGCAATGGAGAGGAAACCTGGGGAACACCTTGGAGTGGAACACACCATCTCTCTACACCCCATACCCAATTTGTAGGCCTAATGCAGTGTAGTTTCCAACAACTGCTAAACGAGAGCATGAAGATCGAAGCAATGGAGAGGAAACCTGGGGAACACCTTGGAGTGTAACACACCATCTCTCTACACCCCATACCCAATTTGTAGGCCTAATGCAGTGTAGTTTCCAACAACTACTAAACGAGAGCATTAAGATCGAAGCAATGGCGAGGAAACCTGGGGAACACCTTGGAGTGGAACACACCATCTCTCTACACCCCATACCCAATTTGTAGGCCTAATGCAGTGTAGTTTCCAACAACTACTAAACGAGAGCATTAAGATCGAAGCAATGGCGAGGAAACCTGGGGAACACCTTGGAGTGTAACACACCATCTCTCTACACCCCATACCCAATTTGTAGGCCTAATGCAGTGTAGTTTCCAACAACTACTAAACGAGAGCATTAAGATCGAAGCAATGGCGAGGAAACCTGGGGAACACCTTGGAGTGGAACACACCATCTCTCTACACCCCATACCCAATTTGTAGGCCTAATGCAGTGTAGTTTTCTACAACTACTAAACGAGAGTCGGAAGACCGAAGCAATGTGGACGAAACCTGGGGAACACCTTGGAGTGTAACACACCATCTCTCTACACCCCATACCCAATTTGTAGGCCTAATGCAGTGTAGTTTTCAACAACTACTAAACGAGAGCATTAAGATCGAAGCAATGGAGAGGAAACCTGGGGAACACCTTGGAGTGGAACACACCATCTCTCTACACCCCATACCCATTTTGTAGGCCTAATGCAGTGTAGTTTCCAACAACTACTAAACGAGAGCATGAAGATCGAAGCATTGGCGAGGAAACCTGGGGAACACCTTGGAGTAGAACACACCATCTCTCTACACCCCATACCCAATTTGTAGGCCTAATGCAGTGTAGTTTTCTACAACTACTAAACGAGAGTCGGAAGACCCAAGCAATGGAGAGGAAACCTAGGGAACACCTTGGAGTGTAACACACCATCTCTCTACACCCCATACCCAATTTGTAGGCCTAATGCAGTGTAGTTTTCAACAACTACTAAACGAGAGCATTAAGATCGAAGCAATGGAGACGAAACCTGGGGAACACCTTGGAGTGGAACACACCATCTCTCTACACCCCATACCCAATTTGTAGGCCTAATGCAGTGTAGTTTCCAACAACTGCTAAACGAGAGCATGAAGATCGAAGCAATGGAGAGGAAACCTGGGGAACACCTTGGAGTGTAACACACCATCTCTCTACACCCCATACCCAATTTGTAGGCCTAATGCAGTGTAGTTTCCAACAACTACTAAACGAGAGCATTAAGATCGAAGCAATGGCGAGGAAACCTGGGGAACACCTTGGAGTGGAACACACCATCTCTCTACACCCCATACCCAATTTGTAGGCCTAATGCAGTGTAGTTTCCAACAACTACTAAACGAGAGCATTAAGATTGAAGCAATGGCGAGGAAACCTGGGGAACACCTTGGAGTGTAACACACCATCTCTCTACACCCCATACCCAATTTGTAGGCCTAATGCAGTGTAGTTTCCAACAACTACTAAACGAGAGCATTAAGATCGAAGCAATGGCGAGGAAACCTGGGGAACACCTTGGAGTGGAACACACCATCTCTCTACACCCCATACCCAATTTGTAGGCCTAATGCAGTGTAGTTTTCTACAACTACTAAACGAGAGTCGGAAGACCGAAGCAATGTGGACGAAACCTGGGGAACACCTTGGAGTGTAACACACCATCTCTCTACACCCCATACCCAATTTGTAGGCCTAATGCAGTGTAGTTTTCTACAACTACTAAACGAGAGTCGGAAGACCGAAGCAATGTGGACGAAACCTGGGGAACACCTTGGAGTGTAACACACCATCTCTCTACACCCCATACCCAATTTGTAAGCCTAATGCAGTGTAGTTTCCAACAACTACTAAACGAGAGCATTAAGATCGAAGCAATGGCGAGGAAACCAGGGGAACACCTTGGAGTGGAACACACCATCTCTCTACACCCCATACCCAATTTGTAGACCTAATGCAGTGTAGTTTTCTACAACTACTAAACGAGAGTCGCAAGACCCAAGCAATGGAGAGGAAACCTAGGGAACACCTTGGAGTGTAACACACCATCTCTCTACACCCCATACCCAATTTGTAGGCCTAATGCAGTGTAGTTTCCAACAACTTCTAAACGAGAGCATTAAGTTCAAAGCAATGGCGAGAAAACCTGGGGAACACCTTGGAGTGGAACACACCATCTCTCTACACCCCATACCCAATTTGTAGGCCTAATGCAGTGTAGTTTCCAACAACTACTAAACGAGAGCATGAAGATCGAAGCAATGGAGAGGAAACCTGGGGAACACCTTGGAGTGGAACATACCATCTCTCTACACCCCATACCCAATTTGTAGGCCTAATGCAGTGTAGTTTCCAACAACTACTAAACGAGAGCATGAAGATCGAAGCAATGGAGAGGAAACCTGGGGAACACCTTGGAGTGGAACACACCATCTCTCTACACCCCATACCCAATTTGTAGGCCTAATGCAGTGTAGTTTCCAACAACTACTAAACGAGAGCATGAAGATCGAAGCAATGGAGAGGAAACCTGGGGAACACCTTGGAGTGGAACACACCATCTCTCTACACCCCATACCCAATTTGTAGGCCTAATGCAGTGTAGTTTCCAACAACTACTAAACGAGAGCATGAAGATCGAAGCAATGGAGAGGAAATCTGGGGAACACCTTGGAGTGGAACACACCATCTCTCTACACCCCATACCCAATTTGTAGGCCTAATGCAGTGTAGTTTTCTACAACTACTAAACGAGAGTCGGGAGACCGAAGCAATGTGGACGAAACCTGGGGAACACCTTGGAGTGGAACACACCATCTCTCTACACCCCATACCCAATTTGTAGGCCTAATGCAGTGTAGTTTCCAACAACTACTAAACGAGAGCATGAAGATCGAAGCTCAGGAAAGGCAACCTGGAGAACACCTTGGAGTGGAACACACCATCTCTCTACACCCCATACCAAATTTGTAGGCCTAATGCAGTGTAGTTTCCAACAACTACTAAACGAGAGCATGAAGATCGAAGCAATGGAGAGGAAACCTGGGGAACACCTTGGAGTGGAACACACCATCTCTCTACACCCCATACCCAATTTGTAGGCCTAATGCAGTGTAGTTTTCTACAACTACTAAACGAGAGTCGGAAGACCCAAGCAATGGAGAGGAAACCTAGGGAACACCTTGGAGTGTAACACACCATCTCTCTACACCCCATACCCAATTTGTAGGCCTAATGCAGTGTAGTTTCCAACAACTACTAAACGAGAGCATTAAGATCAAAGCAATGGCGAGGAAACCTGGGGCACACCTTGGGGAGGCACACACCGTTAGTAGGCCCTACCAAAGTTGTACCCCCAATGCAGTTTTAAAATTCCTAGAGGCTGAAAACAAGACTATTGACGCTCAGCTTTTTTCAAAGGAACACAGCTGAATTGAGTGGCGCAGACAGACACAGGTAGTAGGACTTAAACCAAAAATGTGGCTCAGTGCAGCTTAAAAAAGTTACAGGGGTACACAGGCAGCATTGCTCTGGGCAGTGGAGGACAATTTCAATAGTGGACCGCAGACAGACTTTGTACGCCTACTATTAAAAAAAGGATGCTCTATGCAATTAAAAATAGGTTCCAGGGGTCCACGGGCAGCAGTGGTGTGGTCAGTGGACGAGTATTGGAAGGAGGGACCGCAGACAGGCATAGTAGGCCTAACATAACAAAATTAGGCTGTAGACACTGTAAAATTGGTTCCAGGGGTACACGGGCAGCAGTGGTGTGGTCAGCGGAGGAAAATTGGAATTAGGGACTGCAGACAGACTTTGTAGGCTGTCCCCTGTGGACCATGCATCCAACACATTAACCCAGTGAGCCGTAATGGACACGTAACTTTTTGTGGACATGCCTACTGATCCATGCGTCTCTTGTCAGGTGCACCTTTCTACTGTTTGATTGCCTGAGTGCTATGACAATGCAGACTTTTTCATGCCGCTGGAGGGCTGGGATGGCTTTTCTCGCAAAAGAAATGTCGACTGGGTAGCTTGAACCGTGGTACAGCGTAGTTCATCTGGGCTTTCTAAATATAAAACAAAGAAAAAAAGGAGGCTACATGCACTTTCAGCTGGGTTCCAGGGATACACGGCCAGCATTGGTCTGGTCAGTGGAGAACTATTGGAAGGAAGGACCGCAGACAGGCTTCGAAGGCCTAACATAATAACAGATGGCTGTAGGCAATTTTAAATTGGTTCCAGGGGAACACGGGCAGCAGTGGCCTGGTCAGTGTAGTAGTAGTAGAAAGAACGGACCACAGACAGGCTTCGAAGGCCTAACATAATAACAGATGGCTGTAGGCAATTTTAAATTGGTTCCAGGGGTACACGGGCAGCAGTGGTGTGGTCAGTGGAGGCCTAGTGGAAGGAGTGACCGCAGACAGGCATCGAAGGCCTAACATAATAACAGATGGCTGTAGGCAATTTTAAATTGGTTCCAGGGGAACACGGGCAGCAGTGGCCTGGTCAGTGTTGTAGTAGTAGAAAGAACGGACCGCAGACAGGCTTCGAAGGCCTAACATAAAAAAATTGGGCTGGCTGTAGGCAATTTTAAATTGGTTCCATGGGTACACGGGCAGCAGTGGTGTGGTCAGTGGAGACCTAGTGGAAGGAGTGACCGCAGACAGGCATCGAAGGCCTAACATAATAACAGATGGCTGTAGGCAATTTTAAATTGGTTCCAGGGGAACACGGGCAGCAGTGGCCTGGTCAGTGTAGTAGTAGTAGAAAGAACGGACCGCAGACAGGCTTCGAAGGCCTAACATAAAAAAATTGGGCTGGCTGTAGGCAATTTTAAATTGGTTCCAGGGGTACACGGGCAGCAGTGGTGTGGTCAGTGGAGGCCTAGTGGAAGGAGTGACCGCAGACAGGCATCGAAGGCCTAACATAATAACAGATGGCTGTAGGCAATTTTAAATTGGTTCCAGGGGTACACGGGCAGCAGTGGTGTGGTCAGTGGAGGCCTAGTGGAAGGAGTGACCGCAAACAGGCATCGAAGGCCTAACATAATAACAGATGGCTGTAGGCAATTTTAAATTGGTTCCAGGGGAACACGGGCAGCAGTGGCCTGGTCAGTGTAGTAGTAGTAGAAAGAACGGACCGCAGACAGGCTTCGAAGGCCTAACATAAAAAATTGGGCTGGCTGTAGGCAATTTTAAATTGGTTCCAGGGGTACACGGGCAGCAGTGGTGTGGTCAGTGGAGGCCTATAGCAAGGAGTGACCGCAGACAGGCATCGAAGGCCTAACATAATAACAGATGGCTGTAGGCAATTTTAAATTGGTTCCATGGGTACACGGGCAGCAGTGGTGTGGTCAGTGGAGGCCTAGTGGAAGGAGTGACCGCAGACAGGCATCGAAGGCCTAACATAATATCAGATGGCTGTAGGCAATTTTAAATTGGTTCCAGGTGAACACGGCCAGCAGTGGCCTGGTCAGCGGAGGATGATTGTAATGAGTGTCTGCCAGTTAGTAGTCCAAATCTATACATAAATGTGAATGTCTCACATTAAAATCCAGCGAAAACACTAAAGGGTGCAATCTTTAGGTACAGGGGTGGGATCCTCTGCGTTGTTTCTGACCTACTAATTTGGCGCAAAGTTTTTACTTTGGTAAATAGAGGACACTGCCCCTGACTATGTTAAGTACCATTATACATGTCAACACAATGGTATTGTCAGTGGCAGGAATGGAAGGATGTCAGCGCATAGTCTAAACATTGGTGGAAGTGTGAGAGATAATTGTGGAAGTGGCAGAGCAATGTTTGACCTGGGGGTGGGTGAACTCTCTTGTGGACGGCGGTAGAGGCCCAGGGCCCCTCATGTTACAACAGTGTGTCTGACGTTGGGTGCGCACCACCACCGCCAGAGACAGTTTAGTGTACTATGAGGGACCCAGTGGCAGTGCTGTCGACCAAAAGCGGGCACACCCACCTCTTCAGACATACAGCACTCTCACGGGTGCTTGCGCCAAGTCGCGATACCACGGCCCCGTGTGGGGAGTTTGGCCATTTAGGGAGGTGTAAACATGTCGTATGCTGGACAATCAGCTGCTGCAAATTAAGACATTTGAAAAGTCATTCACAGTAGTCCACAGGCAAGAGCTTTTCTAAGGAAAGCTAGGTGTCGCCCGGGCAAGGTGGGGCAAAAGAATTCGAAATCCAGTTGTGGTTCATTTTAATGAATGTTAGACCATCAACATTTTGTTTAGCCAGACGAGTCCTTTTTTCAGTTAATATTGAACCTGCAGCACTGAATACTCTTTCTGATAGGACACTAGCTGCCGGGCAAGCAAGCTCCTGCAATGCATATTCCGCCAATTCTGGCCAGGTGTCTAATTTTGATTCCCAGTAATCAAATGGGAATGACGGTTGAGGGAGAACATCGATAAGGGATGAAAAATAGTTTGTTACCATACTGGACAAATGTTGTCTCCTGTCACTTTCAATTGATGCAGCAGTACCTGTCCTGTCTGCGGTCATAGCAAAATCACTCCACAACCTGGTCAGAAAACCCCTCTGTCCAACGCCACTTCTGATGTGTGCACCCCTAACACTCCTGGTCTGCTGCCCCCTGGAGCTCGTGTGAGAACGATCACGGGCGCTGTGTGCTGGGAATGCCTGAAGCAAACGGTCAACAAGAGTTGATTGTTTTGATGCTAATATTAGTTCCAAGTTCTCATGGGGCATAATATTTTGCAATTTGCCTTTATAGCGAGGATCAAGGAGGCAGGCCAACCAGTAATCGTCATCGTTCATCATTTTAGTAATGCGTGTGTCCCTTTTGAGGATACGCAAGGCATAATCCGCCATGTGGGCCAAAGTTCCAGTTGTCAAATCTGCGGTTGTGCTTGGTTGAGGTGCAGTTGCAGGCAAATCTACGTCACTTGTGTCCCTCAAAAAACCAGAACCCGGCCTTGCCACGCCACCAATTTCCAGTGCCCCCGGGAAAGCTTCCTCATTAAAAATATACTCATCCCCATCATCCTCCTCGCCCTCCACCTCCTCTTCGCCCGCTACCTCGTCCTGTACACTGCCCTGACCAGACAATGGCTGACTGTCATCAAGGCTTTCCTCTTCCTCTGGTGCAGACGCCTGATCCTTTATGTGCGTCAAACTTTGCATCAGCAGACGCATTAGGGGGATGCTCATGCTTATTATGGCGTTGTCTGCACTAACCAGCCGGTGCATTGTTCAAAACACTGAAGGACTTGACACATGTCTTGTATCTTCGACCACTGCACACCCGACAACTCCATGTCTGCCATCCTACTGCCTGCCCGTGTATGTGTATCCTCCCACAAAAACATAGCAGCCCGCCTCTGTTCGCACAGTCTCTGAAGCATGTGCAGTGTTGAGTTCCACCTTGTTGCAACGTCTATGATTAGGCGATGCTGGGGAAGGTTCAAAGACCGCTGATAGGTCTGCATACGGCTGGAGTGTACAGGTGAACGGCGGATATGTGAGCAAAGTTCACGCACTTTGAGGAGCAGGTCGGAGAAACCAGGATAAGTTTTCAATAAGCACTGCGCCACCAGGTTTAAGGTGTGAGCCAGGCAAGGAATGTGTTTCAGTTGGGAAAGGGAGATGGCAGCCATGAAATTCCTTCCATTATCACTCACTACCTTGCCTGCCTCAAGATCTACTGTGCCCAGCCACGACTGCGTTTCTTCCTGCAAGAACTCAGACAGAACTTCCGCGGTGTGTCTGTTGTTGCCCAAACACTTCATAGCCAATACAGCCTGCTGACGCTTGCCAGTAGCTGCCCCATAATGGGACAACTGGTGTGCAACACTGACAGCTGACGATGGAGTGGTTTGGCGACTGCGGTCTGTGGAAGAGCTCTCGCTTCTGCAGGAGGACGAGGAGGAGGAGGAGGGGGTGCGAACGCCTACAGCCAACTGTTTCCTAGACCGTGGGCTAGGCACAACTATCCCGAAATTGCTGTCCCCTGTGGACCCTGCATCCACCACATTCACCCAGTGTGCCGTGATGGACACATAACATCCCTGGCCATGCCTACTGGTCCATGCATCTGTAGTCAGGTGCACCATTGTACTCACAGATTGCCTGAGTGCATGGACGATGCGCTGTTTAACATGCTGGTGCAGGGCTGGGATGGCTTTTCTGGAAAAAAAGTGTCGACTGGGTAGCTCGTAGCGTGGTTCAGCGTACTCCATCAGGGCTTTGAAAGCTTCGCTTTCAACTAACCGGTAGGGCATCATCTCTAACGAGATTAGTCTAGCTATGTGGGCGTTCAAACCCTGTGTACGCGGATGCGAGGATAAGTACTTCCTTTTTCTAACCAGAGTCTCAGGTAGGGTGAGCTGGACTGGAGAGCTGGAGATCGTGGAACTAGCGGGTGTGCCGTTGGCCATGGCAGACTGAGAGATTGTTGGAGACGGTATTGTTTCCGCCGGTGCCCTAGATGCAGTATTTCCTCCTACAAAACTGGTGATTCCCTGAACCTGACTGCTTTGGGCTGGCAAAGAAACCTGCACAGATACTGCCGGTGGTGCGGAAAATGGTGGCCTTACAGTGACGGAAGGGATGTTGCGTTGCTGACTAGCTTCATTGGCCGAGGGTGCTACAACCTTAAGGGATGTTTGGTAGTTAGTCCAGGCTTGCAAATGCATGGTGGTTAAATGTCTATGCATGCAACTTGTATTGAGACTTTTCAGATTCTGACCTCTGCTTAAGCTAGTTGAACATTTTTGACAGATGACTTTGCGCTGATCAATTGGATGTTGTTTAAAAAAATGCCAGACTGCACTCTTCCTAGCATCGGATCCCTTTTCAGGAATTGCAGACTGAGCTTTAACCGGATGGACACGCTGTCCTCCAACAGTTTTTTGCTTTGCCACGCGTTTTGGGCCAGATACGGGCCCGGCAGATGGAACCTGTTGCGATGTTGATGCCTGCTGCGGCCCCTCCTCCTCCGCTTCAGAACTACTGCCGCCTGCACCCTGTTCCCCCAATGGCTGCCAATTGGGGTCAACAACAGGGTCATCTATTACCTCCTCTTCTACCTTGTGTGCAACTTCGTCTGTGTCACCATGTCGGTCGGTGGTATAGCGTTCGTGATGACGACCTCTTGCACCAGACTTCCTCATTGTTTTATAAACTTAACCAAAGTAACTTTATTTGTTGCTGTCAAACAACTTACACGGTGAGCTATAACTTCTGTTTGATTTCAATATCCCTTTACAGGTTGGTGATACCACAAGGAAAATCAGGCACAATGTTACACACTCTGTTTTCTGTGGCACCAAATCACAGAGATGCCACACACGCAGGACTGTCACTCAAGCACAAATGTCAATATAAATCTCCCAATTTTTTTTTTTTTTTTCAGGGAGACTTTATAAACAAAATATAATAAAATGATTTTTTCAGGAATAATTTAGAAACCAAATAAAATAAAATGATTTTTTCAATGACAATTTAGAAACCAAATAATAATAAAAAAGGCTTTCTATGCCCCACTGAGTGACAGATGGCACACACAGGAGTCAGGAGTGGCCCACAAGCCCAGAGGCCAATATTTTTCTCCCACTGATTGATGTAGTGATTTTTTCAGGTAGATTTTAGAACCCAAATCAAGCAAAAAAATTAATAGGCTTTCTATGGCCCACAATTTGAGAGAGAGAGAGAGAGAGAGATGGCACACCCAGGAGTCAAGACTGGCACACAAGCAGAAAGGGCAATATTAATCTCCCACCTATTTTTTTTTTTTCAGGGAGACTTTATAAACAAAATAAAATAAAATGATTTTTTCAGGAATAATTTAGAAACCAAATAAAATAAAATGATTTTTCAATGACAATTTAGAAACCAAATAAAAAAAAAAAAGGCTTTCTATGCCCCACTGAGTGACAGATGGCACACACAGGAGTCAAGAGTGGCCCACAAGCCCAGAGGCCAATATTTTTCTCCCACTGATTGATGTAGTGATTTTTTCAGGTAGATTTTAGAACCCAAATCAAGCAAAAAAATTAATAGGCTTTCTATGGCCCACAATTTGAGAGAGAGAGAGATGGCACACCCAGGAGTCAAGACTGGCACACAAGCAGAAAGGGTAATATTAATCTCCCACCTATTTTTTATTTTTTTTCAGGGAGACTTTATAAACAAAATAAAATAAAATGATTTTTTCAGGAATAATTTAGAAACCAAATAAAATAAAATGATTTTTTCAATGACAATTTAGAAACCAAAAAAAAAAAAAAAAAAGGCTTTCTATGCCCCACTGAGTGACAGATGGCACACACAGGAGTCAGGAGTGGCCCATAAGCCCAGAGGCCAATATTTTTCTCCCACTGATTGATGTAGTGATTTTTTCAGGTAGATTTTAGAACCCAAATCAAGCAAAAAAATTAATAGGCTTTCTATGGCCCACAATTTGAGAGAGAGAGAGAGAGAGAGATGGCACACCCAGGAGTCAAGACTGGCACACAAGCAGAAAGGGCAATATTAATCTCCCACCTATTTTTTTTTTTTTCAGGGAGACTTTATAAACAAAATAAAATAAAATGCTTTTTTCAGGAATAATTTAGAAACCAAATAAAATAAAATGATTTTTTCAATGACAATTTAGAAACCAAATAAAAAAAAAAAAAAAAAAGGCTTTCTATGCCCCGCTGAGTGACAGATGGCACACACAGGAGTCAGGAGTGGCCCACAAGCCCAGAGGGCAATATTTTTCTCCCACTGATTGATGTAGTGATTTTTTCAGGTAGATTTTAGAACCCAAATCAAGCAAAAAAATTAATAGGCTTTCTATGGCCCACAATTTGAGAGAGAGAGAGAGAGAGAGAGAGATGGCACACCCAGGAGTCAAGACTGGCACACAAACAGAAAGGGCAATATTAATCTCCCACCTATTTTTTTTTTTTTCAGGGAGACTTTATAAACAAAATAAAATAAAATGATTTTTTCAGGAATAATTTAGAAACGAAATAAAATAAAATGATTTTTTCAATGACAATTTAGAAACCAAATAAAAAAAAAATAAAAAAAAAGGCTTTCTATGGCCCACTGACTGAGAGATGGCACACACAGGAGTCAGGAGTGGCACACAAGCCCTGAGGCCAATATTTTTCTCCCACTGATTGATGTAGTGATTTTTTCAGGTAGATTTTAGAACCCAAATCAAGCAAAAAAATAAATAGGCTTTCTATGGCCCACTGAGTGAGAGATGGCACACACAGGAGTCAGGAGTGGCACACAAGCCCTGAGGCCAATATTTTTCTCCCACTGGTTGATGTAGTGATTTTTTCAGGTACATTTTAGAACCCAAATCAAGCAAAAAAATAAATAGGCTTTCTATGGCCCACTGAGTGAGAGATGGCACACACAGGAGTCAGGAGTGGCACACAAGCCCTGAGGCCAATATTTTTCTCCCACTGATTGATGTAGTGATTTTTTCAGGTAGATTTTAGAACCCAAATCAAGCAAAAAAATAAATAGGCTTTCTATGGCCCACTGAGTGAGAGATGGCACACACAGGAGTCAGGAGTGGCACACAAGCCCTGAGGCCAATATTTTTCTCCCACTGGTTGATGTAGTGATTTTTGCAGGTAGATTTTAGAACCCAAATCAAGCAAAAAAATAAATAGGCTTTCTATGGCCCACTGAGTGAGAGATGGCACACACAGGAGTCAGGAGTGGCACACAAGCCCTGAGGCCAATATTTTTCTCTCACTGGTTGATGTAGTGATTTTTTCAGGAAGATTTTAGAACCCAAATCAAGCAAAAAAATAAATAGGCTTTCTATGGCCCACTGAGTGAGAGATGGCACACACAGGAGTCAGGAGTGGCACACAAGCCCTGAGGCCAATATTTTTCTCCCACTGATTGATGTAGTGATTTTTTCAGGTAGATTTTAGAACCCAAATCAAGCAAAAAAATAAATAGGCTTTCTATGGCCCACTGAGTGAGAGATGGCACACACAGGAGTCAGGAGTGGCACACAAGCCCTGAGGCCAATATTTTTCTCCCACTGGTTGATGTAGTGATTTTTTCAGGTAGATTTTAGAACCCAAATCAAGCAAAAAAATAAATAGGCTTTCTATGGCCCACTGAGTGAGAGATGGCACACACAGGAGCCAGGAGTGGCACACAAGCCCTGAGGCCAATATTTTTCTCCCACTGATTGATGTAGTGATTTTTTCAGGTAGATTTTAGAACCCAAATCAAGCAAAAAAATAAATAGGCTTTCTATGGCCCACTGAGTGAGAGATGGCACACACAGGAGTCAGGAGTGGCACACAAGCCCTGAGGCCAATATTTTTCTCCCACTGGTTGATGTAGTGATTTTTTCAGGTAGATTTTAGAACCCAAATCAAGCAAAAAAATAAATAGGCTTTCTATGGCCCACTGAGTGAGAGATGGCACACACAGGAGTCAGGAGTGGCACACAAGCCCTGAGGCCAATATTTTTCTCTCACTGGTTGATGTAGTGATTTTTTCAGGAAGATTTTAGAACCCAAATCAAGCAAAAAAATAAATAGGCTTTCTATGGCCCACTGAGTGAGAGATGGCACACACAGGAGTCAGGAGTGGCACACAAGCCCTGAGGCCAATATTTTTCTCCCACTGATTGATGTAGTGATTTTTTCAGGTAGATTTTAGAACCCAAATCAAGCAAAAAAATAAATAGGCTTTCTATGGCCCACTGAGTGAGAGATGGCACACACAGGATTCAGGAGTGGCACACAAGCCCTGAGGCCAATATTTTTCTCCCACTGGTTGATGTAGTGATTTTTTCAGGTAGATTTTAGAACCCAAATCAAGCAAAAAAATAAATAGGCTTTCTATGGCCCACTGAGTGAGAGATGGCACACACAGGAGTCAGGAGTGGCACACAAGCCCTGAGGCCAATATTTTTCTCCCACTGATTGATGTAGTGATTTTTTCAGGTAGATTTTAGAACCCAAATCAAGCAAAAAACTTAATAGGCTTTCTATGGCCCACTGAGTGAGAGATGGCACACACAGGAGTCAGGAGTGGCACACAAGCCCTGAGGCCAATATTTTTCTCCCACTGATTGATGTAGTGATTTTTTCAGGTAGATTTTAGAACCCAAATCAAGCAAAAAAATTAATAGGCTTTCTATGGCCCACTGAGTGAGAGGTGGCACACACAGGAGTCAGGAGTGGCACACAAGCCCTGAGGCCAATATTTTTCTCCCACTGATTGATGTAGTGATTTTTTCAGGTAGATTTTAGAACCCAAATCAAGCAAAAAAATAAATAGGCTTTCTATGGCCCACTGAGTGAGAGATGGCACACACAGGAGTCAGGAGTGGCACACAAGCCCTGAGGCCAATATTTTTCTCCCACTGATTGATGTAGTGATTTTTTCAGGTAGATTTTAGAACCCAAATCAAGCAAAAAAATAAATAGGCTTTCTATGGCCCACTGAGTGAGAGATGGCACACACAGGAGTCAGGAGTGGCACACAAGCCCTGAGGCCAATATTTTTCTCCCACTGGTTGATGTAGTGATTTTTTCAGGTAGATTTTATAACCCAAATCAAGCAAAAAAATAAATAGGCTTTCTATGGCCCACTGAGTGAGAGATGGCACACACAGGAGTCAGGAGTGGCACACAAGCCCTGAGGCCAATATTTTTCTCCCACTGATTGATGTAGTGATTTTTTCAGGTAGATTTTAGAACCCAAATCAAGCAAAAAAATAAATAGGCTTTCTATGGCCCACTGAGTGAGAGATGACACACACAGGAGTCAGGAGTGGCACACAAGCCCAGAGGCCAATATTTTTCTCCCACTGATTGATGTAGTGATTTTTTCAGGTAGATTTTATAACCCAAATCAAGCAAAAAAATAAATAGGCTTTCTATGGCCCACTGAGTGAGAGATGGCACACACAGGAGTCAGGAGTGGCACACAAGCCCTGAGGCCAATATTTTTCTCCCACTGATTGATGTAGTGATTTTTTCAGGAAGATTTTATAACCCAAATCAAGCAAAAAAATAAATAGGCTTTCTATGGCCCACTGAGTGAGAGATGGCACACACAGGGATGGCACTCTAGCAGAAATGCCAATCTTAATCTCCCACAAAATCTCCTACAATTACTATCTCCCTGCAGTAATCTCAGCCAGGTATGGCAGGCAGCAATAAGGAGTGGACTGATGCACAAATTAAATAAAAAGTGTGGACAAACAAAAAAGATAGCTGTGCAGAAAGGAAGGAACAAGAGGATTTGTGCTTTGAAAAAAGCAGTTGGTTTGCACAGCGGCGTACACACAGCAATGCAACTATCAGGGAGCCTTCTAGGGCAGCCCAATGAGCTACAGCGCTGAGGAAAAAAAAAAAAATGTAGCTTCCACTGTCCCTGCACACCGAAGGTGGTGTTGGGCAGTGGAAATCGCTACAGCACAAGCGGTTTGGTGGTTAATGGACCCTGCCTAACGCTATCCCTGCTTCTGACGAAGCGGCAGCAACCTCTCCCTAAGCTCAGA
The DNA here is from genome assembly GCF_032444005.1 of Ranitomeya imitator. NCBI lineage: Eukaryota > Metazoa > Chordata > Amphibia > Anura > Dendrobatidae > Ranitomeya > Ranitomeya imitator. The sequence continues at coordinate 314,370,936 of NC_091282.1, read as the reverse complement.
TCAGCAGCAGTAAGATGGCGGTCGGCGGGAACGCCCCTTTATAGCCCCTGTGACGCCGCAGACAGCAAGCCAATCACTGCAATGCCCTTCTCTAAGATGGTGGGGACCAGGACCTATGTCATCACGCTGCCCACACTCTGCGTTCACCTTCATTGGCTGAGAAATGGCGCTTTTCGCGTCATTGAAACGCGACTTTGGCGCGAAAGTCGCGTACCGCATGGCCGACAACGCACAGGGGTCGGATCGGGTTTCATGAAACTCGACTTCGCCAAAAGTCGGCGACTTTTGAAAATGTTCGACCCGTTTCGCTCAACCCTAGTTGACACAATTTACTAAATTTACTTTTGGATGCAATTGCTCACTCAGGATTTTATCTAGCGGTATCAGACTACAGGGGGCTGAATACAAATGTACGTCACAATTTTCAGATTTATCTTTTTAACATAAATTACAAAACCATGTATCATTTCCTTTACAATTCACAAATACTACTTTGTGTTGGTATGTCATAGAAAACATTAAAAATCTTTGAGGTCCCTCATATCCCCATCAAATTTTTTTTTTCTTTCATCTACCATTTGTCTTGAGGAGATAAATGGTGAATGCCTTTATGTAAAATGGTAGTAACAGAGATATGAAGCAAATTAATTAAAATGCGAGGATTCCTCTTTATGTCCAGGTGACTGAAGAGGATGTGTATTCTCCACAGAGAGAGACAAGAAAGGTCTTATTAGGGTATGAAGTGGATCAAAGAAGATCTTACACCCTTTACAAATAGCCATGGTCACAGCAGTACAATGAGAGACCAGACAGTATATCTCCGGGAGAAAATATGTGTGCATCCAATATTAATGAAACGTAGATTGTTGGCACCGGGATAACTAGGCAAAAATACCCATGTTTTTCTCATAATTATAACATCCACCAAAAAGCCCCAAATCCATAGGGACCATATAACCGCCAGCAGCTAGGCCATATTTGGTCTCTATGCATAGATAAAATCCCGATACAAAAGATGACATCGGTCTCTACCTTCTGTGATCACACTATGAGGCGCTATTGCATAAATTGGGATTACCTAAAATCATGAAGGCCTGAGTTCAGCCCACAACAGGGCCCTTGTGAGGTCATCACAGAGGGGTGTGTGGGTGGAACTCAGGGGTCTGATAGATCAATCCGAATTATCAACGTTCGTGTAGAGAGCTACATATCGTGTATGCAGGGAGCCATCCAACTCAAAAAGCTCTACCTTTGGCGAAATTGAGTTGTCTCTGAGATCGGTGTGGTAAGTTCTCCTGTTAATCCCTTTTATTTTCTGTAACTGTTTATGCTGTATTGTTTTGTCCCCCTTGTAAAATCGTTTGTATATTTTTCATATACACTGCCTCCCTTTGGATTAAATATAAATGTAATAGTTCTGTTCCTTCTGTTCTGTAAACTATGCCTCGAAGCCATAGGCTACTGTACGATGTCCATTCAACCGAAACAGAGTGGTGGTGGAGGCGAGTAGACTGGGGTTATCGGAGAGTTAGCTGAGACTACCGGGGTGTGTACAGATATTCCATGTGTTGGAATCCGGAGGTGTATGTGCCATACATGCACCGTTCATTTTCTGATAGCCGGCCTAGTGGTCCGAATAGGCTGTGGCCTTCTCCGTTGATTGTTGGCCAATCATGTAATTTTCCAGATGATAGGGGGCTTCAGAGAGTGGTTCTCTCCAAAGATCACAGCGGGTGGTACCCATGACTTTCCTAGCTTGTGATATCTGGGATTTTTGGGATTAAGAAAGTCCTGACAAATTAAATATCCCTGACTGTATATCAGATAAAATCCTAATTAAGTATATTTAAATTTGTGGTTTTAACATGAAAAAATGTAGAAAAGTTAATTGTGTAGGAATACTTGTTCAAGGCACTGTAGTTAAATGGACTGTCCGTTGAAAACAAGTTATTATCTATGCACTGGTGATAACTTATTGAATAGTGGGGTTCCGACCAGTGGGACCCTCACCAATCAGCAAAACAGGGAACTATTATCCCCATTAGAATGGAGTGGCAATGCGCATGCTCCAGTCCCTATAGGGCTGCTGAGCACTGTGTTTGCCTTTTTCTGGCAGCCCCATAGAGAATGAATGGAGTGGCGGTTGGGGATACCCACTACCGCTTCCTTCTAATTGGAATCAAAGTAAACTGCTTTCCTGATTGCTGCAGGTCTAGCAATTTGAGCCCTACCAATAGGTTTTGACCAATCCTTTGGTTAGGTGACTTGTTTACCTGGGACACCTTTAACCACTTATGACTGGTTATGTGTTTTCACCAGACAACCCATTTAAATATGTATTTGCTGCTTTATGTAAAGAAAGCTTTATCACTGTATAAACGAAAAAAATTCTACAACTCATTGATAGAATTTATATTTTAATTCCTTACAATTGTAATGATATTTGCATGCTCTTGTACATACTCTCGCTATTATAACGATGTAGTCCTGTCCTCCGCTGAGAAGCAGTCACAACTGAATCCAGTCTGGACAATATAAACTGCTATCACATCCAGAAAGCAGAGGAATTTTTCTGTTTTCCCTCTAAATTCCGCCACCCGTGTGATACTGCTAACAGCGGTAATGAGGCAGTGGTCATCACAAAAAGTGGCCCCATGTATCAGCTTTTATCATTATATATATATCGCTCTTTTCCGCTACACACTAAGCAGAAACTATGATAGCATTTCACTATTATAGTTCATATTTTGATAAAATATTTTTGATCGCCATTTAACATGCATTATCACATTAAAGTGTGACTTTTGTTAATCAGCTAATTATGGTATTTGCAACCCACATATGGTTCAGCAATGAACAGCATACAACAGACAAATGCACTGATATAGTATAAATAATCTATTTACTGTCTGTACTGATCTCTAATTAGGAACTTGCTCATTCATGAATCTGTGTGACCAAGAATGACTAATCATTGAATTCTTAAGCCGATAAAATAAATTGATGTAGGACTTTCAGTGCTCCGCATGTCCACTAGGTGCAGCTCACGCTCCGTTGCCTGGAGTCCCACATATAAACACATTTTATGTGTTGATGTAGGGAGCCATATTTTTCTGGCCTTTCCCACTGAAATATGCATCTCTTCTTGTAAATTGAGTTTCTTTGCTGTATGTGTTACTCTAGTTTGCATTAATTTGGCAAATAATGAACAGATTTTTACGTGCCAGTAGCAAAATGTGGTATGAAAAAAATATCTTCATCATAGTTTGTAATATAATTTGGTGCATACAGAATATTCCCACATACCAAGATGTTACAGCAGCACAAGTGACAGATGGTCTAGAGGGAAAGGTTTGCATTTTTGCAGATGACACAAAAATCAGGAACTCGGTCGACATTCAAGCGGTATAATATAGTGGTTAGGGATTTAAAGTACAGCAATGGAAGATATTTTGAAAATTGCAGTTTACTGTGAATAAGTGCAAAATAATGCGCTCGACAAAATATAGTCATAATGGCAAAGTGTTAACAAAGACGACACAGGAAGCAAACTTACCTTGTTACCTAAGAGGCTTCTTAAATGTGATAGCAAAGAGAGCAGCATAGCATGTAAAAGAATGTGAACGTCCATAGAAAGAGAGGGTTTACAAGACTTCATGTACAGATACTAAATCCCTGGATGGAAAATACACTGCTCCAAAAAAAGTAAAGGGAACACTTAAACAACAGAATATAACTCCAAGTAAATCAAACTTTTGTGAAATCAAACTGGCCACTTAGGAAGCAACACTGACAACCAATTTCACATGCTGTTGTGCAAATGGAATAGACAACAGATTGAAATTATTGTCAATTATCAAGACACACTCAATAAAGGAGTGGTTCTGCAGGTGGGGACCACAGACCACATCTCAGTACTAATGCTTTCTGGCTGATGTTTTGGTCACTTTTGAATGTTGGTTGTGCTATCACACTCGTGGTAGCATGAGACGGACTCTACAACCCACACAAGTGGCTCAGGTAGTGCAGCTCCTCAAGAAGGTTTGCTGTGTCTGTCAGCATAGTGTCCAGAGGCTGGAGGCACTACCAGGAGACAGGCCAGTACACCAGGAGACGTGGAGGGGGCCGTAGGAGGGCAACAACCCAGCAGCAGGACCGCTATCTCAGCCTTTCTGCAAGGAGGAACAGGCGGAGCACTGCCAGAGCCCTGCAAAATGACCTCCAGCAGGCCACAAATGTGCATGTGTCTGCACAAACAGTTAGAAACCGACTCCATGAGGATGGTCTGAGTGCCTGATGTCCACAGATGGGGGTTGTGCTCACAGCCCAACACCATGCAGGACGCTCGGCATTTGTCACAGAACACCAGGATTGGCAAATTCGCCACTGGCACCCTGTGCTCTTCACAGATGAAAGCAGGTTCACACTGAGCACATGTGACAGACATGACAGAGTCTGGAGACGCCGTGGAGAGCAATCTGCTGCCTGCAACATCCTTCAGCATGACCGGTTTGGCAGTGGGTCAGTAATGGTGTGGGGTGGCATTTCTTTTGAGGGCTGCACAGCCCTCCATTGAGGGCTGCACAGCCCTCCATGTGCTCACCAGAGGTAGCCTGACTGCCATTAGGTACCGAGATGAGATCCTCAGACCCCTTGTGAGACCATATGCTAGTGCGGTTGGCACTGGGTTCCTTCTAATGCAGGACAGTGCCAGACCTCATGTGGCTGGAGTGTGTGAGCAGTTCCTGCAAGATGAAGGCATTAAAGCTATAGACTGGCCCGCCTGTTCCCAAGACCTGAATCCGATTGAACACATCTGGGACATCATGTCTCGCACCATCCACCAACATGTCACGTTGCACCACAGACTCTCCAGGAGTTGGGGAATGCTTTAGTCCAGGTCTGGGAGGAGATCCCTCAGGAGACCATCTGCTGCCTCATCAGGAGCATGCCCAGGTGTTGTAGGGAGGTCATACAGGAACATGGAGGCCACACACTTCTGAGCATCATTTCCTTGTCTTGAGGCATTTCCACTTAAGTTGGATCAGCCTGCAACTTCATTTTTCACTTTGATTTTGAGCATAATTCCAACTCCAGACCTCCGTGGGATACTAGTTGTGATTTACGTTGATCATTTTTAGGTTTTATTTATGTTCTAAACACACTACACTATGTAATGAATAAAGATTTTCAACTGGAATATTTCATTCAAAGATATCTAGGATGTAGGATTTTAGTATTCCCTTTATTTTTTTTGTGCAGTGTACTTAAAATATAAAAAAAATTATTCCACAAAATATTGATTTCTGAACTCTTCCTGAGTTAAAACACTGGTATTGTTGGTTCTAAATGATTATGAACTTGTTTTCTTTGCATTATTTGAAGTCTGAAAGCACTGTTTTTTTTTTTAATTTTTTGACCATTTCTCCTTTTCAGAAAAAAAAATATTTAATGTATTGCTTGGAAATTCAGAGACATGTCAGAAGTTTATAGACTAAAAGCAAAATTTACATTTTACTCAGAAATATATGTATAAAGAGAAAAATCAGACAAACTGGACATTTTGCAGTGGTCTCTTAATTTTTTCCAGAGCTGTATATAAACACAAAAATATATGGGTATATATGAAGTTGACATACAACTTCCACCAATGAAATGCCTACAAATTGGGTTCCACTCACAGGAAAAAAACAAGAAAAAGAAATGTACAGTTTAGGTAAATAAATAGTATATTCTGCATCACCCTACACTCGAGTGACATGTTTTACTGGTTTATCATGAAAAGAAGCACACTCAAAAATACACAAAAAAAAAATCACAATTCAATGAAGTCCCGTATTTCCATATGTGTGTCAATGGGGTAAGTCCCCTTTAAATATCATAATCAAATGGGCCAGTAAAAGAAGCACTATTTAGAGTGTATGCATCACAAATAATCAAGCAGGTAGCTTTAAAGTAACATGTGCAAGTTTCAACAATAATTACAAGAAACCAAAGAAGTGGATGCTAAAAAGATGCAAACGTGGCAAATAACCCTGCGGCACCCCAGGGTCCTGGTCATCACAGTGGTATTGCTTTCCTCTCGGGGAGAGTGATGCTACGTTTGGAGGCAAAGAAGGATAACTGCATCCAGGTATCACAAACATGCAACACATTCACACTCCAGGCCACAAGGGGGAGCTTTTGCTCCTATTTATTATGACACTCCCTATATATATATCTATATATATATATATATATATATATATAGATATATATATAGATATATATATATATCTATATATATATCTATATATATATATATATAACTGGTAGTCTGTAGGAAAAGTTAGTCAGTTCCAGACAGGAGTTGGTTGCTGGCTGAGCTCAGCTCAGTTAGTTCCAGACAGTAGTCTAAGGAGGACAGAAGGTTAAAGGAGCTGTGCATGCCCTTCAGAGCTGCAGCTCCCAGAAAGATACATTGAAAGGCAGAATTGTATTGCAGCGAGCGTGAAGGAAGTCAAAGCAAAGGAGAGGATACCAGAAGGGAACCAGCCCTGCTCAGGCTGCCTCCTTCTGAGGCGCAAAATCCCGGTAGCCGAAACACCGAGAGAGTAAGGACCTCTACGCCTTATTTCAGAGACCGGCAGGACAGCTAATTGCAGGTTACCTGTCCGCACCTACACCCAGGAGGCACCAGGCTCAAGTCACCAGTCTTACGGGTTTTGCCCTATCCTATACGGGGGACAGAGAGAGCGAAAAGCCATAGGCAGTAAGGGACTACACCACCGCAGCGCAAGGGAAGGCTACTGATTTCCACCTGGACAAGGGAACTCTGGACTTGCCTCCAAACCGGCCGGACTCTACCTGTCCTGTGATCTGGTGTCCTGGATGATGTCCTGGTGACTGTGGATGCTGAAGTCTTCAGTAAAGGTAAAGAGACTGCAACCTTGTGTCCTCGTTCTTCACCGCGCCATTCACCATAGCACCATCTACATACTGGGAAGCCCTGGGGACATACTTCACCTTTGGGAAGGTATACCATCTAGCTGCCATAACATCACCCCAACGGATCCCTTAAAGCAGCGTCGGTCACCCTGACCGAATACCACAGGTGGCGTCATGAACATAAACTTTATCCCTTTAAAGACCTTTCCCTTTAATACGGATGTCCCAGGGCCACGGACCAGGTCAGCCACTGTGACATCCCCCTTTGAGCCGACCGGACCCGGTACCGAGTACCCCACAGCCCTTGGGGGGCGATCCAGGTGTATTACCTGGAAGCGGCTGACAGATCCCGACGCGTATTTCGCGTGTAGCTTTGTCCAGGGGATAGTGTGTTCCTATAAAAAGTGGCTTTCTTTGCATTTTGTGTCCCTATATGTTACATGTTAGGGCATGTTAGGTTAGGCTAAGGGTTGAACTAGATGGGCTTAAAGTCTTCCTTCAACCTTAATAACTATGTCTATTACTTTTTACTACTTTTAATTATTTTGTATCAATAAACTTTACAATTTTATGGCTTCTTTTGCTTTCTTTTCCTAATTTTTGGTTTAATAATTATTATTGAAGTACAACAGATCTAGGCTGTATTTAAAAAATGTTCGGTTAACCCTCCGATCATCTGTATGAGGACAATGTGATAATGTAAAAAAAAAATATTTAGATGTGTAAAAAATAAAAAATTCCTAAATATAAAAAATATATATATATTGTTCCCATAAATACATTTCTTTATCTAAATTAAAAAAAACCAATAAAAGTACACATTTTTAGTATCGCCGCGTCCGTAACGACCCGACCTATAAAACTGTCCCACTAGTTAATTCCTTCAGTGAACACCGTAAAAAAAAAAAAAAACGAGGCAAAGAACAACGCTTTATTATCATACTGCCGAACAAAAAGTGAAATAACACGTGATCAAAAAGACGGATATAAATATCCATGGTACCGCTGAAACCCTTATCTTGTCCCGCAAGAAATGAGCTGCCATACAGCATTATCAGCGAAAAATTTAAAAAGTTATAGTCCTAAGAATTAAGCGATGCAAAAATAATTATTCAATAATGAATGGTGCAGAGCACTATATGGCACAGCTATGGGGCAAGAATGAATGGTGCAGATCACTATATGGCACAGCTATGGGGCAAGAATGAACGGTGCAGAGCACTATATGGCACAGTTATAGGGCAAGAATGAACGGTGCAGAGCACTATATGGCACAGCTATGGGGCAATAATGAACGGTGCAGAACACTATATGGCACAGCTATGGGGCAAGAATGAACGGTGCAGAGTACTATATGGCACAGTTATGGGGCAATAATGAACGGTGCAGAGCACTATATGGCACAGCTATGGGGCAATAATGAACTTTGCAGAGCACTATATGGCACAGCTATGGGGCAAGAATGAACGGTGCAGAGCACTATATGGCACAGCTATGGGGCAAGAATGAACAGGGCATAGCACTATATGGCACAGCTATGGGGCCATAATGAACGGTATGGAGCATCTATTTTTATTTTTGAAATTCACCGGTAGCTGCTGCATTTTCCACCCTAGGCTTATACTCGAGTCAATAAGTTTTCCCAGTTTTTTGTGGCAAAATTAGGGGGGTCGGCTTATACTCGGGTCGGCTTATACTCGAGTATATACGGTAAAAAGCTATCAAAAAATGTCACATGCTTGAAAATATTACCAATAAAAACGTCAACTCGTCCCACAAGAAGCAAGACCTCACTTGACTCTGTGGACCAAAATATGGAAAAATTATAGTACTCAAAATGAGGAGATGCAAAAAATATTTTTTGAAATAAAAAGCGTCTTTTAGAGTGTGACAGTTGCCAATCATAAAAATCCGCTAAAAAAAACGCTATGAAGTAAATCAAACCCCCCTTCAATAAAATTATTTATTTCCATTTTCCCATTAGGGCTAGGGTTAGGGATGGTGTTAGGGTTGGGGCTAAGGTTAGGGATAGAGTTGGGGTTGGGGCTAAAGTTAGGGTTAGGGCTGGGGCTAAAGTTAGGGTTAGGGTTGGGGCTAAAGTTAGGGTTGAGGCTACAGTTAGGGCTAAAGTTAGGGTTAGGGTTGGGGCTAAAGTTAGGGTTAGGGCTAAAGTTAGGGTTGGGGCTAATGTTAGCGTTAGGGCTACAGTTAGGGTTGGGGCTAAAGTTAGGGTTTGGATTACATTTACGGTTGGGATTAGGGTTAGGGGTGTGGTTAGGGTTAGGTTGGGATTAGGGTTAGGGGTGTGTTGGTGTTAGGGGTGTGGTTGGGGTTAGGGGTGTGGTTGGGATTAAGGTTAGGGGTGTGTTTGGGTTAAGGTTTCACTTACAATTGGGGTTTCCACTGTTTAGGCACATCAGGGTTCTCCGAACATGACATGGCGTCCAATCTCAATTCCAGCCAATTCTGCGGTGAAAAAGTAAAACAGTGCTCCTTCCCTTCTTAGCTCTTCCGTGCGTCCAAACAGGGGTTCACCCCAACATATGGGGTATCAGCGTACTCAGGACAAATTGGACAACAACTTTTGGGGTCCAATATCTCTTGTTACCCTTGGGAAAATAAAAATTTCGGGGTCTAAAAAAACATTTTTGTGGGAAAAAAATTATTTTTTATTTTCACGGCTCTGCGTTACAAACTGTAGTCAAACACTTGGGGGTTCAAAGTTCTCACAACACATCTAGATAAGTTCCTTTGGGGGTCTAGTTTCCAATATTGGGTCACTTGTGTGGGGTTTCTACTGTTTAGGTACATCAGGGACTCTGCAAATGCAACGTGACACCTGCAGACCAGTCCATCTATATCTGCATTCCAAATGGCGCTCCTTCCCTTTCGAGCTCTGTCATGCGCCCAAACAGTGGTTTCCCCCCCACATATGGGGTATCAGCGTACTCAGGACAAATTGGACAACAACTTTTGGGGTCCAATTTCTCCTGTTACCCTTGGAAAAATACAAAACTCGGGACTAAAAAATAATTTTTGTGGAAAAAAAAAGAATTTTTATTTTCATGGCTCTGCGTTATAAACTGTAGTGAAAGACTTGGAGGTTCAAAGCACTCACAACACATCTAGATAAGTTCCTTAGGGGGTCTACTTTCCAAAATGGTGTCACTTGTGGGGGGTTTCAATGTTTAGGCACATCAGGGGCTCTCCAAACGCAATATGGCTTCCCATCTCAATTCCAGTCAATTTTGCATTGAAAAGTCAAATGGCGCTCCCTCCCGTCCGAGCTCTGCCATGCGCCCAAACAGTGGTTTACCCCCACATATGGGGTATCAGTGTACTCAGGACAAATTGCACAATAACTTTTTGGGTCCAATTTCTTCTCTTACCCTTGGGAAAATAAAAAAATTAGGGGCGAAATGATCATTTTTGTGAAAAAATAAGATTTTTTATTTTTATGGCTCTGCATTATAAACTTCTGTGAAGCACTTGGTGGGTCAAAGGGCTCACAACACATCTAAATAAGTTCCTTAGGGGGTCTACTTTCCAAAATGGGGTCACTTGTGGGGGGGTTTCAATGTTTAGGCACATCAGTGGCTCTCCAAACGCAACATGGCATCCCATCTCAATTTCTGTCAATTTTGCATTGAAAAGCCAAACGGCGCTCCTTCCCTTCCGAGCTCTCCCATGCGCCCAAACAGTGGTTTACCCCCACATATGGGGTATCAGTGTACTCAGGACAAATTTCACAATAACTTTTTGGGTCCAATTTCTTCTCTTACCCTTGGGAAAATAGAAAAATGTGGAGCGAAATGATCATTTTTGTGAAAAAATAAGATTTTTTATTTTTATGGCTCTGCATTGTAAACTTCTGTGAAGCACTTGGTGGGGCAAAGGGCTCACAACACATCTAGATAAGTTCCTTAGGGGGTCTACTTTCCAAAATGGGGTCACTTGTGGGGGGGTTTCAATGTTTAGGCACATCAGTGGCTCTCCAAACGCAACATGGCATCCCATCTCAATTTCTGTCAATTTTGCATTGAAAAGCCAAACGGCGCTCCTTCCCTTCCGAGCTCTCCCATGCGCCCAAACAGTGGTTTACCCCCACATATGGGGTATCAGCAGGGCCGTATTTGCCACTAGGCACTTGAGGGCACGTGCCTAGGGCGGCGGGATGCGGGGGGGCGCCCTTGAGCTAGGTTTTTTCCTTTTTTTTTTTTTTTTTATTTTATAAAACTCCGGGGTCACGTTTCCGCCCCCCCTCCTCCCTCCCCCCTTCCCGCCCCCCCCTCCTCCCTCCTTCCCGCCCCCCTCCCTCCCTCCCTGAAGACGTAATACTCACCTTCCTCCAGCGGTGGCTGCAACTGCGTCTCAGCGCCGTCCTGTCTTCAGCGGTCACATGGTACCGATCATTAAGGGTGATGAATATGCGCATATTCATCACCCTTAATTAGCGCTACCATGTGACCGCTGAAGACAGGAAGGAAGACGCTGAGATGCCAGGAAGTTCTGTGCTGCGCGCCGGTGAGAGGTAAGTATGACAGGGAAAAAAGTGGGGTGCCGTGCACACAGGGGAGGAGGATGGGGAGCCATGCATACAGGGGAGAAGGATGGGGAGCCGTGCATACAGGGGAGAAGGATGGGGAGTCGTGCATACAGGGGAGAATGATGGGGAGCCGTGCACACAGGGGAGAAGGATGGGGAGCCGTGCATACAGGGGAGAAGGATGGGGAGCCGTGCATACAGGGGAGGATGGGGAGTCGTGCATACAGGGGAGAAGGATGGGGAGCCGTGCACACAGGGGAGAAGGATGGGGAGCCATGTACACAGGGGAGAAGGATGGGGAGCCGTGCACACAGTGGAGAAGGTTGGGGAGCCGTGCACACAGGGGAGAAGGATGGGGAGCCGTGCATACAGGGGAGAAGGATGGGGAGCCGTGCATACAGGGGAGAAGGATGGGGAGCCATGAACGCAGGGGAGAAGGATGGGGAGCCATGAACGCAGAGTGGGAGGATGGGGGAGCCATGAACGCAGAGTGGGAGGATGGGGGAGCCATGAACGCAGAGTGGGAGGATGGGGGAGCCATGAACGCAGGGGAGAAGGATGGGGGAGCCATGAACGCAGGGGAGAAGGATGGGGAGCCATGAACGCAGAGTGGGAGGATGGGGGAGCCATGCTTGCAGGGGAGAAGGATGGGGGAGCCATGAACGCAGGGTGGGAGGATGGGGGAGGCATGAACGCAGTGTGGGAGGATGGAGTATAAATATGGAGTATAAATACTGGGCCCTATAAGGGGGACACAGTGTGAGAGGACAGTGTGAAGAGGGGACTGGTATAGAAAGGAGAGGACAGTGTGAAGAGCATGTACCATAAGAGGGACAGTGTGGGGGTCATACTTTGTGCAGACAATATAGTGAGGGGCAATTTTTTATTTGGGAGCATTATAATGACACTTGTATCTTTAAGGGCGTCATGTGGAGACTTTCTGCAAAAGAGCGGCGAAGATGGAAGTCTGCAGAGACGGCTGTGGATGAGAAAACTCATCATGGGATCTGGACAAGATGAAGAAAAGGAGAACGGCTCCAGAGGCGACGTCATCTATAAGGTACCTGGATGTAAATGTTATTTGTGATGCTAACTCTCATGTTTTTATATATGTTAGGAGATTTAAAGGGACACTGTCACCTGAATTTGGAGGGAACAATTTTCAGCCATAGGGGTGGGGTTTTCGGGTGTTTGATTCACCCTTTCCATACCCGCTGGCTGCATGCTGGCTGCAATATTGGATTGAAGCTCATTCTCTGTCCTCCGTAGTACATACTGTACCTGCACAATCTGCAATCTTGCCTTGCGCAGGCGTGTACTATGGAGGACAGAGAATGAGCTTCAATCCAATATTGCAGCCAGCATGCAGCCAGCGGGTAAGGAAAGGGTGAATCAAACACCCGAAAGCCCCGCCCCTATGGCTGAAAATTGTTCCCTCCAAATTCAGGTGACAGAGTCCCTTTTAAAGGGGATGTCCAGGCTTGTGATGAGTCTGCAGTCATTCTTTGTGACTGCAGACTTCTGAATTCTCACAGTGCACACTGCACGCTGTCAGGATTCTCTCATGCTGGGGATTTACATTAATGCGATCACGTGCTGACTAGACATGCGTGACCTCCGTCAATGAAAATGAACTGAGCGAGGCCGGGCACATCTAGTCAGAATGTGGTCAGAAGTCTACAAATCACATACTTGTGCTGACATGACCGTCCACCGGCAAGGGAGAATCCTAAAAGTGCAGTGCATGCGTTGTGAGAATTCAGAAGCTGCGATGTCAGGATTCAGCTCTGCAAGTTCCAGTAGTCGTCACATGGACACGTCACTCATATGCGATTTTTCAGACTTAGGGTGTGTGTCCACGTTCAGGATTGCATCAGGATTTGGTCAGTATTTTACATCAGTATTTGTAGCCAAAACCAGGAGTGGGTGATAAATACAGAAGTGGAGCATATGGTTCTATTATAGTTTTCCTCTAATTGTTCCACTCCTGGTTTTGGCTACAAATACTGATGAAAAATCCTGACCAAATCCTGATGCAATCCTGAACGTGGACACATACTCTTATGGTCCTGTGACATCGAGCTTCTCTTCTGCTTCTCTTAGTTTTTCACTGAACATTGAGAGCATTAGGGAGAGGAGCTCGTGGGCACATGACTGAGTGTGCAAATCACATATGTCCTTGGCGGAGGGGGGGCACCAAAATGAATTCTTTCCCCGGGTGCCAGAAACCCTAGATACACCTCTGCTGGTATGCTACTGCGAGCGGTGATTACCGGGTGCGGTGGAGGGAGGTCTGTGCACAGGCAGTGAGGCAGGGACTGAGGGTGTGCACAGAGAGGATGGAGACCCGGACACTGCCCGTCCCAGTCTACGCCGTAGCCTAGAGCCCTCATTATCATAGGAATATGGCAGTTAATAAATTGCTTTTCTGAAGCTTTATAGTGTAGTTTTAGGTCAGGGAGGGTTGGATAGGGATGAGCTAGCAAGGTGCAGGGACAGGTAATGATGGCTACTTGCGAACATGTGCGGCAATTGCGGTTTTGCACTTACGATGATACATAAAACACTGCTAGTAGTGTTTTTTCTCATTGCTGCAAGTACCGCATTTGCCGGATGGCGGCAAAACCGCAAGAGCCGCACATGTCTGTAAGTCCCATAGGGAATGAATGAGGCCGAACGCAGTGTTGCCCTAAGTGATCCATTACGCGGCAGATGCGGAAAAACTGTCGGATCTGCTGCAAAAGGCGACTTTCACATCAGCGATTTTTGCCAAAGTCACTGCCGATAGTGTCATACTCACCAAAGGGGGAGGCAGCGCTAAAAGTGCCTAGGGCAGCAGAAACTCTAAATACGGCCCTGGGTATCAGTATACTCAGGACAAATTGCACAACAACTTTTGCGGTCCAATTTCTTCTCTTACACTTGGGAAAATAAAAAATTGAGGGCAAAATATCATTTTTGTGAAAAAATATGATTTTTTATTTTTATGGCTCTGCATTATAAACTTCTGTGAAGCACTTGGTTGGTCAACGTGCTCACCACACAACTAGATAAGTTCCTTAAGGGGTCTACTTTCCGAAATGGTGTCACTTGTGGGGTGTTTCAATGTTTAGGCACATCAGGGACTCTCCAAACGCAACATGGCATCCCATTTCAATTCAATTTTGCATTGAAAAGTCAAATGGCTCTCCTTCCTTTCCGAGCTCTGCCATGCACCCAAACAGTGGTTTACCCCCACATATGGGGTATCGGCGTACTCAGGACAAATTGTACAACAACTTTTGGGGTCCATTTTCTCCTGTTACCCTTAGTAAAATAAAACAAATTGGAGCTTAAGTAAATTTTTCGTGAAAAAAAATTTAAATGTTCATTTTTTTGTAAACATTCCATAAATTCCTGTGAAACACCTGAAGGGTTAGTAAACTTCTTGAATGTGGTTTTGAGCACCTTGAGGGGTGCAGTTTTTAGAATGGTGTCACACTTGGGTTTTTTCAATCATATAGACTTTTCAAAATGACTTCAAATGTGATGTGGTCCCTATAAAAAAAATGGCGTTGTACGTAAAAATGAGAAATTGCTGGTCAAAGTTTAACACTTATAACTCCCTAAGAAAAAAAAATTTTGTTTCCAAAATTGTGGTGATGTAAAGTGGACATGTGGGAAATGTTACTAATTAAGTATTTTGTCTAACATATCTCTGTGATTTTAAAGGCATAAAATTTCAGTTGGAAAAGTTGGAAAATTGCGAAATTTTCTAAATTTTCGCCAAATTTCCATTTTTTTCACAAATAAACGCAGGTAATATCAAATAAATTTTACCACTATTATGAATCCCAATATGACACGAGAAAACATTGTCAGAATCACCGGGATCCGTTGAAGCGTTCCAGAGTTATAACCTCATAAAGGGACAGTGGTCAGAATTGTAAAATTTGGCCCGGTCATTAACGTGCAAACCACCCTTGGGGCTTAAGGGGTTAATCGGCTGATTGGTGGGAGTGCCTAATGAACCCCCATTGATTTAGTATTGATGACTTATAATAAGGATAAGGCTGTAATCACATGGCTTAATTAACCCCTATCTGACCTTGGACGGGATAGTACGTCCAAGGTCAGATCCCCTGCTTTGATGCAGGGCTCCGCGGTGAGCCCGCATCAAAGCCGGGACATGTCAGCTGTTTTGAACAGCTGACATGTGCCCGTAATAGGCGCGGGCAGAATCGCGATCTGCCCGCACCTATTAACTAGTTAAATGCCGCTGTCAAACGCAGACAGCGGCATTTAACTACCGCATCCGGCCGGGCGGCCGGAAATGACGTCATGGCCGACCCCCGTCACATGATCGGGGGTCGGCGATGCGTCTCCATTGTAACCATAGAGGTCCTTTAGCCCCCCTGTGGTCGGCGCTCACAGCACACCTGCATTTCTGCTACATAGCAGCGATCAGCAGATCGCTGCTATGTAGCAGAGCCGATCGTGCTGTGCCTGCTTCTAGCCTCCCATGGAGGCTATTGAAGCATGGCAAAAGTTAAAAAAAAGTTGAAAAAAATGTTAAAAAACTAAAAAAAATATAAAAGTTTAAATCACCCCCCTTTCGCCCCAATCAAAATAAATCAATAAAAAAAATATAAAATCTACACATATTTGGTATCGCCGCGCTCAGAATCGCCCGATCTATCAACTAAAAAAAAGCATTAACCTGATCGCTAAACGGCGTAGCGGGAAAAAAATTCAAAATGCCAGAATTACGTTTTTTTGGTCGCCGCGACATTGCATTAAAATGCAATAACGGGCGATCAAAAGAACGTATCTGCACCAAAATGCTATCATTAAAAACGTCATCTCGGCACGCAAAAAATAAGCCCTCAACCGACCCCAGATCACGAAAAATGGAGACGCTACGGGTATCGGAAAATGGCGCAATTTTTTTTTTTTTTTAGCAAAGTTTGGAATTTTTTTTAACCACTTAGATAAAAAATAACCTAGTCATGTTAGGTGTCTATGAACTCGTACTGACCTGGAGAATCATAATGGTCAGTTTTAGCATTTAGTGATCCTAGCAAAAAAGCCAAACAAAAAACAAGTGTGGGATTGCACTTTTTTTGCAATTTCACCGCACTTGGAATTTTTTTCCCGTTTTCTAGTACACGACATGGTAAAACCAATGATGTCGTTCAAAAGTACAACTCGTCCTGCAAAAAATAAGCCCTCACATAGCCAAATTGACGGAAAAATAAAAAAGTTATGGCTCTGGGAAGGAGGGGAGTGAAAAACGAACACGGAAAAACGAAAAATCCCAAGGTCATGAAGGGGTTAACATACAACTTTTTTCTTTTTTGCTTACATTTTGGAATACTGTTTTTTTGCATCTTTACCTAAGGTTAAGCCATTATTTCTTAAAGGTTGGATAACCCCTTTAACGCCCTTTAAACGAGTCTAAAAATGACATTGTATTAGGGAATTGTTCATATTAAATTTAACTCTTTACCAACATTCACAGCACCACGATTCCCTCCGCATCTCTATTTCAATGGATCTGCATCCTCAGTTGAAAGCAATGATGGATCAGCTCTCTGTTCCATGATTCAGCCTGTACCTCAGCACCACAGGTTTGATGACATCACTAGATTGTGCCTACTGCAAGGAGCCTCAGTACACATTCTGCGCTGAGTAGGGTAGTGTAAAGAGGAAGGGGTAGATTTTTTTGTTAGTCAGGACTTGAGGGCTATACCTGGAAGCATAATATTTTGTACCTGGTTGTGGGGACAACATACTGTGTGGGCAGCTGTTGTGACATCATTCTGTGCGAGTGGACTTGGTTTTCATCATGCTATGGGGGGGCGCTGTGGGGGAATCATACTGTGGGCGAGGGAGAGGTGTATGCGACTGCGGACATACTCTGTGAGGAGCTGTTTTGGGATATCATATTGTGTAGGAAAAAAAAGGATTAGGGCAAAAGCATAGTCAGGTCACGGTCCGAGGTTGTGGATCAAGATAAAAGGGCACGGCAAACAGGTGGTTGGTCAAACGGAAGATCCCAGGTCAGGCAACAAAGATCAAATACAGGAACATAGAGTACAGAGCAAGCACACACCACCAGAGCTAAGTTAGGCTAAATAACCAGGTAATCACTAGAATAGCAGACATGAAGGAAACCCTGGCTCGCCCCAGCCCTGATTGGACGGCTAAACTGTTACTCAACACACTGACAGCTCAGCAAACCCAACCTCCGATTGGATAGGTGTCCATCACCATACTGACAGCTCAATGTGTCCTTGTCCTAGATTAGACAGCTGACCTGTCACACACTGCATCCAAACACACCAATAGGTGGAATTGTGACAAAATGGTTTTGATTAGTTGCTACAAGAGAACATGGTACAGTAAGCTAAAAAAAAACTAAACAAAGTAAAAAAAAGTTTAAATCACCCCCAACACAGTTCCAAATAAAACAAATAAAAATAATAAACATATTTGCTTTTGCCAAGTTCTTAACAGTCTGATGTATCAAAGTATAAAATATTTAACTCATATGGCAAAGTACATTTTTTTCACAAGAAAAAAATCAAAACACTAGAGCTGGCATTTTTTGGTCACCATATCCCCGCACTAAAAAAAAACAATCAAAACGTGGTGTTTCTCAAATTGTAATTCTGCTAGTCACGCAAAAACCAAGCTGCCATACTGCTCCATAGAAAAATAATTAAGCTAGGGGTCTCAGCAAATGCAGACAAAAAATATGTTCTTATGAAATTTTGACTTTTTTAAATAACTAAAATTTAAAAAACAAACCTATGGATTCATATTGTCAGGTCAATTTTACTACTCATTGAATGCGATAGAAAAAAAACTCAAAACAATGACAGAGTTGTTTTTTCTTTCGCAAAATTTTTTTGGTTGTTCTGGACATTATATGCTAAAATTGATGCTGTGGTTTAAATCTACAACTCTTCCTACAAAAAGCAAGCCCTGATGTAAAAATAAGAAAGTTTTTAAATTTGGAAGACGGAGAATTAAGAAAATGTCAAAAATGAAAATGGATGGAGTGGGAAGGAGTTATATTGAAGTACTCATATGTTCTGAACTTAGCTCTAAAATATAATAACATAGTAAAGGTACCTTCACACTGAACAACTTTCCAATGAGAACGACAGCGATCCGTGACGTTGCAGCGTCCTGGATAGCGATCTCGTTGTGTTTGACATGCAGCAGCGATCAGGATCCTGCTGTGACATCGCTGGTCGTCGCTGAAAGTCCGGAACTTTATTTGGTCATCAGGTCAGCGTGATTCGTCATGTTTGACAGCAAAAGCAATGATGCCTGCAATGTTTTTTCATGGAGCAACAACCAGCGAGAACGATAAGTACGTCACTGGATCGCTCCTGCATCGTTCTGCTGTTGCCGGTGTTTGACGTCTCCTAGCGACCTAAACAGCGACGCTGCAGCGATCGGCTCGTTGTCTATATCACTGCAGCGTCGCTTAATGTGACGGTACCTTAAGATAGTTTTTAAAGTTGGAGGAAGACTTTGAGTCCATCTAGTTCAACCCATAGCCTAACCTAACATGCCCTAACATGTTGATCCAGAGGAAGGCAAAAAAAACCCATGTGGCAAAGAGTAAGCTCCACATTGGGGAAAAAAAATCCCTCCCGACACATATGGCAATCAGACGATGTAACTGCTGGCAAGGTACTTTTCCCCTTAACCTGAAATAATTATCTCTGTCTCTTAACACATTTTACCCAATGGCTTTTAAATCCAGTTTACCAAGCAATGTTCAGAAAGCAACCAGTGTGTCAAATTCTGCAGAAGGTCCACCTGTGTGCAGTCCAAGTGTAACATGTTCTGTCAGTATATACACACCTTTTCTGAAAGGCCATAGAAGCTGCTGCACCACTAACCAAGCAACATCATAAAGTTCAAAGAGATCAGCCAAAAAGTCAGGGACAAAGTTGTTGAGATATACAGGTCAGGGTTGGGTTATGAAAAAAAAATCCCAATCTCTGATGATAGCCGGGGCACCATGAAATCTAGTATCATCAAATTGAAAGAACATCTTACCACAACAAACCTGCCAAGAGAAGACCTCCAACTAGAACTCTCAGCCTGGGCAATAAGGGCTTTAATCAGAGAGGCAGCACAGAGACCAAAGGTAACCTTGAAGGAGCTGCAGAGTTCCCAAGCGGAGACTTGAATATATGTCCATATTACCACAATAAGCCATGCATTCCATAGAGGTGACCTTTTTGGAAGAGTTGGCAGAAAAAAGCCTTTAATCACACACAAAAATTGTAAGGCTTGTTTTGAGTTTCTCAAAAGACATGTGGAGGCTCCCCAAATGCATGGAGGAAGGTGCTGTGGTTACAGATGAAGCCAAAATTGAACTTTTTGGCCATAAAGGTAAATGCTGTGTCTGGCACCAAATCAACACAACTCATCAGCCCAAGAACACCATCCACAAAGTGCCACGTGGTGGTGACAGCATCATGCTGTGGGGATGTTTTTTGGCAGCAAGGACAAGGAAAACTGTCCAATGAGAGGGAATGATGGATATTGCAAAAAACAGGGAAATTCTTGAGAAAAACATGTTTCAGTCTATCAGTAATTTGAGACTGGGATGAAGGTTCACCTTCCAACAAGACGATCACCAAAAGCATACTGCAAAAGCAACAGTCAAGTAGTTTAGTGAAAAATGTGTAAATGTTTTGGAGTGGCCTAGTCAAAACCAGGCAAAAATTCAATTGAGAATCTGTAAAAAAAAAAAAAAAAATTACTAAATAAATAAATAAAAAAAAAAATATTATTCCCATAAATACATTTCTTTATCTAAAAAAAAACAAAAAAAAAAACAATAAAAGTGCACATATTTAGTATCGCCGCGTCCGTAGTGAACACCGTAAGAAAAAAAAAAAAACGAGCCAAAAAACAACACTTTATTATCATACCGCCGATCAAAAAGTGGAATAGCACGCGATCAAAAAGACGGATATAAATAACCATGATACCGCTGAAAACGTCATCTTGTCCCGCAAAAAACGAGCTGCCACAAAGCATAATAAGCAAAAAAATAAAAAAGTTATAGTCCTGAGAATAAAGCGATGCCAAAATAATTATTTTTTCTATAAAATAGCTTTTATCGTATAAAAGCGCCAAAACATAAAAAAATGATATAAATGAGGTATTGCTGTAATCGCACTGACCCGACGAATAAAACTGCTTCATCCACTTTACCAAACGCGGAACGGTATAAACGCCTCCCCCAAAAGAAATTCCTGAATAGCTGGTTTTTGGTCATTCTGCCTCACAAAAATCGGAATAAAAAGTGATCAAAAACTGTCAAGTGTCCAAAAGTGTTACCAATAAAAACGTCAACTCATCCCGCAAAAAACAAGACCTCACATGACTCTGTGGACCAAAATATGGAAAAATTATAGGTCTCAAAATGTGGAGACGCAAAAACGTTTTTGCTATAAAAAAAGCGTAATTTAGTGTGTGACAGCTGCCAAGCATAAAAATCCGATATAAAAAACGCTATAAAAGTAAATCAAACCCCCCTTCATCACCCTCTTGGTTAGGGAAAAATAATAAAATTAAAAAAATGTATTTATTTCCATTTTCCCATCAGGGCTAGGGTTAGGGTTAGGGCTAGGGTTAGGGTTAGGGTTGGGGCTAGGGTTAGGGCTAGGGTTAGGGCTAGGGTTAGGGCTAGGGTTAGGGCTAGGGTTGGGGCTAGGGTTGGGGCTAGGGTTAGGGCTAGGGCTAGGTTTAGGGCTAGGGTTAGGGTTGGGGCTAGGGTTAGGGTTGGGGTTAGGGTTGGAGCTAAAGTTAGGGTTAGGGTTGGGGCTAAAGTTAGGGTTAGGGTTGGGGCTAAAGTTAGGGTTAGGGTTGGGAATAAAGTTAGGGTTAGGGTTTGGATTATATTTACGGTTGGGATCAGGGTTGGGATTAGAATTAGGGGTGTGTCAGGGTTAGGGGTGTGGTTAGGGTTACCGTTGGGATTAGGTTTAGGGGTGTGTTAGGGTTAGGGTTTCAGGTAGAATTGGGGAGTTTCCACTGTTCAGGCACATCAGGGGCTCTCCAAACGCGACATGGCGTCCGATCTCAATTCCAGCCAATTCTGCGTTGAAAAAGTAAAACAGTGCTCCTTCCCTTCCGAGCTCTCCGGTGCGCCCAAACAGGGGTTTACCCCAACATATGCGATATCAGCGTACTCAGAACAAATTGCACAACAACTTTTGGGGTCCAAGTTCTCTTGTTATCCTTGGGAAAATAAAAATGTGGGGGGCTAAAAATCATTTTTGTGGGAAAAATAAGATTTTTTTTATTTTCGCGGCTCTGCGTTGTAAACTGCAGTGAAACACTTGGGGGTTCAAAGTTCTCACAACACATCTAGATAGGTTCCGTGGGAGGTCTAGTTTCCAATATGGGGTCACTTGTGGGGGGTTTGTACTGTTTGGGTACATCAGGGGCTCTGCAAATGCAACGTGACGCCTGCAGACCAATCCATCTAAGTCTGTATTCCAAATGGCGCTCCTCCCCTTCCGAGCTCTGCCATGCCTCCAAACAGTACTTCCCCCCCACATATGGGGTATTAGCGTACTCAGGAGATATTGGACAACAACTTTTGGGGTCTAATTTATCCTGTTACCCTTGTGAAAATACATAACTGGGGGCTAAAAAATCATTTTTGTGAAAAAAAAAAGAATTTTTATTTTCACGGCTCTGCGTTATAAACTGTAGTGAAACACTTGGGGGTTCAAAGTACTCACAACACATCTAGATAAGTTCCTTGGGGGGTCTAGTTTCCAATATGGGGTCACTTGTGGGGGGTTTCTACTGTTTGGGTACATCAGGTGCTCTGCAAATGCAACGTGACGCCTGCAGACCAATCCATCTAAGTCTGTATCCCAAATGGCGCTCCTTCCCTTCCGAGCTCTGCCATGCGCCCAAACAGTGCTTCCCCCCACATATGGGGTATCAGCGTACTCAGGACAAATTGGACAACAACTTTTAGGGTCCAATTTATCCTGTTACCCTTGTGAAAATACAAAACTGGGGACTAAAAAAATCATTTTTGTGAAAAAAAAAGAATTTTTATTTTCACGGCTCTGCGTTATCAACTGTAGTGAAACACTTGGGGGCTCAAAGCTCTGATAACACATCTAGATAAGTTCCTTAGGGGGTCTACTTTCCAAAATGGTGTCACTTTTGGGTGGTTTCAATGTTTAGGCACATCAGGGGCTCTCCAAACGCAACATGGTGTCCCATCTCAATTCCAGTCAATTTTGCATTGAAAAGTCAAATGGCGCTCCTTCCCTTCCGAGCTCTGCCATGCGCCCAAACAATGGTTTACACCCACATATGGGGTATCAGCGTATTCAGGACAAATTGCACAACAACTTTTATGGTCTAATTTCTTCTCTTACCCTTGGGAAAATAAAAAATTGGGGGCAAAAAGATCATTTTTGTGAAAAAATATGATTTTTTTTTACGGCTCTGCATTATAAACTTCTATGAAGCACTTGGTGGGTCAAAGTGCTCACCACACATCTAGATAAGTTCCTTAAGGGGTCTACTTTCCAAAATGGTGTCACTTGTGGGGGGTTTCAATGTTTAGGCACATCAGGGGCTCTCCAAACGCAACATGGCGTCCCATCTCAATTCCAGTCAATTTTGCATTGAAAAGTCAAATGGCGCTCCTTCCCTTCCGAGCTCTGCCATGCGCCCAAACAATGGTTTACACCCACATATGGGGTATCAGCGTATTCAGGACAAATTGCACAACAACTTTTGTGGTCTAATTTCTTCTCTTACCCTTGGGAAAATAAAAGATTGGGACAAAAATTTCATTTTTGTGAAAAAATATGATTTTTTTTTTTTACGGCTCTGCATTATAAACTTCTATGAAGCACTTGGTGGGTCAAAGTGCTCACCACACATCTAGATAAGTTCCTTAAGGGGTCTACTTTCCAAAATAGTGTCACTTGTGGGGGGTTTCAATGTTTAGGCACATCAGGGGCTCTCCAAACGCAACATGGCGTCCCATCTCAATTCCAGTCAATTTTGCATTGAAAAGTCAAATGGCGCTCCTTCCCTTCCGAGCTCTGCCATGTGCCCAAACAATGGTTTACACCCACATATGGGGTATCAGCGTACTCAGGACAAATTGCACAACAACTTTTGTGGTCTAAATTCTTCTCTTACCCTTGGGAAAATAAAAAATTGGGGGCAAAAAGATCATTTTTGTGAAAAAATATGATTTTTTTTACGGCTCTGCATTATAAACTTCTATGAAGCACTTGGTGGGTCAAAGTGCTCACCACACATCTAGATAAGTTCCTTAAGGGAAACAGGAACACATGGGCTACTTGCACAGTGAACAAGTCTGTATGATCATGTTCACACACCACCAAGAAACCTGAAGACACAAAAGAGAATAGTAAAACCAAAAACACTCAGTTTGAAAAAATGTTGCAGTAATCCGCAAGTGCTAGTAAAAGATGTAAAAAACAGGGTATTTGGTTGATACGTTTTTTGCAAAAAATGTATACTAAGCTGCTCTACCAATCTTCACGGTATACCCTTATCAGAGCAGTCCTAACTAATGTATGCAATCCCTATCTGATGTATTTAAAAACCTGATCATCTGTATATAACCTGTGTGAACAGGGTTCAGAGAGGAAAAATCCATGTGTGCATACAGGGTAGAACAGCTTTTGTGCAGATAGCCCAAGAGGAGTGGTGGAACTCCCCAGTCTTGTAGACACAAGAGAACAATTATGGAAACAGGAACACATGGGCTACTTGCACAGTGAACAAGTCTGTATGATCATGTTCACACACCACCAAGAAACCTGAAGACACAAAAGAGAATAGTAAAACCAAAAACACTCAGTTTGAAAAAATGTTGCAGTAATCCGCAAGTGCTAGTAAAAGATGTAAAAAACAGGGTATTTGGTTGATACGTTTTTTGCAAAAAATGTATACTAAGCTGCTCTACCAATCTTCACGGTATACCCTTATCAGAGCAGTCCTAACTAATGTATGCAATCCCTATCTGATGTATTTAAAAACCTGATCATCTGTATATAACCTGTGTGAACAGGGTTCAGAGAGGAAAAATCCATGTGTGCATACAGGGTAGAACAGCTTTTGTGCAGATAGCCCAAGAGGAGTGGTGGAACTCCCCAGTCTTGTAGACACAAGAGAACAATTATGGAAACAGGAACACATGGGCTACTTGCACAGTGAACAAGTCTGTATGATCATGTTCACACACCACCAAGAAACCTGAAGACACAAAAGAGAATAGTAAAGCCAAAAACACTCAGTTTGAAAAAATGTTGCAGTAATCCGCAAGTGCTAGTAAAAGATGTAAAAAACAGGGTATTTGGTTGATACGTATCAACCAAATACCCTGTTTTTTACATCTTTTACTAGCACTTGCGGATTACTGCAACATTTTTTCAAACTGAGTGTTTTTGGTTTTACTATTCTCTTTTGTGTCTTCAGGTTTCTTGGTGGTGTGTGAACATGATCATACAGACTTGTTCACTGTGCAAGTAGCCCATGTGTTCCTGTTTCCATAATTGTTCTCTTGTGTCTACAAGACTGGGGAGTTCCACCACTCCTCTTGGGCTATCTGCACAAAAGCTGTTCTACCCTGTATGCACACATGGATTTTTCCTCTCTGAACCCTGTTCACACAGGTTATATACAGATGATCAGGTTTTTAAATACATCAGATAGGGATTGCATACATTAGTTAGGACTGCTCTGATAAGGGTATACCGTGAAGATTGGTAGAGCAGCTTAGTATACATTTTTTGCAAAAAACGTATCAACCAAATACCCTGTTTTTTACATCTTTTACTAGCACTTGCGGATTACTGCAACATTTTTTCAAACTGAGTGTTTTTGGTTTTACTATTCTCTTTTGTGTCTTCAAGTTCCTTAAGGGGTCTACTTTCCAAAATGGTGTCACTTGTGGGGGGTATCAATGTTTAGGCACATCAGGGGCTCTCCAAACGCAACATGGCGTCCCATCTCAATTCCAGTCAATTTTGCATTGAAAAGTGAAATGGCGCTCCTTCCCTTCCGAGCTCTGCCATGCGCCCAAACAATGGTTTACACCCACATATGGGGTATCAGCGTACTCAGGACAAATTCCACAACAACTTTTGTGGTCTAATTTCTTCTCTTACCCTTGGGAAAATAAAAAATTGGGGGCAAAAAATCATTTTTGTGAAAAAATATGATTTTTTTTTTTACGGCTCTGCATTATAAACTTCTATGAAGCACTTGGTGGGTCAAAGTGCTCACCACACATCTAGATAAGTTCCTTAAGGGGTTTACTTTCCAAAATGGTGTCACTTGTGGGGGGTTTCAATGTTTAGGCACATCAGGGGCTCTCCAAACGCAACATGGCGTCCCATCTCAATTCCAGTCAATTTTGCATTGAAAAGTCAAATGGCGCTCCTTCCCTTCCGAGCTCTGCCATGCGCCCAAACAATGGTTTACACCCACATATGGGGTATCAACGTACTCAGGACAAATTGCAAAACAACTTTTGTGGTCTAATTTCTTCTCTTACCCTTGGGAAAATAAAAAATTGGGGGCAAAAAGATCATTTTTGTGAAAAAATATGATTTTTTTTTTCACGGCTCTGCATTATAAACTTCTATGAAGCACTTGGTGGGTCAAAGTGCTCACCACACATCTAGATAAGTTCCTTAAGGGGTCTACTTTCCAAAATGGTGTCACTTGTGGGGGGTTTCAATGTTTAGGCACATCAGGGGCTCTCCAAACGCAACATCGCGTCCCATCTCAATTCCAGTCAATTTTGCATTGAAAAGTCAAATGGCGCTCCTTCCCTTCCGAGCTCTGCCATGCGCCCAAACAATGGTTTACACCCACATATGGGGTATCAGCGTACTCAGGACAAATTGCACAACAATGTTTGTGGTCTAATTTATTCTCTTACCCTTGGGAAAATAAAAAATTGGGGGCAAAAAATCATTTTTGTGAAAAAATATGATTTTTTTTTTACGGCTCTGCATTATAAACTTCTATGAAGCAATTGGTGGGTCAAAGTGCTCACCACACATCTAGATAAGTTCCTTAAGGGGTCTACTTTCCAAAATGGTGTCACTTGTGGGGGGTTTCAATGTTTAGGCACATCAGGGGCTCTCCAAACGCAACATGGCGTCCCATCTCAATTCCAGTCAATTTTGCATTGAAAAGTCAAATGGCGCTCCTTCCCTTCCGAGCTCTGCCATGCGCCCAAACAATGGTTTACACCCACATATGGGGTATCAACGTACTCAGGACAAATTGCAAAACAACTTTTGTGGTCTAATTTCTTCTCTTACCCTTGGGAAAATAAAAAATTGGGGGCAAAAAGATCATTTTTGTGAAAAAATATGATTTTTTTTTTCACGGCTCTGCATTATAAACTTCTATGAAGCACTTGGTGGGTCAAAGTGCTCACCACACATCTAGATAAGTTCCTTAAGGGGTCTACTTTCCAAAATGGTGTCACTTGTGGGGGGTTTCAATGTTTAGGCACATCAGGGGCTCTCCAAACGCAACATGGCGTCCCATCTCAATTCCAGTCAATTTTGCATTGAAAAGTCAAATGGCGCTCCTTTCCTTCCGAGCTCTGCCATGCGCCCAAACAGTGGTTTATCCCCACATATAGGGTATCAACTTACTCAGGACAAATTGTACAACAACTTTTGGAGTCCATTTTCTCCTGTTACCCTTGGTAAAATAAAACAAATTGGAGCTGAAATAAATTTTGTGTGAAAAAAAGTTAAATGTTCATTTTTATTTAAACATTCCAAAAATTCCTGTAAAACACCTGAAGGGTTAATAAACTTCTTGAATGTGGTTTTGAGCACCTTGAGGGGTGCAGTTTTTAGAATGGTGTCATACTTTGGTATTTTCTATCATATAGACCCCTCAAAATGACTTCAAATGAGATGTGATCCCTAAAAAAAAATGGTGTTGCAAAAATGAGAAATTGCTAGTCAACTTTTAACCCTTATAACTCCCTAACAAAAAAAAATTTTGGTTCCAAAATTGTGCTGATGTAAAGTAGACATGTGGGAAATGTTACTTATTAAGTATTTTGCATGACATATCTCTGTGATTTAAGGGTATAAAAATTCAAAGTTGGAAAATTGCGAAATTTTCAAAATTTTCGCCAAATTTCCATTTTTTTCACAAATAAACGCAAGTTACATCGAATAAATTTTACCACTAACATGAAGTACAATATGTCACGAGAAAACATTGTCAGAATCGCCAAAATCCGTTGAAGCGTTCCAGAGTTATAACCTCATAAAGGGACAGTGGTCAGAATTGTAAAAATTGGCCCGGTCATTAACGTGCAAACCACCCTCGGGGCTTAAGGGGTTAAACCTCTGTCTGAGATCCCCCGCCTGTAATTTGAATTTGGTTTCAGAAGAACAGATTCGCCGCGTCCTGAGAAACTGTCCGACTGGGACGGCCCTCTCAGTGGCTGGATGGTGAGCAGAGGTAGCATATAGCAGAGAATTAACAGAGGTCGGCTTCCTGAAAACGTCGGTCTGGATGCGCCGATCGGAATCAATCTCCAGACGGACGTCCAGGAAGTCGACTGTAACAGTGCTGAAAGTATACGTAAGGTGTATATTCAGTGTATTGTCATTCAAACATCTCATGAAGTCCTCGAGCTGGCAGACAGATCCCCCCAAAAAAAACAGAACGTCATTGATGTAGCGATGCCAGCACAGCACATGGGCAGCGGACGGTGGGCCCCCATCGCCAAAAAAGTCCCTCTCCCAGGCACCAAGGAAGAGGTTGGCGTACGAGGGAGCACACGCCGCGCCCATGGCTGTGCCGCGTTTCTGTAAATAGAAATTGTCTTTGAAAATAAAAAATTTGGGGGTCAGGATGTACTCCACCAGCTCTAGGATTAGCTCACATAGAGGGCCGTCCAGGTCGGAGGCACTCAGGAAGTGGCGAACGGCATTCAACCCATGGGAGTGATCAATGCACGTATGTAGACTCTCGACGTCGGCTGTTACGAGAATTGTATCACGGTCCACAAGGATACCGTCGACCCTCGACAGGACGTCCGAAGTGTCTTTCACATACGATGGTAGGGTCTCAACCAGAGGTTTGAGATAATAGTCAATAAATGACAAACGGGATTACATATCCCTTCAATATCAGACACTATAGGACGCGCCGGAGGGTCGAGGGCATCCTTGTGGACTTTGGGCAATAAATAAAACGTTGAAACTCTAGGTGACCTGACCATTAATCCATCAAACACCTGTTTGGTGATGGTATTTCCCTCCAGGGCCCCAATGAGAATATTTTGTAACTCCCACAAAAAGGGAACCGTGGGATTGGAGGACAGCCTGAGGTAAGTAAGAGGATCCTTAAGTTGCCGAAAGGCTTCCCGTTCATACTTCACGCAAGGCCAGATCACCACATTCCCCCCCTTGTCCGCCGGTTTAAATATTACATCTTT